>NC_058131.1:232433854-232663581 GCF_016433145.1 Gracilinanus agilis | reverse complement strand
GAAGGAAGGAAGGAAGGAAGGAAGGAAGGAAGGAAGGAAGGAAGGAAGGAAGGAAGGAAGGAAGGAAGGAAGGAAGGAAATGAAAGAGGCGGAGGCGGAGATCTTGAAGAAGATCCGATTCCTTCCCTGCAGAAAAAGGCTGGAGACGCAGATGCAGTTCAGTGAAGGTCCAGCAGGTGGCGGCACAGCAGAGCTTCAGAAGCTCACGCAGGGTTGGGCAGAAAGTTGATAGAGAACATCTTCAGAACCGACCATAACACCAAACCAGATGATTTCTTTAGAAGTTCAGGAGGGAATTAGCAAGTAGCAGCGTCAGAGCTAGAAAAGCCACCTACGTTGGGAAGATAGAGCACTCCGTCTGGGGATCAGAAGACCTGAATTCTGGGGGCAGCTGGGTGGCTTGGTGGATTGAGAGTCAGACCCAGTTCAAATCTGGCCCCAGACCCTTCCTAGCTGTGTGACCCTGGACAAGTCACTTAACCCCCATTGCCTAGCCCTTATCACTCTTCTGCCTTGGAACCAATATAGAGTATTGACTCTAAGACAGAAGGTAAGGGTTTAAAAAAAAAAAAAAGGCCCAAGTTCAAAGCTAGCCTCAGAGGCATATCAGCTGTATGACCTTTGTCAAGTCTCTTAACTACTAGTTTCCTCAACCATAAAATGAAGAAAATAATAGCACCTACCTCCCAATGTTATTGTATGGATCAAGTGAGATATGTGAAAGTGTATGACATGTATCAGGTGCTATTTAAATGCTATGTGTTTTGTTATTATTATTTGCCTTGCTAGTCTAATTAAATATTCCTTTTGCTCTGAATTAATGTGTTCTCTGATTTGGTCTAATAAAAGTAAACTATGAGTTTGGGCTCATGAGCTATGTTTTCAGTGGATGCTGGTCCATATCATGCCTTGAATCTCAGTGTAGCTTCTAGAGCCCCATTAAAAATGTCCCTCGTGATTTAATATTTGATAAACATTTGCCTTAAAAAACAATTAAAGAAGTATGGGCTACTTTTAGAAAGTTCAAAACCTCTTGGATTAGGCTCAGTTCCACATAGGGTGTCCTCTATCAATACCCAGGTCCATAGCCATCCCTCAAACTGTTTAGATATATCAAGACCAAGAAATGAGTCTAATGAGAAAATAAGCAAGGAAACTGAAAATCTGGAAACACAAGGAACTAAAAAGATACTGCTCATGATCATAAACAACTGCTGAAAATGATTTATACCTCCCCTCCAGGCTACCTATGCCTTCCCAGAAGCCCCTCAGCAAAAACATTAAGTTGATTTACCTCAATTCAGTCTCCAGGCTGTTTCTGGGTTGTTCAGGGATTCCCCTCAAGTGTATTGCACCTGTAGCAAACCCAGGAAAGTGGGTACCAACCTTCTGGTTTCTTTTATTTTAATAACCCTACCAGGATACATCTTCCCCCCTAGAATTTTAGCATCTTTAAAACAGGCACTATGTCACTTTTATTTTTTTTTATTTACATGATTCATGATTCCCCGCCTCCCTCCCAGCCCTTCCCTCCTCCCTTCTGGAGCTGACAAGCAGTTCCACTGGGTTATACATACATCATTGTTTAAAACTTATTTCCATATTAATGGTATTTGCACTAGAGTGATCGTTTAGAGTCTACATCCCCAATCATATCCCCATCGAACCGTGTGATAAATCAATTGTTTTTCTTCTGTGTTTCTGCTCCCACAGTTCTTTCTCTGGATGTGGAAAGCGTTTCTCTGGATTGTACTGAATCATTACATTGCTGCTAGTAGAGAAGTCTGTTATGTTTGATTGTACCACAGTGTATCAGTCTCTGTGTACAATGTTTTCCTGGTTCTGCTCCTTTCACTCTGCATCAATTCCTGGAAATCTTTCCAGTTCACATGGAATTTTTCCAGTTAATCATTCCTTTCAGCACAATAATATTTCATCACCAACAGATACCACAATTTGTTCAGTCATTCCTCATTCAAGAGACACCCCCTCATTTTCCAGTTTTTTGCCACCACAAAGAGTGCAGCTAATAAATATTTTTGTACAAGTCTTTTCCCCTATTATCTGTTTGGGATACACACCCCAAAGTTGGATCAAATGGTTAGATCGAAGGGCACGCATTCTTTTAAAGCCCTTTGAGCATAATTCCAAATTGCCTTCCAGAATAGTTGGACCAATTCGCAACTCCACCAGCAATGCATTAGTGTCCCAATTTTGCCACATCCCCTCCAACATTTATCACTTTCCTTTGCTGCCATGTTTTTCAGTCTGCTAGGTGTGAGGTGGTACCTCAGAGTTGTTTTTATTTGCATTTCTCTAATCAGGAGAGATTTAGAACACTTTTTCATGTGCTTATTAATAGTTTTTATTTCTTTATCTGAAAACTGCCTATTCATGTCTCTTGACCATTTGAAAATTGAGGAGTGGCTTGATTTTTTGTAAATTTGACTTAGTTCCTTATATATTTGGGAAATTAAACCTTTGTCAGAGAGTTTTGTTATAAAAATATTCTTCCAGTTTGTTGCTTTCCTTCTAAGTTTGGTTGCATTGGTTTTATTTGTACAAAACCTTTTTAATTTGATATAATTTAAGTTATTCATTTTGCATTTTTTAATGTTCTCTATTTATTGCTTGGTCTTAAATGTCTTCCTTTCCCACAGATTCCACAGATATACTATTCTATATTCCCCTAATTTATTTATGATTTTACTCTTTATATTTAAGTCATTTACCAATTTGGAATTTATCTTGGTATAGAGTATAAGATATTGAACTAAAACTAATTTTTCCCATACTGTTTTCCAGTTTTCCCAGCAGTTTTTGTCAAATAGTGAATTCTTATCCCAAAAACTGGAATCTTTGGGTTTATCAAACACTAGCTTGCTGAGGTCATTTACCCCTACTCTATTCCATTGATTCAAACCCTTCTGTCTCTTAGCCAGTACTATATTGTTTTGTTTTGTTTTTTTAACCCTTAACTTCTGTGTATTGTCTCATAGGTGGAAGAGTGGTAAGGGTGGGCAATGGGGGTCAAGTGACTTGCCCAGGGTCACACAGCTAGGAAGTATCTGAGACCAGATTTGAACCTAGGACCTCCGGTCTCTAGGTCTGACTCTCAATCCACTGAGCTAGCCAGCTGCCCCCAGGATCATATTGTTTTGATGACTACTGCTTTATAGTACAGTTTAAGATCTGGTACTGTTAGGCCCCTTCACATTTTTTTCCATTATTTCCCTTGATATTCTTGATCTCTTGTTCTTCTAGATTAACTTTGCTATAAAATATTCAAATTTTATAAAAAATATTTTCAGTGGTTTAATAAGGCATGGCACTGAATAAGTAAATTAATATGGGTAGGATTGTCATTTTTATTATGTTAGCTCATCCTACCCATGAGCAATTAATGTTTTTCCAGTTATTTAGACCTAGTTTTAATTGTGTGAAAAGTGTTTTATAGTTCTGTTCATGTAATTCCTGTGTTTGTCTTGGTAGATAAATTCCTAAATATTTTATATTGTCTAGAGTGATTTTAAATGGAGTTTTTCTTTCTAACTCCCACTGTTGAATTTTATTGGAAATATATAGAAATGCTGATGATTTATGTGGGTTTTGTATCCTGCTACTTTGCTTAAAGTTGCTAATTATTTCCACTAGCCTTTTAGTTGATTTTCTAGGATTCTTTAAGAGTACCATATCATATCATCTGCAAAGAGTGATAGTTTAGTTTCCTCATTGCCTACTTTAATCCCTTCGATTTCTTTTTTCTTCTCTAATTGCTACTGCTAGTGTTTCTAGTATAATATTAAATAATAAAGATGATAATGGGCATCCTTGCTTCATTCCTGATCTTATTGGGAAGGCTTCTAACTTGTCCCCATTGCAGATGCTACTTGCTGATGGTTTTAAATATATACTGTTTTTAATGTTTAGGAAAGGCCCATCTATTCCTATACTTTCTAATATTTTTAATATTAATGGATATTGTATTTTCTCAAAGGCTTTTTATGCATCTATTGAGATAATCATGTGATCTCTGTTGGTTTGGTTATTGATATGGTCAATTATGTAGATGGTTTTCCTAATATTAAACGATCCTTGCATTCCTGGTATAAATCCTGCCTGGTCATAGTGGATAATCCTTGAAATAACTTGCTGTAGTCTTTTTGCTAGTATTCTATTTAAGATTTTTGCATCTCTAAGGAGATTGGTCTGTAGTTTTCCTTCTCTGTTTTTGGCCTGCCTGGCTTTGGAATCAATACCATATTTGTGTCATTAAAAGAATTTGGTAAGAGTCCTTCCTTGTTTATTTTGTCAAATAATTTGTATGGTATTGGGATTGGCTGTTTTTTTTTCCTTTGAATAATTGTATTTAATTAATTAATTAATATTTTTCCATGGTTACATAATTCATACTCTTTCTCTCTCCTTTTCCTACCACCCTCTTCCCATAGCCAATGAGCAATTCCACTGGGTTTTACATGTGTCATTGATCAAGACCTATTTCCATATTATTAATATTTTTAGCTGTCTGATAGAATCCATCTGGCCCTGGGGATTTTTTTCTTATGAAGTTCCTTGATGGCTTGTTCAATTTTTTTTTTCTCAGATGGGATTATTTAAGTATTCCATTTCCTCTTTTGTTAATCTAGGCATTTTATATTTTTGTAAATATTCACCCATTTCACCTAGATTGTCATATTTATTGCCATATAATTAAGCAAAATAGTTCTTAATAATTACCTCAATTTCCTCTTCATTAGAGATGAGATCACCCTTTTCATCTTTGATACTATTAATTTGATTCTCTTTCTTTTTTTTTTTAAATTAGATTAACCAATACTTTATCTATTTTATTTGTTTTTTTTTTTTCCAAAGTTCCAGCTTCTGGTCTTTTTTATTAGTTCAATAGTTCTTTTACTTTCAATTTTATTAATTTCTCCTTTAATTTTTAGGATTTCCAATTTAATTTTTATATGAGAATTTTTAATTTGTTCTTTTTTTCTAATTCATTGATCTCCTCCCTCTTGATTTTATTGCTATAGGCTCTCAGAGATATACATTTTCCCCTGAGTACTGCTTTGGCTGTATCCCATAGGTTTTGATATGATGTCTCTTCCATTGTCATTCTCTTTAATGAAGTACATAATTGTTTCTATGATTTCTTTTTTGACCCACCAGTTTTGAAAGATTAGATTACTTATTTCCCAATTAATTTTAAATTGGCCTTTTCATCAACCCTTGTTAAGTAATTTTTAATGTTAATGTAATTTTTATCACATTATGATCTGAAAAAATTGCATTTATTATTTCTGCTTTTCTGCATTTGTTTGCAATATTTCTATGCCCTAGTACATGGTCAATCTTTGTATATGTACCATGTACTGCTGAGAAGGCATGTTTCTTTTTATTCCTATTCAGTTTTCTCTAGCTATCTATTAACTCTAATTTTTATAGCATTTCATTCACTTCCCTTACTTCTTTCTTATTTATGTTTTGGTTTGATTTATCTAGTTCTGAAAGGGGAAGGTTGAGATCCCCTGCTAATATGGTCTTACTATCTATTTCTTCCTTAAGCTCCTTTTTCCTTTATAAATCTAGATGCTATGCCATTTGGTGCATAAATGTTTGGTAATGATATTACTTCATTGTTTATAGTATCCTTTAACAGAATGTAGTTTCCTTCTTTATCTCTTTTAATCAGATCAATTTCTACTTTAGCTTTTTCTGGTATCATGTTTGCTACTCCTGCTTTTTTTTACTTTAGATGATACATAATAAATTCTGCTTCAGCCTTTTATCTTGAATCTGTGTGTGTCACCCTACCTCAAACGTGTTCCTTGTAAACAATATATAGTAGGATTCTGGTTTTGAATCCACTCTGCTATCTACTTTTGTTTAAAGGGTGAGTTCATTCCTTTCACATTCAGCATTATGATTACTAACTGTATATTGCTCTCCATCATATTATCCCCTTTAAATCCTGCTCTATTTCCTTTCTCTCTGTTTCTCCTCATCAGTGTTTTGCTTTTTGTCACATCCCCACACACACTTCCCCCTTCCTCCAATTACCTCCCTTTTCCCTTGTCTTATTCACCTTCTACTTCTCTGTGGGGTAAGATAGAATTTTATACCCCTCTGAGTATACTTGGTTTACCCTCTCTGAGTCCTTTACAATGAGAGTAAAGTTTAAGCATTGTGTGTCACCACCTTTAACATCCTCTCTCTATAATGATTTTTCACACCCATTTATGTTTTATAATTTACCCCATTCTATCTCCCCCTTCTCTTTCCTCTCAGTGAAACCCTCTCTTTCAGCCCTTGATTGATTTTTTGTTTAGGTCTGGCTTATTCCTCAGGAAATTTTGCTGGATTTTTCTTTTGAACTTTGGGTATGTTTCCTTTGCTTTGACTGTCCCCTTCTGTGTCTAAGGCTTGCTCTTTGTCTCCATAAAAATTCTTTAGAGTTAAGTGCTTTTTTGTTGTTTGCTCATTTTCCTATCTAATTATAGATAGGTTTAGTGGGGATGATATGAGGATCTGAGGACTGAGAGTTCTGAGAGCCCCTTCCCCCTACTGATTCAATTGACCCTTGTGATGCTGATAGCTTAAAGACCTGTCTCCAAACTTTAGGTAAAAGCTTTTGATCTCACTCTGATCTTGATCAGGTCAAGGACTGATCAAATTCTAGCCTCAGGCTTAGTCTCAAGTTTTTTTTTTTTTTAATCTCACTGGGTACTTGATCCAATCAGGCACACCCTTGATTGTCCTATCTTGGAGCTGCTTTAGTCAAAATGATCAGTACTTAGTACTTAGTACTGTCATCTACCCCAAAGTGTGAATTAAGTCTTTGTCTCAATCTCAGACTAGAATTCCCTGGGGTGGGGCTCCGGACTTCTCCACAGGTTTGAAATGTCAAGGGGTACAGGTTGTCTTGTACCTCTATTTGCTCAGGCAGGGTCTCAGGGTCTGGATGTTGGCTCAGGCATAGGTTCCAGAACCTCTGACAGCAGATGTGGGGTGGGGTGGGGGTGGGGTGTCACTCTTAGCTTGCTCTTCTCTCCTTGCTACAGCTTCTTGCTGGGTCTGCTTTCCTCTCACCCCAGTGCCCCAGATGTTCGTTGCCTACATTTTGGGTTTTTCTTTTCTTGAAAATTGTTTTACTCTGTCTCCTTGTTGGTTCTTTCACGCCTGTATTTGTTTTGTGGTGATATTTTAATCTTGTTTGGAGAGGATTTTCATGGTGGCACAGAGTTGCTTAGGATTACTCCACTTGCCACTTAAAAAAAAAAAACCCTTTACTTTCCATCTTAGAATCAATACTAAGTATTGATTCCAAGGTAGAAGAATTGAAAGGGCTAGACAATGGGAGTTAAGTGACTTGCCCAGGGGTCACTAAGTTAGGAAGTGTCTGAGGCTAGATTTTGTGAGAATTAAAAATTAATATCCAAATACTTCAAGTATTATATTTTATAAGGATTTTAAAATTAATAACTTGAAGAAAAATAAACAAACAAAAGGGAGCTCACCCAGGCATGCATGTGGGAAAAGAGAGTGAGAGGCAGAGATACATACAACTATATAGGAATTCTGGGAAATACTAAAGGAATTCTAGGGGAACATAGTTCAAAGATACAAAATTTTCACTTATACAATTTGAATCCAGGACCTCCCATCTCTATCCACTGAATCATCTGGCTACCCCGTACCAACCTTTTTAATATACTTCATAACCACTATTAGATTCTTGGATACCCAGGTTTCATAATGCTATTGCACTGTTACCTTGAAAGGTTCTCTTAGAACACTCTGAATGTCAGATGGTACTTAAAAGAGGCACAGAATAGACACCATCTCCCTGAAGTTTGGGCGATCCAGTTGCAGGAAACACAGAACTGTTACAGTCTTCCCCCCCAGTCACTAGGACTATCACATAGAGGGAACCTAGAGTTCACTTAGTCCAGTTCCTTCTGTTCACAGAGAAGTCTGAGACTCACAGAGAATAAGCAAGTTGTCCAAGATCATCTGGGTAACAGGCCAATAAGTATTTATTAAGTACCTAGCATGTGCCAGGGACTGTGCTATGCATTAAAGATATAAAAGCAAAAAACAAAACCAAAACATGAAAAACCCCCAAATAAAAACAAACAACACCCCCCAGAAAACCCTTTAGTCTCTGAATTTTAATGAGGGAGATAACATGTCAATAACTTGGTATGAACAAGATACCTGCATAGTTGTTGAGTTTTGTCCAACTTTTTGTGACCCCCATTTGGGGTTTCTTGTTAAAGATGCTGGAGTAGCTTGCCATTTCCTTTTCTAGCTCATTTTACAGATGAGGAAACTGAGGCAAACAGGGTGACATGCTCAGGGTCCCACCACTGATGAGTGTGAAGCCAGATTTGAACTCAGAAAGACTGCTTGTTTCAGATCTGGCACAATCCAGTATTACCCAGATGTTTATGTACACAGTAGGTGACAGAAATGTAAAAAGAAAAGGCTGGAGGTTGAGAGGAATAAGGGGAGATGAAAATGGTCAAAAGGTGGTGTTTGAGCTGAGTCTAGAAGCAAGTCAGGGAAATGAGGCAGCTGTGAGCAGGTAAAGTATTCCAGGTACGTGAAATAACCAATGCAAAAGAGATGGTAAGTTCAAAGAATAGTAAATAGCCTAACGGAGGTTAATCCTAAATAGTAAGTAGAGGAGCTAGGATTGGAACTTAGTGTATTCTGCCTCCAAAATTATTGCCTTTTCCATTAGTATTACCTCCACTAAGGAAGCCTAGTGCTAGTCAGGCACTGACCCAGGAACCCAAAGTACTGGATGCTTTGAGGATTCGAAATAGGGAGAAGTAGAGTTCTTTTTGCCTAGCTTTATTTGCAGCCCTCTCCTGTAGCTTTTACCGTTAATACTGTTTATCCAAGAGGTTTTTGCAGCCGGAGGGAGGAGTACCTCAGGAGGCTGTCTCTCCAGGAGTATTGAATGGCAACTTTGCTTGGAAAATATCCCCGGAGGCATTCTTCACCTAACTAAGATATTCTAGTGTTACAGCTTTGCCCTGAGGATCCACCAGGGGAAGTTTGGTTTTAAGGTAGGGAATCTCATTTGCATCCCTTGCGCTACTCCCAGAGGTCCATGGGGAGGGGGGGGGGGTCGGGGGAAAGGGAGATATTCCTCAGAAGTTTACTTTTATATTTCTATATCTTAAGGCCATTTTCTTCCTTAAAGAGTTTAGAATTTGGAAGTGATAGATAGGGCGGGCAACCTGACTATAGAGAGGTTATACGACTGTAAAATTAGAGATCCCAGAAGAAGAATAGAAAACTTCGTCACAAAGATCTGGGTTCAAAAAAGGAACCTGAAAGTGCGATTATCTCGACCTAGCTTGACCCCCCCAGCCCCGAGCTTTTTTTGTTTTTTTGTTTGTTTTTAAATTCTTTGTTACGAAGAATAGCGCTCTGGGCAAGGAAGGGATATCTTTAGAAAGGAAGTCGAGGTGCAAGTAAAAGCTATCAACATTTGTATTTTTAGAAAGCTCTGGATTCGGAAGTTGGTGCTTTAATGCTACGAGAAGCCATTCAGCAACATGCTGATAACAAAAAGAAGCTAGATTCCCTAGTCGTACGTACCAGGAAACACTAAGCCCTGAGGCAGAAGTGTGATTGAGATTCGTCCCCGCTCCTTCCCATCGACTTTTTTTTAATCATTAGTTTAAGAAAAATAAATGCCCTTATGTTTAATGTACGTAAGTCTTTATTTTTGTGGTGTTAATTGAACTTCACACACTCTAGTGGACTGCAATCCAGGGGGCGCCATTTTCAAACTTAAAAAACTATGCCCAGGAGAAAGCACTGTCTGATTAAGGGATCATAGGATCCCACCAGGGGGATTTCTACTTTGTGTGTACGGTAGTACAGACAGGTTGTGTGTGCGCTCCATTCTATCACTAAAATCTTGAAAACCTCCCGCTTCAGCAAGAAGGAAAGGGCACGGGAACCAGAATGAACTCAGCCAGAGACTACTAGTAGCCAGTCTTACTAAGGTAAGGCTTAACAGCCGTGAGACATCCACGAAGCACGACCGTAGTTTGTTCGTGCCATTGTTTCCATTTCCACAGGGGCTCACGGTAGGCTCCGAAGCGCGAGAAGGGATGGGAGGGTCATGGTGGGCCTCTTCTGGGGTCCCCGCCCCTCTTCTCTCCCTCTAGTTCTCTAGGGAGATCCGCCTGCCCCGGGCTTTGTGAAGTGTCTTCGGTCACCATGGAGACCAAAAGGGAACGGGGTGGGGGTGGGGGGAGAAGGAGGGGCGTGGGCCGTGCAGTTGTTCTTTTTCCCGACTTTGTAGCAGAGCCTGACGGGAGTCGTAGTTCGAAGCCTCCCCGCCTTGAGAACTGGCTATAGGATTGGAAGGGGGATGGTCCCCATGAGCTTTACTTATCCTCCCAGGCTAGGCGCCTAGGCTGAGGGGTGCAAAGGGGGAGGAGAGGCGGAGCCAAGCGCTCATTGATTGGTTGAGGCCGATCCCCCTGTGTCCTCTCCTCCGTTCTCCCTCTCTCTTTACTCGCCCCTCAACCCCAAGCTGCTCCTCCCTCTCCACCGCCCCGCTCTGTCTCCCATCCCTGGACTGTAGGTTAGTGTGCGGGGATTACTGAGCGCAGTGCGCGGCCACCGCGGAACCGGATCGCTGCAGCAGCTACAGAAGCAGAAGCAGGAGCCGCCTTCGCTTCTCAGAGCATCTACGGCCCCAGCCCGCCAGCGGCGGCACTGAGGTCACCTCGACAGGAGGACGGAGGAGGACGGAGGAGCCTGCGGCGGCGGCAGCCAGGCGGAGTGGGTGATGGCATAGTGGGCAATGGGCTTCTCCCGAGTGACAGTAGCAGCGTCATCTGCCCCCTTATTACCTCGGCGAAGCCTTACAAAAGGGCGTGGGAGGGATGGGAGGGAAATAATCCCCGAACGCACCAGGAGGGAGGTAATTCCCCCCAGCCCCGACTCCTAATGGGGGCGGAGGAGGTAGGGTTGAAGGGAGTATTCCTCCCCACCAGTCCCCTGCATCACCACCATCCTCGCACACACGCGCCAGAGGCGGGAACCCGGAGGTCAGAGGGCCTGGTCTGGGTGGCCTCTGGTCAGGGCTCCTGAGGATAAAAGGGGAGGTACAGGAGATGGGGTTCAGCGGGAGCTGTTTTTGCGCCGCCGGGGATCGGGAAGAGGGTGAGGAATGACATGAAGGAGGTCAATTTGTGTTGAGGTGTTCAAGATGGGTTGCTGCAGGCTAAGCAGACTCGACCAGGGTCCCTTACCCTTCCAGCCACTACGAGGTCTCTGGTTGCTTGCTTTCTCCACTTCCACACCCCCTTTGATCCCTCCCTCCACCTAGTTGTGGCCCCAAGAGTCGGGATTTCAACTATGGGCTGACTGCTATTTTTTCCCAACCCAGTCCCAGCGCAGCTTCGGGGAGAGGGCGCGGCACCGCCGCATGCCTTCGCCACCTGCCCCGGGCCACAAAGAGAACACTCGCCACTGCTAGCTCTTAAGGGCAAGAAAGATGCCTAGATTTCTTATCCATTTCTCCGAGCCTTTCCAGCAACTCGCTTTGAAAAAAAAAAAAAAAAAAAAAAAAAGGCGAAAGCTTCGCCTTGCAAGCTTTGGGGAGCAAGATGGGATGGAGCGTTTAGGGCTGGGCAGTTGATGTGGCTGGGGGTGGAAGGGAGGAGTGGTGGGGTGTCGAGATGCAGGAGCTTGGATTTCAAGAGAGAGAGGAAGGGAGGAGGCAGGAGACTGGGTGGGGTGAGTAGTGTGATGGGTTTCTGGGGAAGAAAAAATGAGCTCTGAAGTGGGAGTTCGGTGAAAGATTTGATGTACAAAATCCGGGGTGTGGGTGTACAAAATTTGGAGGCTGGGAAGAGGTGTCTGAGCAAGGCGTGACCTTAGGCTGGGTTAAGGAGGGATACTGGGGGCTGGAGAAAGGTAAGAGTAAAATCTGAGCCAGATGGAGCTTTGTTTCAAAGCTTGGGGTTGGGGGAGGGAGATTGGCCACATATTTGGGATAACCCAACCGATTCCCAACCCACCCACCTTTTCGTCTTCGAAGCTGGAAGACTCTCAGAGCCACAGACCTCCTGCTTGAGAATGACCCTACGAGTGTTTTTGTTTCCAATTTGTAAGATGCAAAAACAAGTGTTGAAATCATTCGGATAATTGTTATGGAAGGAATACTCCTTCTCTCACGCCCCACGCCCCCCCCCCAAAAGGTTCAGATTCTACCTTCTTGTTAAGGGAATTTTTATTTAAGATGTCTAGTGAACAGCAAGGGCACATGCTAAAATATGGCTTTATTTTGCCAGTGTCTCCGCCAGTGTTTTGCCAGTGTGGCCCAGACCTTCTTTCTCCCTTCAGACACATTGTTGAATCCCGTCTGGTGTGGCGAATTGCATGCGCTGTTGCCCAGCTTGCCTGAATTACCGACCTGGGCTACTGGCGCTGTCCCCACCCCCTAGTGCTTTCCGTGCTCCTGGTGCCTTCTGTCTGCGACCGGTCTACCTTGCTCTACGGAGTTAGTAACAGAAATGTGGCCAGGTCGACGTAGGCGGTCTGGTCCTAGCCGAGTGGGTTTTCTTAGGGAGCCTTTTCTGTGCTAAAACCAAGTGCAAAAAAGGGGAAATATCCTGGTGGTCGCTTTTGCCTAAAAGACCGGGCTTTGTCTCCCGAGGAGTCTGGTACGCCTGGTTTCACGTGCGTGTGTAAAAGGAAGTCGTCATGGTCGAGGATGCTGCTCCTGGTGAAATTTGGAACAAGGCTGTTGTAAAAATCTGCCCAGGAGTAGAGCTGATTCTTATTTCTTAGTGGCACAACGGGGAAAAGGGATGGGCCTCGGGTCGGTTGCCAAATGACCACACCCAGTCTGTCGGTTCACATCTCACGTATTGTCTACCGACCTAAATTAGATGTGAATGCCCTGGGTAGAAGAAAGGAGATTTTTTTTTTTTTTAAGAAATCGAAGCATAAAATAATAGGAAATTTGGCAGTCTTTCATCTTTAATCCATGAACATCGATGCTGTCAGAGCTGCGATTGAAATTCTTGTCTTAGCTGTACCTTAACATTGTATAGTCATGGGCCTTAGAGACCATTTATTCCAAATTCCTCATTTTACAAAAGAGGAAACTGAGACCCAGGGAGGGTAAGTGATTTGCCCAAGGTCACTAGTAGTAAGTGACAAAAGCTAGACTTTGAACCCATGCCCTTTGACTTCAAATCCAGGGACACCATGTATTCCTGACATCCAGTATTTTTTTTTTTTTGGTTTGCTTTTTTTGAAAGATGTTTGGCTAAGTCAAAGTCAGATATGATGCTTATTTAAAATCAGTAAACAAGCATTCATTAAGTATCAACTATGTGCCAAGCACAGTGAGAGAATTGGCTTTTTTTTTTTTTTAACAAATGAAAAGCAGTTTGGTGCCAAGCTACCTTTAAGAGAATAACAGCTGAAGGAGAGCTGGGATAGATGACATTATAAATAATGTGAGCTAACCTGGCTCTAAAAGAAAAACACTAATTAGTTTTAGGTCTGTCCTTCCATTAACTAATGAGATTTCCCTCCCTTCTCCCAAGCCACCACTCAGAGTACAATTTGCCTTTTAATTTTTTTAAATTCTGAATTTAACAAACAAATAAAATGGACATTTCCATATAAAGCAGAACAAATAGGATTGTGTGGGAAGCTGCGAATCTCCATTATGCATAGCTCCCTTTAGAATAAAAAAAGAAAAGCATATATTAAGTACAACCTGTAGCTTTTAATGTAGGTCTGTTGTTTGTGCTTTTTTCTGGCCTTTGTTCTTTTCCCAGCATTTTGAAAGAAGATGCCTCAGTGACCTTCTTTTGAGTATGAATTTCCTAAGATTTTCACTAGGTTGCCACTTTATATTAAAGAACCAAATAGAGGCTGGAGAACTTAACTGCTTGCCCTAGGTAGCTTTTGAGCAGAAAAAGACTTCACTGGTCAAATGTGTTACCTGAAAAAGCAGCAATAGATTTTTTGAATTTGTGGGTATGAATGATTTTTTTTTTTAAGTAGGTAGGATTAGGTTTAAAAAAAAAAATGCCTTTCCTTCCATCTGAGGATTGGTACTGTCTATTGGTTCCAGGACAGAACAGCAGTAAGGGCCAGGCAATGGGTAATAATGTGACTTGCCCAGGGTCACACAGCAAGGAAGTAGTTGAGGCCAAAATTGAATTTAGGACCTCCTGTATCTAGGCCTGGCTCTCAATCCACGGAGCCACCTCGATGCCTCATGTGACTTTTAATCTCCCAAATTCAGAGTTTTGTTTTATAGGACAGATTATGAATAGTATTTGTCATTTAAGATTTGTAACCAGATATAAATATGCAAAGAGGGAGCATTGGAGTAGCATTTTTAAATACACAACAAACCATAGAGTGGAAGTTGGTTGGGGGGGAATTATAGGAGTCCCAATAGTAGAAACAAATCCAAATTCTTGACATTGCAGATAAAGTTTTTGAACTATTACATAGAGGAGTGTTATAATGAGTTGTTTAGAATAGAACTCATTTTTGCAATCTCTATGACTTTTTATGGATTTTTCCAGAATTTAATTCTTCGGTTAATTTTGCTTTCTAAGTATCCCTGTGATTTTCAAGTCTGATGCCCCTTGAGAGTTAAGTGAAGAAGAGGAAGTTGGAGGGGTAGGAGTGGGAACCTGAAGGAGGGGGCAGTAGAGGGTATTCAAAGCAGAGTGGTTGCCTCCAAGTATCTGAAGAGCTATCATGTTGGAAGAAGAGCTTGGTTTTCTTGACACCAGAAGAAGAAGCATAGATAGAAGTTTCAGAGATTTAAGGGAAAACTTCCTAACAATCAGAGGTATGAACAACCTCAGGAACTAGTAGGTTCTCTTCCCACCATTAGAGATCTTCAAGCCACTCGCCAGGGATGATATAGTCAGGCTTCTGATTCAGATACAGGTTAGACTAGATGATGTCTAGGTCTCTTCCCAGGATGAGATTCTCTGATTCTTCCCTCTGTGGTGGCAATTTTGTTTTGTTTTGTTTTGTTTTTTAGATAGACATGATTTGTATAGCATTTATTGTATTGTATAAGCATGAATATATTCACACACTTTGTACTTGAGACAAAATGGGGATGTCAGGAAGGGAAGGATAGTGAAAAATAGCTTAGGAGATGTATATGAGGGAATGAATACCATTCTGGACTTGGAATCAGGAAGAAATGGGTTGCAGCCAACCACAGACACTGGCTCTGTCACTTGAGCAAGTGACTTCAGGCACTAAAAGGATTAGGTATGCCAACTAATTAAAAAATGTGTCTAATTCTTTGAGGTGTTCTCAGATTCCCTGTTAAAATAACTGAGTTTCATAATGTTTGACTTGAAATAATAATGGGATTGCCTCAGTGGGTTTGGTGGCAATGTTAATGGTAGTAAGGGAGGTGAGATGGTCTTATCCAGACCACACTGACACATTGATTGGCAGAATGTAGAGAACAGTAATTCTTTCCCAGTCAACCTCTACTATACATAAATGTGGTAGCTACTTTGGTCAGCTGCACGTCCACCCAACCCTGGGTGTTTATGATCCAAGAGGTAAGGAATAAAGTTATACATACAAAGCAGAACAGTTATGCCTCATGGTGCTCCAGGAGGCATTTTTAGTATCTCCCGCATATACACAGACAATACTGCTATGTCAACTTACCAGAGACATGGGCAGAACCTTCTGCAGCTATTGGCATAACTTTGGCAAATTCTTCCCTTTGCTGGGTTTCAGTTTGTTACTTCTTGTTTAGATTTCTGATATCAAAAGTAAAAAGGCCAAGTCCCACATTCTAAAAGCATTTAATAGGAAACCAAGAAGATTGGTTCTTGTTTATAATTATTGATTGGAAAGGTAGTATGGTAGATTAGAAAGAACAATGGAGTTGGAGTTGGGATCCGGGTTCAAATTTCACTTTTGCCACTAAGTATCTGTGTGACTTTGAACAAATCATTTCATTGCTCTGGTTTTCATTTTTTTAATCTGTAAAATGAGGTGAGTTGAACTCATTTCCAAGGTCCCTTCTAGCTCTAAATGTATGCTGCTTTTATGTATTTGTAGGGAGAGATAGCAAGATGTTGTGGTGAGGGGACTCAATATGGCCTCAGAAAGACCTGCACTCTCGTCCTTCTCAGTCACTTAACAAGCTCTGTGACCCTTTGCAAGTCAGTCATATAACCTCAATTCAGGCAATTCCATTGAATTTAGTTTCTAAGGCATAGAGAGGTTGCAATTTGTGTTGGTGAAGAAAGTTCTCACACCAAAAAGTTCTCCAAGGGGGCAGCTGAGTAGCTCAGTGGATTGAGAGCCAGGCCTAGAGACAGGAGGTCCTAGGTTCAAATCTGGCCTCAGACACTTCCCAGCTGTGTGACCCTGGGCAAGTCACTTGACCCCCCATTGCCCACCCTTACCACTCTTCCATCTAGGATCCAATACACAGAAGTTAAGGGTTAAAAAAAAAAGTTCTCCAAATCTTTAGGAATAAAACTATATACCAGGCACTATGTTAGATGCACCAAGGCTGCTGGAGTCATTCATACTGACTCTAAAGAGCCTGATTTGTTAAATTTTTAGTATGAGCATTTACAACTCAGAAGAAATTTGTCTACAAATTTATACAAATGCTACCAAAATTAATCTATTGTTTTGTTGATTGTTAGAGTAGACCTAAGAAAGTAATGGAGTAATGTTAATAATACAGATTCAACTTTAAAATGTGTCATGAGTATGTGGGTTTTTGCTTGGGGGTGGCAGTGTTCATAGAGCATACCTTTGGCTAGAGGCATTCCTGCCCTCGGGGTGTGTACCTCCTATTAGAAATGAGATACTTCTGTAAAGTGCTTTGCCAATTTTAAAGTGCTACATAGCCAGTAGCGATTGTTCTAACAGAAGCCATTTGTGCTGTGTTGAGAAGTTCATATCATATTGATAGGATATTTAAATCAGGTGATATTGAGAGCCCAGCTTTTGGTACTTCTGAGAGTCTTTAAGCTGGGATTCCTATGCAAACTCAGAACTTCTGTGTGCCATTTTCTAGAAGTTAGGCTTCCAGACCAGAACAGTAAAATTCAACAAGAGCTTACTTGACTATTGTGGAGCTAAGTCTTTCAAGTCTTCCTGGAGGCTGTGAGACCACACCTAGCCATCCTTGCAAATGTGGTCCTGGTCTGACCTATTCATTAACTCAGTTCATACCATGTTTGTGAAATAGCTTCATTAGACAGATGACTGCAGCCTATTTGGAATGTAAGTTCCTGAAGGGTAGAGTCTGTTTCATTCATGTTTGTGTGGCTCCAGTATTGATTCCCAGCACATAGTAGGTGCAAAATAAATGCTTCTTGATTGATCCATTGATGGAGCTGATTGGTGGGGAGCCTGAGTAGGAATTCCTCCATCCATTGATTGTAAATACTGAGAGGTGATGGACTAATAATGCAGAATAAGACACATTTTTTGGACTCAACAGATAAGGAAATTTGGTTTTGCCTGAAGGTTCTTAGAAAGGTTTTATTTTTCTTTCTTTTCCTAGGGGTTGGGGAGGGAAGGTAGAAGTAGGAAAGGGAACTGGAGGTGGGAGGAGAAAGATGAAGTCTTGATAATTGAAGAAAATAGAATTTAAAATGTTTGAGAGAAGCAAAAATAAAAATCGAGTCTTTAAACCCCACAGCTGCAGAATGTATGTGATGAGGGTTCTGAGTTGTAAACCTACTTATTTTTCTAAACTAGTATATTAGTAAGTTGAGATAAAGAGGAGAAAATATAAGTAGAGGCAGGGAGTAAGGTTTCGTAAAGCATGGATTCATAGAATCCTAGAATTTCAAGTGAAAGGGATTTCTGAGGTCTATCTTCCATCCCAGCCTTTACTTGAGCAGTAATCAACTCCCTCCATAAAACATCATGGCCAGGCAAGGATCTCAAGGAACTCCATTGCCTCAATGGCCTGGTATCCAACAGCTATGATGGCCAGGAAACTCATCATGGATTAGACCTAGTCCCAAATTCGGGGCCCTCTAGATTTAGGGTTCTCCGGTCATCCTTTGGACTGGCCAGATCCAAAACATCCTATCCAAGAAATAGACCTAGAAAGGAAACAAGGGAAATTCAAAATTGGGAAATTTGAGGTATTTTTTTTAAAACCGTTCCCTTCTGTCTTATAATCAATACTATGTATTGGTCCTAAGGCAGAAGAGTAGTAAGGGCTAGGCAATGGGGGTTAAGTGACTTGCCCAGGGTCACACAGCTAGGAAAATAAGATATTACAAAGACACTATCATCATCAACTGTCACCAGTTTCTGAAAATGCTTTCTTGGCTCCAGAGGCTACTTGGTCCTAGCCCTTCAGCAAAAACCTTAAAGAGCCAGCTAAGGTTGGTGACATTGGTTTACCCCAGTGCATTTTCAGGGGAAGTTCAGTGTTGAGTCCATACCTTGCTTGTTCAGGGATTCCCCCAAAGTGTTTTGCACCTGTAGCACACCCAGGAGTGTAGGGACCCACCTCTTTAACGCATATCCTTTGTAATCACACTCCACCCACAGTGGATTCTTAAGTACCTCCTGAGTCACAGACCCAGCACCTGGCATCTACAATGGTTAGGAAGCTCCTCATGGCTCCTTCTCTGCAATTTCCTCCTCTTCTGCCCGCCACAGCCAAGGAAAACAAGCTTGATTTGCATAATATTAAAATGCAATAATGCATATTTGCTAACTTGAAGAAAACACCCCCTTTAAAATCTGCTTTTAACTTGCTTCATCCTAATTCTAATGCCATTTTGCTCTTCCCCAGGACACTGTGGGGGGGGGGGTGTACTTTCTCCATTTGGGGATCTATCCAGGATTTTTTTCTTCTCTCTAATGGTATAATAGCTGTCAATTTCAAGATTTTCTTTTTCATATCCTACAGTGAATTGATTATCCAGAGCATTTTTTGCACTCTTTTCTCTGATTCCTCTGATACTGCCTAATATTAATCATTGAGAATTAAATATACCTAATATTTTGGGGAATATATATTATTTATTGTCATTATTCCATATTATAATCTATTATAAAATATATATTGGGGAATAAATATAACTAATAAGTTTGGGGAAGAGACAAACCGCTTTTTGATCGTTTCTCTTTTTATGAGTACCCCAACCAGACTTGAAAAGGAGAAAAACAATAAAATGAAATACTATCAGCCATTTTGCTATCTTGTATTGTTCTGATAAATGGTTTTAGTGTCAGAGGTTAAAATGATTACTCAACCAGGCCTGAAGTCAGGAGGACCTGGCTTTAAATGTGGCCTCAGACACTGCCTAGCTGCATGACCCTGGGCAAGTCACTTAATTCCAATTATGTCACCCCGCTACTTAAAATTGTCTTAGAATTAGATATTAAGCCAGAAAAAAAAGTTAAAAAATATTCAAAATCAAATTTTTGGAATGTGTCACTCTTAATGCCTTGATTTATGAAGCATTATGGGCTCAGGGGGAAGAACATTGGTTCTGGAAACAGAAAGAAGACTTGGCTTCAAATTCTACCTCTCTGGACAAATCACTTAACTTCCCTAGACCTCAATTTTCTCATCTGTAAAATGAGAAGGTTGGTTAGGTGGCCTCTAAATTCTTTCTAGGTCTAGCTAGATCTGTGAATCCTGTGAGCCTATAATCTGTGATTCTCTAATACTACCTAATGTTAACCATTGAGAATTAAACATACCTAATAGTTTGGGGAAGAGACAAAGTGGCCAAGCAGATTAGACATCTGGTCTTGAATTCAAGAACATCTGGGATCATTCAAGTTCTTCCTCTGATTCATTCTGCTTGTGTGTGGCCACTGGCAAATCTCTTAATCTCTCAGTGCCCCTAGCCACTTCTCTAAATTACTGGGGAGTAATGTTGATGCGTCTGGAAAGTTCCTATAACTGGAAATACAGACACCAAAGAAATTGATGGACTGGAAAGAGAAGTATAAGAACATTTCCTCTTTTCTTCTAATTCTCAAGTAAACTGGGACTTCTTTTTTTCTGTAATGATCTTTTTGTTGTTGCTCTTTCAACTTCATACCTGAAACTTTGGAGAGAACTCAATTACAGTCGGCATTTTCACAAATAAAGATACACCAGAACTTAAAGAAGATATTTCTAGTGTTGAATATCCTTTTGGGATTATCTTTAAGAGGAAAGAACTTTGAATAGGCTCGGAGTCAGAAGACTTGGGTTCTAATCTTGCCTTTGATATTTAAAACTTGGGTGACTTTGAACATTTCACTTAGTCTCACAAGGCCTCATTTTCTTCATCTGCAAAGTGAAGAATGTTCAACTAGATGGCTTCTGATGTTACTTTCAGCTCTAGATCTAAGATCAGCCAATAGGAAATAATATAGAAGCAGATTCCTTTTTTTTTCCCTCTCTTTTTAAATTAAGGACACAGTTTAAAAAGTATCCTCAAGCAGGAAAATCAATACTTTACTTTTCAAGACTTAGAAAGCAATTATTTCTGCTATTGAATTCTGCTAATTGAATCTGTCCATATTTTTGTCTTTGGTGTATGCTCTGAAACACCGAGATTCCTTTTGTCTTTTGAGATTTAGTAGCTGGGTAAGAGACTGTAATAGCAGAATAATTATTTTAAGTGTGTAATTTAGTAGGGATAAAACAATAGTGTAGAGTTCCATGGAAACCTATGTTTGGGATTTTTCCAAGTTTTAAAAAAAAGAGCTGGTAGAGCAGCTAGATGGCACAGTGGATAGAGCACTAGGCTTGGACGATCAGAAAGACTCATCAGCCTGTATTCAAATCTGGCCCCAGACACTTCCTAACTGTGTGACTTTAGGCAAGTCACTTAAACCCTGTTTGCCCCCCCCAAAAAATCAAATTTTGATTTTTTAATATGGAAAGTTTCTATGCTTATTAATAAACCCAATAAATACAAACCAGGATGCTTTGTTCCAGAAAATATATTTCTTGTGAAGAGAGACTTTTTTTTTTTTAATTTTAAACCCTTACCTTTGATCTTAGAATCAATACTGTGTATTGGTTTCAGGGCAGAAGAGTGGTAAGGGCTAGGCAATGGGTTTAAGTGACTTGCCCAGGGTCACACAGCTAGGAAGTGTCTGAGGCTAGATTTGAACATAGAATCTCCCGGTTCTGAGCCTAATTCTCAATGCACTGAGCCACCCAGCTGCCCCCTGGCAATTTTTAAAAAATTGATTCGGCTACAAAATACTTCATAATTCTTACACTATCTATGTAACACAGTCTCTTCAAATATATGTAAATTTCCAGCCAGGTTCCAACATATGTGCACAAAATTATAAAAATTATAAAAATAGGTTCTCCATTCCTCATTTAACCCTGATTAGAACTGGTTGGGGCAATGAGGAAGCCTTGGTGATAACAGAAACAATAATAATGCCATATGGCAGTGTTGTGTTTGAATCATGTCTGACCCTCCATGGCCCTGTTTGGAGTTTTGTTCAAAGAGATACTGGAGTGGTTTGCCATTTCCTTCTCCAGCTCATTGTACATATGAGGAAACTGAGGCAAACGGGGTTATGTGATTTGCTAAGTGTCACACAGCTAGGAAGTGTCTGAGGCCAAATTTGAACTCAAGGTGAGTCTTCCTCACTCCAGGCCTAGCACGCTACCCACCACACCAACTAGATGCCCAATGAGGGTAATAGCTCGCATTTCTGCGGTACTTTAAGGTAGCAAAGCACTTTTACCCACATCCATTATTTCATTTGATTCCAGTTAGCTACCTGCCCACTCTGTTTTACTAAGGAGGAAGTTCATGGGGATTTTGTGAAAAGAGCACTGTATTTGGATTTAAATACAAATATCAGTTTTATGATTTACAACCTATTTGATGTTGGGCAAGTCTCATCACTTTCTGAACTTATTTTCCTCAACTTTACGAGAGAAATTTAGAGTAGATGATCCCTAAGGACCAGTCTTATACTAGCCCTTTGGGGAAAAAAATGTGTACATGATACATTTTTTTCCTCTAGTCCAACCTATTTTACCTTTATTGTCTTCACCTAAAAAACTCATTTATTTATTTATTTAGATGTTTTTCCATATTTACATGACTCATTTTCTTTCCCTCCCACCTTCCCTCCCAAAACTGACATGCAATTCTACAATTGTTCTTATACAAATAAGGGTTATACAAATGTTCTTTTCATATTTTTCATTTTTGCAACAGAACAATCTTTTAAAATCAAAACCTCAAATCATATACCCATATATACAAGTGATAAGTGACAAGTCATATGTTTTGCTTTTGTATTTCTACTCCCACGGTTCTTTCTCTCAATGTGGATAGCATTCTTTTACATAAGTCCTTCAGGAGTGTACATGACACATTTTAAAGTTTAATCTTTTAAACTTAATTATTAACAATAATAATATTAATAAAACTTAGTTAATCTTATTAACATTGTCCTATTATTTTTCTTAAGTCTGCTCTAGACCACTAACCAAACAATAAATCAGTCCCCAATGTGTAATGTTTGCTGATTTGTAAGGTACAAATGACTAAATTGAAAATTTAAGTCAGCTTCCATGAACCCAAATGAGTTGGCTCTAGCATAACCACCTTCCTAATGAAGTGATTTGTCTAAAGCGACCCAACTTGTGAGTGAAAGAGCCAAGACTTAAACTGGGGCTCCTGACTCTGAGGTCAGCAGTCTTTGCACTATATCTGTGCTTCCCTATTCCTTCAAGCATCCGCTCTCCTAAGACTTTGGAAGGACATCAGAAACTAGAATGGTGGTCAAGTGTTCCATTTGCCGTCTCATTCTTTAGACACTTCTAGTAAAATGGCATCGTGCTGACTTGTAGTGGTTACTATTCACAGTGTCTTTGGCCTCTGAGAACTTCTATAGACATAGCCAAATCTGGCCCCTTGGATTTAGAACAATATTCCCTCTGCCCCAAGTCATCGGTCACCCCCAAGTCATTCACAGTGATGGCTTTATGACTTGTTATTATTTTGGGGTGATTACATTTGGTGACTGAGTGATTTGGGGTGATTTCACTGATAGAAAGTCTTTCCTAGAAGTAATTCCTCTCTTTTAATACAGATAGCCCTCTTATCTTTACCATTCATATTTTTTTTTTAAACTCTTACCTTCCATCTTAGAGTAGCAAAAACTAAAGCAATTGAGGTTAAATGATTTGTCCAGGATCACCCAATTAGGAAGTGCCTAAGGACATATTTGAGCCCAGGTCCTCCCAACTCCAGGCATGGCAGTCTAACCACTGTGCTACCCAGCTGCCCTCTCCCCGACCCCCAATTTATATTCTTAGAGCATCATCTAGGATACTGAGAAGTTGGGACTTGCTCAGGGTCGTGTAATCAGTTGATACCAGAGATGGGACTTGAACCAGGTCTTGCAGACACTGGGACTAGCTCGCTCTCCACCATGTCGTGCTACCTCTATTAAATGTTAGTTCTAGGAAGGTTCCTTCCCCAGTTTCATGCAGAAAAAAAGAGTATTTGTATTTTGTTAGTAAAAAATTGTAATAAGTGAAAAAGTTCTGAACTTCTTCAGTTAAGTAGTATGGTATCTTTAACAGTCTAATAATATTAAGAAACTGGACAATTAATGTGCCTTATAGGATTCACGCATACATTCGAGGTTTTTAGAAAGTGTTTTCAGGCAGTTAGGCGGCATACCGGATAAAATACTGGACTTGGAATCAGAAGATGACCAGAATTCAAATTCTGCCTCAGATACGTGTTAACTATGTGACCCTGGGTAAGTCACTTGACATTTCTTAGCCACAGTTTCCTCAAATGTAAAATGAGGATAATAGTAGTAACCTTCTTCACAGGGATATGATAAACTCAAATGAGTTAAAGTGCTAGGCAAAAATTTAAATGGTCTGTAATTGCTAGCTACTATTACCAAATGGATGCACCTTGGTCATTATTATATTATTTTATGATATTATATATATATATATTAATGTTAAATTTAAAATTATTATATATAAAATTAAATTTAACAGTTAAAATTAAACTCGAATACGAAAACCCTCATGTATTCTCTCTCCTCCCTACCCCAACTTCTAGTACAGCACCTTTGCCCATAGTAGTTACTCAGTAAATACTTATTGAATGACTCATTTGAGAATGTTAAAAATTCCTATTGTAGAATCTTCCTACTGCTCAGACCTTTAATTTCTTTTTAAAAAGTGAAACCCCTTTAAAAGCTTGACTTAGGTTTTCTGAAAGACCAAATGCTATGGGGGAAGGGCAGGGACGAGAATTTCTGCCTGCTCAATCCAGCATTGTGACTGTTTTTTCTTCCATCTCCCCTTTTCCACCAGAGAGTTTCCTGCGACTGTCACTGCCTTGACCTCCCATGAATGCTTGTTTCATAAACATTCTCTGTGTGCCGAGAAACAATCCCACTATCTTTTGTGTTCACCTCAGTTTCCATTTCCAAACAGCCTCTTTGTCTAACTTCAGCCCCTCTCCGGGCTTGCTCCAGCCTTTTAAACCTGGACTCTCCGCACTGCCTTCCATTGTCTGCGACTGGCCTTCTCTTTGTCTCTGTGCGTGGTGAGGGCACACTGGGGGTGCCGAGGCCTCCTCCCTCCTTGCTCCATGGGGAACAGGATTCTCCCATCCTCGCTCCGAGCTGCTGCTTTCAGCTTGCGAGTCCCGTTGGAAGCTCCGGGGCTTCCATCCAGTTCCTTTCCTCTATTTCAGCGCCCCTTTACAGTCTCTGCACATTTATTCAAATTCATTCACTCTCTTTGACACGTAGGTCTAAAAGGCTGTTAAGAACATGGATGTAAAAGTATGTGATGTGGCTTATTATAGCCTATTTTCTAAATCCCTAAAGGGTATACTATACCTGCCTAGGATCTGATCAGAGATTGCTTTCAACCCATTTCATTGTGTTAGCAGAAAAGTGTTCATTTAAGCTGTTTCTATTGGAATCCAATTCAAGCCTATCAGAGCAGTGAAAAAAAAAAAGGGCAACTTACTTGTTTGGCATCGGAGTTAACAAAGCAAACCTGAAATTCTTCTGCCTTCTGCCTCTTGCTAATATTTTTTCTGACCATCTTTTGAGAGAAAGGGCATTTGAGGCATTGTGACTCCTAGTACATGAGGCTAAAGATTACGCTAGCACCCTCCTGGTAGCTTTGGGAAAGGTCAGCAAGTACTTTTCATTCTGCAAGCTATTTTAGATTTCCTTTCTTCTCCTCCTCCTCCTCCTCCTCCTCCTCCCCCTCCTCCTCCTCCTCCTCGTCCTCCTCATCCTCCTCCCTTCCATCTTGGAATCAGTACTGTATATTGGTTCTAAGGCAGAAAAGCAGTAACAGCTAGGCAATAGAGTTAAATGACTTGCCCAGGGTCACACAGCTGGGAAGTGTCTGAGGTCAGATTTGAACCTAGGACCTCCCATCTCTAGGCCTGGCTCTCAATCCACTGAGCTACCCAGCTACCCCCTCTATTTCCTTTCAATATTCTGAATGACAATTTTGAGTTATAATTACATTCTTTGGTTTACGCATTTCCCAGTTTTTAAAAGGGTCAGTTGGGAATAACAGAATCAAACTTCATCTTGGAGTTGTGGTTACAAGATATGAGAGGCAATATGAGGGAGTCAATGGAAAACTGGCCCTGGAGTCCAAGAGTTTAGGGTTCAAATTTGCCTCTAATATACAAGCTGTGTGACCATGAATATGCCACCTCTCAATGTTCCAAGCAACTCTAGATCAGATTACAAATTACATGGAAGAGTAAAAGTTATAGCATAGCTGCCAAGAATTGAAAGTGTTGGGAGGAATTACCCCACCCCTGACTCCCAAAGTTCACACACAAAAAAATCAGATGTCCAAATGCTCTCTTACACAACACCAAAATTACACTAGATATTATACTTTTTTTACAGGGGAAGGTTTCAAGGTGGGCTAAAAAAGATTTTAAGTCTTAAAATACTACTTTATTTTTCTAACTGCAATACTAGAATGTACAGGTTTTTTACATGTTTCTAAAACTACAAAAAATCCTTGATAATTTGATCTCAAAAGAACTTCTGTAATTAAAGAAAAAAGTGATGAGATATTAAGATCTGTATGACCTAGCCCTGTAATTATAGGTTTGGGGCAAATTCGTCTTTTCTTTTCCTTTTAAAATATTTATTTTTAATTTTATTTTAAAAATATTTTTCCATGTTTACATATTTTATTTTCTTTCCCTCCCCACTCCTACATCCAATAAGCACTTCTACTGGGTTATTATACAGATGCTATTCCCTTGTACCTATTTCCATACTATTCATTTTTGCAATAGAGCAATCTTTTAAAACCGAAATCCCCAAACATATATCCATATAAATAAATGATCGATCATTTATTTTTCTTCTGCCTTTCTAGTCCCACAGTTCTTTCTCTTAGTGTGGAGAGCATTCTTTCTCACAAGTAACTCAGGATTGTCTTGTATTAGCTAAGTTCATTACATTGGATTGTTCCAGAGTGTTTTACTTTCTGTGTACAATATTTTTTTTGGTTTTGCCCATTTCACTCTGTGTCAGTTCCTGGAGGTTCTTCCAGTTCCTATAGAAATCCTCTTTTCTTTTTTTATAAAAACCCTTTCCTTTCATCATAGAATCAATACTAAATATCAGTTCCAAGGCAGAATAGTGGTAAGGACTAGACAATTGAAGTTAAATGACCTTCTGAAGCCAGACTTGAACCCAGAACTTCCTGTCTCTAGGCTTGGCTTTCAATCCACTAAGCCACTCAGCTGCCCTCTACAAATCCATCTTTTCAAAAAAACTTCTCTTTTAAAATTTTGAGTTTGTTGCCACCATTATAGTCGTTCAGAAGATTGCAGAGACAAAATTAGCCAATGTTAATTTAGTCTGGTGCCACAGGATCATGGTTGTCAGCCATTTGAGGTTCCTAAGGCATCAGGAGATCATAACCTCCTGGTTTAGACGCTTCCTCTTACAACTAAAATGTAAGTTTTTTGAGGACGGATAGTTAAATTTTTTTTTCTTGATATCCCAATGTACACAGCCTAGCTCATTGCCTCACACATTATAGATACTTAATCAATTTTTGTTGAATTGAATTGAATTGAATTTGGCCCATATGCAATACTAATAGTTCAAAAAAAGAATATTCTTTGTTTTCTGAGTAACAAGGTGCATGCTACCCTAATAATAATAGTAGTAGTAACAACAGTAATAGCTAACATTTGTATGGCACTTATGTGCCAGCCATCTGTACTTATTATCTCATTTGATCCCCACAACAACCCTGAGAGGCAGATACTAGTATTATCCCTATTTTAGAGATGAGGGAACTGAGGCAAACAAAGGTTCAGTGACTTGCCCACGGTCACACAGCTGGGAAGTATCTGAGGTCTAAGCTAGGCTCAAGTCTTCCTGACTCCAGGTCCAGTATTCTGTGCACTGTGGTGCCACCTAGCAGCCAAACCAATTCCATTTCTAACCCTGAACTCTAACTCAAAGCCTTACACAGCAGCCATACTTCAACTCACAATATTCCTTCGAGCTTCTGTTCCTTTACCTTCTCTCTTAGAATTGCTGGTTTTATTCAGGATTAGTTTAAATTTCACCTCTTACCTCTTATACCAACTGGACCTAGTGCTCCCCCTCAAAAAGATTGCCTTATGTTTATTTTTTAAAGCCTTTACCTTCTGTTTTAGAATTGATACCAAATATCCATTCTAAGGCAGAAGAGTGGAAAGGACCAGACCCTTGGGGTTAAGTGACTTGCCCAGGGTTATATAGCTAAATAGTATCTAAGGCAAGATTTGAACCTAGGACCTCCCATCTCCAGGCTTGGTGCACTATCCACTATCCATAACTGCCCCTTTGTGTTTATTTTTCATTTTTTTAAATATACTTGTGCACACATGTTGTCTCTGTAGATGAAATATAAATTCCTTGAGGTAAGGAATTATTTTAATTTTATCTTTGTATCCCCAATGCCTGGCACTAACGAATGCTTGTTGATTGAATGATCGGTGGAGGGAATGTCTTCAGCTTGAGTTCCCATCCTCATGAAATTGCAGATGTGGACCTCCCCGGAAAAGGGCACGTCATTCTGTAGTCAGCAAATTAGCATTTATTAAGTGTGCACTATTCCTCAGACACTGCTTTCTTTGTAACTGTTGTCTTAATATTTCTTCTTTGTATGATTTTGTTTTCCCCGACTGAGCCTATGGTTTCTTGAGAGCGATACTGTGACTTCTCTTTGGTTGCTATTTGATCAGAACACCTACTACATAAGAAAGTACGCTACAAAAGTTCAATGCTTGACTGCCTAGAGGAACTATTATCATACACCATCACCAGAGGACCGGACGGACGCATCCTGCTCTGTGATGGTCAGGAGAACAGGATCCTACATCCAGAGCTGTAAGGAACCTTGGACAGCGTCTAAGCCAAACCCCTTATTTTACAGATGAGGAGACTGAGGAGCAAAAAGGTTAAGTAACTCACCCAAAGGGGCACAGGTGGTCGTAAGGCTGAGTTATTGTTTGAACCCTAGAAACTTTCTAGTCAATTAAAAAGTGCCGAGTTAATAGTTATCAAAAGGGCTTTCTAGAAGGCAGGATTAAAGGAGAATACATAAACCTCAG
This sequence comes from Gracilinanus agilis, assembly GCF_016433145.1. NCBI lineage: Eukaryota > Metazoa > Chordata > Mammalia > Didelphimorphia > Didelphidae > Gracilinanus > Gracilinanus agilis. Next base: position 232,634,893 of record NC_058131.1, on the reverse strand, counting down.
CGATCCATCTTTGGAGCCATCAGAAAGCATTTGTGTAAGGTGGCCTCTATTTGTTTTGCCTCTGTATAGTCAGTTCAACCAACTCCCCAGACGTGGAGGAAGAGAGGATTCCCAAGCTCTTTGCTTTGCCTCTTATAGTTAGTTCAATCTATCTCCAGGCATGGTAGAAGATAGGGTTCGAAAGCTGTGATCGATGTAGGGATTTGTCATCAGATGCTACTGGTAGCCCCATTTGTGTCTGTGGAACCATGATGACTGCTTAGGAATGTTGACATTCTTTGCTACTGTTTAGTTTATATTTCTAAGTGCACACACTCAAATGAAAGGGATTTAATAAGCTATGTACAGCCAGAGAGCCTGGGGCATTCGGGTCAGATGAAAAAGACTGAATGTGTAATAGCTGAAGAAAAAAATCCTTGAAGTAAAAGAACGGAATAATACTAGTCTTTTCTGAGTTTGCAGACCTTTTTTTCCCCTTCTTTCACTAATAGTTGTTTTTGTTCAGATTTTTTTTAAACGTGTGAATCTTGGAAAATGAGAAGGACTGACTGGGCTATCTAATGTTACCCTTCCAATCCACATGCAGAAAGTCGGTAATGAATCTCTGCCAGTGTCTGACTCATCTGGTCAAAAGCATGATGACTTTTTTAATCACTTCCTTTCCAAGACTATTTCTAGGCTAATAAATATACATGTGATGACATTTCCTCTAGGACTTAGTTCAGATTTTCTTTTGTCCATCTTCCCTCTATTAATCACTGTTTGATCTTCTCTGTGACTGAGAGCTGGCACCTGTGGATAGAAGTGAGAATCCTCCTTTGTCCTTCCTTCCACATTCTCCTTCTCTGGGTTTGTGCTTGGATAGGGCCAGGATTAGCTGATCTCCTCTAAGAGCATTGTCCCTGGCTCCATATAGCAGCTTAGAAAAGGCTCCTGTAGTGAGAGACTGTTTTTGACCAATTTTTCTGAAGAGCCAAAGAAGAAAGGAGTTTGAATGAGTTGGCAGGGAGGAAAACCAGGGAGGGAGATGGACTAAGGGATTTGCTGCAAATACTCAAGAAAGTCAGAAGTACAAGATCATCTTAGCTCATATGTCTGTCTGGCCCATCTTTAGTTTCCGAACTGCAGCCCTGGCTCCAGGGCTTCTTCCTGCACCCCTTAATCTGGTCTTTGTAGTTCTCTCTCTAGGTTGTAGCTGGAGTGTCTCCTCAGTCACATGGTTAAGACTTATATCCCTGGTAGAGAGAACAGGGTCAATAGGATCAAAAAGTTAGAGTTGAAAGAGACCCCGAAGATTATCTTATTTTATAGATGAAAAAACCAAGTGCCAGAAGTTAAGGGATTTGGCCAAGGTCACACAGGTAATAAACAGCAGAACCAGGATTCATATTAGGTCTTCTGATTCTAAAATTTGTTTCTCCTTCCACACTTCCTTCCAGAGAGGGAGAAATAAAGTAGGAAATTGCCTCTCCTGCTCCCTCAACTCCTTGGCTTTTCTGAAAGATACATGGGCAACTAGATCTTTATATACTTGAACTGCCCCAGGTCCCATCCTGAACCCTGAACTATGCACTATGGGACTTTGCTTCCTTTTTAGCTTCATTATACAGCAGAAAGTGTACTGAAATTGGAGTCAAAGGACCTTGGTTTAAATCTTGATTCTCACATTTATTACCTGTGTGACCTTGGACAAGTCACTTAACCTCTGTAAACCTCCTTATTCTCATCTATAAAATGAGAGAGCTGCATGAGACGACCTACTTGGTCCTTTCCAACACTAAATCGGTTATTCAGACCTTTGTGCCTGTTCAGGTCCAGATATGAATTTTACTGGCCCTACCTCTTTTATAGGGTTGTCAGGAGAAAAGTGGTTTGAAAACCTTAAAATCTGATAGAAATGTAAGCGACGATGATGAACTGATGTTCTTAGCTTCTCACTTCCTCCTTCTACCCCTATATTTCTGACATCAACCTTTGTCAGCTACTTGGTCAAAAAGACAACTCGGGTTATTGTAGCCAATTCAGTCCTCCAAATATTCATTAAGTGGCTTCAATGTGCAAAATACTAGATGAGGCTCACTGGGTGATAAAGAGATGGGGAAGAAACCTTTCCTCATTTTTGAGGTCATCTCTAAGTGTGATAAGAAGCTTATAAGGTAGACTGGTTGCTATATGGGTCACTTCTTTGTTTAGCCAGCTCCAATAGCTCCCTTTAGGATACTGCTTTTGGATGCTAAAACCTCTTTACAATCTGAGTCCAGCCTGTCTTCTTTCCTTTTTAAAAAAACTTATAAAACATATAATCAAATCTAAACCTAAAATCAAAATCTCCTCTCTTCAATAACCCCAACAAGTAGTCAGTCCAGCCTCTTTGAAGAGCTGTTGATGGTGTACCAGCTTCCTCTTGAGAGAGAACATTCTATTTTCAGCTTGTTCTAATTGTTAGGAGGATTGTCTTTATATCTGGGCAAAATCTATCCTAAGCTTCCATCTATTGCTTCTAGTCTTGCCTTCTAAGGTGAAGCAGAAAAAAAGTTTAATTAATCAGGGAAGACAGTGTGGAAAAAACCATTCAGTTTATAGTCAGAGGACCTGGGATTGAATTCCATTTCTGCCACTTATTACCTGTTTGACTTTTAAGAAGGTAATTTAATATCTGAGCCTTAATTTCCTCACAAGTAAAGTAAAAGGATTGACTTAGATGGTCTCTAATGGCTTTTCCAGCTCCAAAATCTATGACCATAGGATCTCTCTTCTGTCAGGTATCATGTCTTCCTAAGTCTCTCTTTATTTATTTATTTATTTGCTTGTTCATTTATTTATTTATTTGTTTAGTTATTTGTTTGTTTGCTTGTTTACTTATTTATTTGTTTGTTTGTTTGTTCATTCGATCATTTATTTATTTGTTTGTTTATTTATGTTTTTAAGCCCTTAACTTCTGTGTATTAGTTCCTTGGTGGAAGAGTGGTAAGGGTAGCAATGGGGGTCAAGTGACTTGCCCAAGGTCACACAGCTGGGAAGTGTCTGAGGCCAGATTTGAACCTAGGACCTCCCGTCTCTAGGCTTGGCTCTCAATCCACTGAGCTACACAGCTGCCCCTCTAAGTCTCTTTTTAGACTGAATACCTCCAATTGGATCTTATAGTCCCTTACCCATCATGGTGACCCTCCTCTGAAGAGACCTACTTTATCAATCAAATCTTAAAGTTACAAGAAAGAATTATGGAGAATGCGATGGGATGGGACTAAAAGCAAAAAGTACAGGGCTTAGGCTTTACTAGGAGAGGTACTTATTCCCTGATAAGAGGAAATAAAGAGGAGAAAAGGAAAGTGAAGATGCAAAAATGGCTTGTGAGATACAATGAGATTTCACAGTAGAGATTCTCACCTTTCATTGAGATAATTCCTCTACTGGATGAGTGGGCCTTTAGTGAGAACTATCTTATTGTAGGAGAACTGAGTATATCCTGGAAGGTGAAAGATAATTATGTTTCTAATTTTTTAACTTTAATTTAATTTTTTTCAATGAATGTTTATTTCTTTTTGTCCTTCCCCAATATCTCTTAGAGACCTGTGTTAAAGCTGGAAATGTAATGACTGAGTCCGAACAGTTATTGGTGACTCACTGTCCTTGAAATCATATCTCTAGTGTAATGACCCAAGGTCTTTGCTTTGTCTTGCTGTGATTAAGATCTTTCCTGATGACTTATAGAAAAGTTGGAGAGCATAATTCTCAAATCTGCCACTGACACAATGTTAGAAGAGGAGGCCAACATTTTAGAGAGCAAAATCAAGATTCCCAAAAGATCTCAACATACTAGCATATTGGGCCAAATCTATTTTTATTGGATATTGTGAAGATAAAGTCTTTGAGTTTGGTTCCAAAAAAAATCAACTTCACAGAGATACCATGGGGGTATTCAAAATATTAACATTTAGATTGTGAGTATTATGTTCTTGATTTTGTAACCAAATTCCCTCCCCCCAAAAAAAACCCAAACATCAACCATACAATGAAACTTAAGTAGATATGCAATTTGAAAAAGATATAGAGGTTTTAGTGAATCTCGTTAGTTTTGTAATTTAGTAGCCCTTCCCTCCCAAAAAAAGAAAAGCTAATGTAATCCTAGGTTGGATTAAGAGATGTATGTCATCCAGAACTAGAGAGTTAAGAGCCTCTGGTGTTCTCTGGCCAGGTTAGATTATATCTGGAGTATTTTGTTCAGTTCTGTGTGCCACCCATAAGAGAGAGATTGATCATCTGGAGATTGTTCAGAGAAGGGCAGCCATGACAGAACCATGACAGAGCATGGAATGTTGAGGTTTAGTTGGAGGAATTCTGGGGGTGTTTAACCTAGAGAAGACATAGGGGGAATATGACAGTGCATTGCATATAGAAGACACTTAATAAATGTTTATTGAATGATAACTTCAACTATTTCATGGACTTTTACATGGAAGAGGGGTTAAACTTCTTCTTGGTGCCAGAGGACAAACTAGGAACTGAATGAATATTGTGAAAAGACAAATTATAATGGATGTAAGGAAAAACTTACTAGGGCATCTAGGTGACTTCAGTGGACAAGAGAGCCAGGTCCGGAGATGGGAGGTCCTGGATTCAAATATGGCCTCAGACACTTCTTAGTTGCTTGACCCCAGGTAAATCATATAACCCCCACTGCCTAGCCCTTACTGCTCTTCTGCCTTGCAATCCCAATATTCAGTATTAATTCCGAGGTAGAAGTTAAGGGTTTTTTTTTTAATAAAAGAAAAACTTTCTAATAACTAGAGTTATACAGAAGTACAAAGGATTGAAAAGCTATATGGCTGGCTTCTTATAGGTGGGACTCTTATCCAGATATGGTTTGACCTAAATGAATTCTGAAGTTTTTTGTCTAACTCAGATTCTATGAGAACCTGGATTACTAATACCCACTACAAAGGTATCAGATTAGAACTGTGGCTTTACAGTGTAAGCAACCTCCACCCCTTGTTCCTAGTTCTACCTTCTGGGGCCAAGCAGAATAGAGTCAAATTAGAGTAATGATTATAGGAGCAAGAATTGGGAAAGAATATTGGTTGGACCACTTGTCATAGTGAATTTCATAATCTAGTAATTAAATATTGTGACTTTGGAACATTGACTCATACTTCAAAATGTGTTAGTTAGGGTGAACTGAATGGAAATAAACTGATAATACAGTGGTAGGATGACTTGTCCATTCCAGAAGCAGTAGTGTTCCACATAGCACCTTTACCATTAAAATTAAAAATGGACATCAATAAAAAAAGAAAAGATGTTAACTGGGTAGGGCTTAGTTAGAGCTTTCCCCCAAATCCCATTTTTTCCAACCAAAGCCATCTTAGGAGAAAATATCTACTAATTTCTAGTGATATTTTAAAAGATAAGCTGACTTCAATCTATATTTCATGAATTATTCCTCTTTTCCCATTTCATTCCACATTCCAGCAAAATTGCCACACTTGCTATTCTCCAGATATGACATTGTGTCTCACTTCTGTGCATTTACACTGTCTCCCATGCCTGGAACACACTCCCTCCACACTAAGGTCTCTAGGAATCCTTTTTTTCGTCCTCCCAATTGCTATCATCTCTATTTCCATGAATTGACTTCATATTTCTTTCACATGTATCTTCTATTTACTTATTTATAGATTGCTTCCTTCCTTAAGGGGAGGGAAACAAGGAATTTTTTTTTGGTCTTTTCTCCCTATTGCCTAGCACAGTGACTAACACATTGTAGATACTCCATTAATGTTTTGCTGTCTTGAAAAAAATATTCGTGAATGATGTATATTGTGGTAACATTTATAGCAAGTGATTGTAAATACAAATCATCAACTCAGCCAAGGGAGTCAGCTTTAATTGAACTTGGGGCCAACATTTCATGTTTCAACTCAATTCAACTAACTTAAATACCTGCTAGCTGGTGGTGGTGTGGTTCAGTCATTTCAATCATATCTGACTCTGACCCCATTTGGAGTTTTCTTGGCCAAGATACTGGAATGAGTTGCCATTCCTGCTCTGGCTTATTTTATAGGTATGGAAACTGAGGCAAACAGGGTTTAGTGGCTTGCCCCAGGGTCACACTGCTAGTAAATGTCTGAGGCTAGGTTTGAACTCAGATCTTCCTGACTTCAGAACTGGCACTCTGTTCCCTGTATCAACTATCTGCCCTATACTGCTAGCTAGGCAAAGATAAAAGACAAGATATTCCTATCCTCAAAAAATCTACATCCTTACAGCAAGGATAGGACATACCCCCCCAAAGAAGGATGATACGAGGCAGAAAGTGAGAAATCCAAGGGAAAGGGCTTATAAACTCCTTGGGGGCTCCATTTGGACATGATGTGCACTCTTGGGCTCTGGACAGGATGGCAGAAGAGGAGGTGATAGTACTGAGGTAGCAGTTCACATAATACTTGGGTGCATCATCATCACCATCTCTACTATGATCAGTATAAATCTCATACACATTTGTGTCTGGAGACCTCAGCCTCCCTTGGTGAGGCAGAAGCAACCCGTGAATAACTGAAGGATAAATGATTGGGTTCTTTTGTTTTCTATTGTTTACATAGCTGGCCTCGATAGGCATATGGCCAAATGTCCATCATCCAGGGCAGCTCTGATTTCAGGTCCTCAGCTTTATCGTCTCTTTTGTAAAGGCGCTTAGTTACTCCATGGAGGACCTTTAGTCCTACAGGAAATGAAAGAACGAGTTCTTCACAGGGTCTCATTTCAGTGATTGGATCTGTTTCCCCCTTTCTCAACTCTGACTCAGCTGCCAAAGAGAGAACTTTTAAACCTCAAATGCTTAAGTGCTGCGATCTTTCTCAGCCAACACTGATAGAATATGTTGAGTAGACATAGTGGTTTGGAGGGCAAGCTTGGGCCTTGCATCAGTCAACCAGTCAACACTTATTAAATACCTACCACATGCCAGGTAATGTGCTAGGTGGATTCTGGGGATGCAAATACAAATACGAAGGATGAAACAGTCCCTACCACCTAGTGGGAGCTTATATATTAATGGGGTAGACAATAAAGACATATATAAATGCATACAGAATAGACATAGAGTAAATAAATTACACATAACAATAATACATTAAAAGAACTAAATAAATGCAGTTAATTAAATTTAAGGTGTTTAGGGAGGAAAGACGCTAATAGTTTGAGATGGTCAGCCTAGAAAATGATATCACATAACTCTAGCATGGAAAAGGGAGCAGGAAGCTGGTCATGGGTCTAGGATAAAGAATCAAGGTGGTTTTCAAGCCAGTTGTACTATTGGACCTTATAATTATTTTTTGGAAACCTTAGGCCTGTGTTGGTGAACCTACAGCATATGTGCTATGCCAGAGGGGACTTCTCCCCTCCCCTTCTCCATGCCTGCCTGAGGACATTTCTCCCATCACCTGCCCCTCTGCCCAGCAGCCCAATGGGAGCACTTCCTACCCTCCCCTGACTGGGCATCTCAGTCTCTAAAAGGCTCACCATCACTGCCCTAAGCCCTACGAACTTATATAGTTAACATGAATACAACAGTGAGTGAATTCCAGAGCTTTTGATAATATTTTACTCTCCAGTAGAGTTTGCCCAGGTCACCCCATTCCTTTTACTCTGGTAGATGATTGAGTTGATAGTATTGTTTTTCTCATTGGCTTAAATGATGCATTATAAACCCAGAGCAGATGTAGCATGCATTGATGTTATCTCTAGGTTTTGAGCATTTGACAGCTAATATAACAGGTACTCTTGTGGGGGTCCTAAAATGTCAAAGGATGCCATCTTTTCACCTAATTCTTGATTTTCCCATCAGAGCCAATGGCTCCTCAGTCTCCTAGACTCAAAATCTTGGCATCATTTCCAATTTGCTTCTTTCTCCTGCCAAACCTTTTACTTCCTACCATCTCTCATCTCCAGTAAACCATTACCTCCTGCCAATTCTTGCTCTATAGTGTCCCTTCGCTCTAACCTACAGTCCCTTATCACTTTGCGCCTGAAATACGGTGGCTAGCAATTAAGTTAGGTCTCTTTGCATCCAATTAGCCAATTAACCAATACTTATCAAGTACCTACTATAGGCTAGGTATTGGGCTAATCAACGGGGATTACAAATACAATAAATGAAATAGTCCTTTACATTATCTTAAAAAAAAAAAACAACCTTACCCTCCACCTTAGAATCAATACTGTGTATTGGTACAAAGGCAGAAGAAGGTAAGAGCTAGGCAGTGGGGGTTAATTGACTTGTCCATGGTCATACAGTAGAGGAAATTTCTGAGCATAGATTTGAATGTGGGACCTCCCATCTATAGACCTGTCTCTTAATCCACTAAGGCACCTAGGTGCTCCTTACATTATCTTTTACACCCAGAACCTGTAATGATCTTCAGGCAATATTATAATCAAGTTTTAACCCTACTTCAGAACCTACCATAACCACCACAGATCTATATATAAAATACACATTCCTCACTTAAGCCTTTAAAGGCTTTTAAAGCCTGTTTCTTATCAATCTCATTTTCAACTCAATTTAATAAACTTTTATTTAGTACTTAATATGTACAAGACAAAGGCAGCTACATGATACAGTGGATAGAGAACTGGGCTGGGAATCAGGAAAACTCTTCTTCCTGAGTTCAAATTCAGTCACAGGCACATACTTGATGTGTGATCCTGGGCAAGCCACTTAACCCTGTTTGCCTCAGTGTCCTTATCTGTAAAATGAGCTGAAAAAGGAAATGGCAAACCATTCCAGTATCTTTGCTATGGACACAAGTGAGATGACCCAATAAAATATACAAGACACCAGGGATACAATGGTGAAAACATTTGAAAATTTGGTGAAAAAAATGGTCTTTGCCCTTGAGGAGCTTGTACTGGCAAAGTGGGGTAAGGATGGCATGTATGCGACCAAACAAACAGAATATGTACAAAATTTCAAGAGGGACAAAGTGCTAGTAACTGGGACCCTCAGGAAAGACCTTGGGTAGGAAACAGAGCCTGATCTGGGCTTTAAAGCCAGCTTCTAAGTTAGAAGTAAGGAGGAAACACATTTTAGATGGAGGGTAGCTTATTCTTCTTTTACTTGAGTTTGCTTACTGTTTTGACCTTACCGAAACCAATCTGTTTGCCATCTTCAACACCAGCTTGCTCACTGCATATGCCACTCTCCCTACTGAGAATGATTTTCCTGTTCTTCTCCACCAATCTATGACCCTAACTAACTTTTTCAAAATCCAGCCTGAAAATCTATTTCCTTTGGAAAATCTTAGCTAAGTAATACCATCCATCTATTTTTTTTTAACCTTTACTTTCTGTCATAGAATAGGAAGTCTTAGCTAAGTAATACCAATAATTTACTTCCTTTTTTCTTTAAAACCCTTATCTTTTTGTCTTAGAATCAATATTAAGTATAAGTTCATATGCAGAAGAGTAGTAAAGGCTAGGCAATGGGGGTTAAGTGACTTGCCCAAAGTTACACAACTAGGAAATGTCTGAGGTGAGATTTGAATCCAGAGTCCCTCATCTCTAGGTCTGGCTCTCCAACCTCTAAACCATCTGGCTGTCCCTATTCATCTACTTCTAATGCCTTCAGCACTTGCAATATATTACTTTGTACTTGTTCTTATGTTTTTGGCAAGTTTTCTTAAGTTGTTTCACCTGTATACATCTCACTTCGCCATATCCCCTCATCCTCACAAAAGTTCTCCTCTAATGTGTAGCTGGGAGGGACCACAAGGTTGGCTAGGTTTGACTTTGGAAAGACTTCAAGCATGAGCCCAGTCGTGGACAGTATGTCTGTCAGCTGAGCCTACTTCAGTTTGGAGAAGCTGAGCACAAAGGCATATATCACAAGATTGACCTCAAGGCAATGAATCTTTCGGCCATAGCAATTCCTGAAATCATGTATCAAATTAGAGAGGGGGTATATAGATCATCGGTGGAAGGAATGAATAACCATATTGAAAACTTGTATCCTTAAAGAAGTTTCCTTGAGAAGATGGACCACCTATAATTCAACAAGTACTTATTATCTATTACGTGAACTGCTACTCTTCTCTTTCTTTTCATGCACCCATTTGTGTCTGGTGCAGGGTTCTGTTCATAGAAGGAAGTCCTGAAAGTCTATTGTCCAGTTCAGAAGGCCATCTAGGTGGTAAGTCAGAAGATTCATCTTCCTGAGTTCAAATCCAGCCTCAGACACTTGCTAGCTGTGTGACTCTAGGCAAGACACTTAACCCTGTTTGCCTCGATTTCTTACCTGTAAAATGAACTACAGAAGGAAACAACAAACCACTCCAGTATCTCTGCCAAAAAAAAAAACCAAATGGGGTCATGAAAAGTCAGGCATGACTGGAAAATGACCAACTAAAACAAATATAAGTTGAATGTCATAATTTTAGGGAGTGGGAGGTAGAAAGGAGGTCTGGGCCTGTGGTAGGGAATTCCTGGTGAGGAAATTCCCTTTACCAACGCAGATAGGCAATTCTCTATAATTTACAGTTTTGATTTCCTAGGGCACTGGGAGGTCAAATATTGCCTAGAGTCATACAACCAGCACGTGTCAGTCCCTCTCTTAACATATTACAATGAATAAAAAAGAAAGTTATAGAAGCTGAACTCATTTAGTGAATCTTTAAAAAAAAAAACATTCTTATGGATAGTGACAATGAAGTAATAGGGACCAATAAGTATTCCTGAGCATCCTAAGGAGTTTTGAGTCTATTTCCCAAGATGAACCCAAGGAAGTTTCTATTTGTCCTCTTGATCTTTGCCACTCAGATTCCAATAGTTCCAAATGTAGGTAAAGTAGAAATCTCATAAGATTAGATTTTTTCAGCAATGAAATTTTCAATTCAGGAGATTGTGTTAAGAACCTCTGGGAGAAGGCATCAGTCTAAGATGGAATATGTGAAGAAGCTGGTCTAGCAGTTCTTAGAGAAATGTGGAATTGTTTAGCAGTTCAAAACTTAAGTAAGCAGTCTCATTTGAAAAGGAGAGAGGAGCAGGTTTTAAGTGTGAGATCAAGAATCTGAAAGTCAGGTGAGTGGTAGACTTAAGAGTAGTCGGAGTTCAAGATTTTCATTCTTAAAATTGTGCTTTTTCTTTTAAACTTTTACCTCCCTTGTTGAAATCTATACTGTGTATTGGTTCCTAGGCAGAAGAGTGGTCAATGGTAGGCTATAGAGATTAAATTACTTGCCCCCAGCAAGGAAGTGAACCCAGGACCCTCCATCTCTAGCCTGTATTTCTACCCACTGAACCATCTTATTTACCTGCTCCTCTAAATGAGTTCTTGGCAGTTATTTATGATATGAGAAAAAAAGAAATGGGGATGGCTCATGGATCATTCAAGGTGATGAAATAAGGAAATGAGATAGGTTACCCAAAGGGCATAGTCCTATCTTAATTTTTTCTATAAAATAGATTTTTTTATATCATCTAAATTTCTGCATCCATCATTCCCTATCCCCATCCCAAAGAGCCATTTCTTAAAAAATATTTTTAAGAATAAAGAGAACAAAAATAAAGCTTTTGAATTCACTGAAAAAATATATAATATTTCATACCCACAGGCCCCCATATCTGCAAAAGAGTTGTGGGAGATGTCTCCTCATATCTATTCTTTGGGGCCAACGGGGCCAACCTTGTTGTTTGTGGTTTTGCAACATTCATTTTTGATTGCCCTCTGGTGGTTATTTCTATTTAAATTATTGTAGTCGTGTTATTGGCTCTGCTTTTCTCACTTTACATCAATTCAAATCTTTCCATATTCTGGGAGGAATTTACATGTATACATTTTATAATGTATATATATATAGTATGAAATGTACCACATTTTGTTTGGCCATTTCCCCAATCCATCTACTAGGTTTTCAGTTCTTTGCTATCCCAAAAAGTGCTGCTATAAATACTTTGTATGGGAGCTTTCTCTGGGTTAGATCAATTAAAAAAAAATGAATGGAGGCAACCAGATGGCTTAGTGGATGGAGAGTCAGCCTAAAGATAGGTTCAAATCTGACCTTAGAGACTTCCTAGCTATGTGACCCTGGGAAAATCACTTAATCCCCATTTCCTAACCCTTCCCACTCTTCTGCCTTGGAACTAATATGAATTATTGATTTTAAGACAAAAAGTAAGAATTTTAAAAAAAAGAAGAAGAAAGAAGTAGATTGGTTTCAGGGCCTCCTGAAAAGAAGTGGAACAACATTTCATCTCATCTCACTCCTTTTTCAAGAACTGAATATAAGCTTTTAAATTTTAAGAGGAGAAAAAAATTTACCTTTTCCCCCTACTACCCATGTATTGTTAGGCTAGCTAGTCACTTGAATTCTTCAATCTTGGGTTCCTAATCTCAAAAATGAGGGAGATTAGAGCAAATGATCTCCAAGGTCCTTTCCAGGGGTAGACTTCAGATCCTTTTATTCAATTTCTCTTCTCAGAAAATATGTATCTTAAACAACTTAATCAGGGAACCCAGATGAGTGATACTCTCATCCTCATCATAGCCATTTTCCTCACATTTTTTTTTAACCTCCAAGACCCATAAGATAAGAACTACAAACTCAGAAGAGTGTTCCTTAGTTGAAAGAGTTTTAATCCTACCCCTCTTCTTTGGTTCTTGCAAGTTCTTGGGTCAAATCTGTTGGCCTGATGATGGCAGTTGTTGGGGAGCAGCTGCAATCTCTTTAAGAGCTTAAGGAATCACTTACATGGTTCAAAGACAACTGGTACAATATATGCCAAACAGAGGAGGGCAAAGGAACATGCCTAAGGTTCAGCTGTTAAGGGGGGGGGTTACTATATACGTCATGAAGAGTCTTGGAATTCTCTGATGAAAGGCCTTTATTGAAGAGGAATGAGAGATTCATCCTGATTTTTACCCCTTTACTCTTGAGAATCAATGAAGTAGAACTCAAGACATAATTTTGAAAAAATATGTATTTTTTAAAAAAAGAAAAAAATTAGACTGGATTTCCCCATCTTACCCAGCTCAAAAAGTGTTAGAGTTACTTATGGTCTCAGTTTTACCAGCAGAGACAACTTGTTCCTGACCCAATCCACTTCTGACCCTGCTGCCTCTTTTCCTGCCCAGTTCTCCCATTCTATAGGTCATGCAGTAGTTCTTTGCCCTATCTACCCCTATGGTAGGCCACATTAATGTTAAACCTGATCAGCAGAGCCCACTGCAACTCTGGAGCCTAAGAAAGCCTCCAGCTGAAGTATCCCCAGCAACTAGTATCATAGATATACACTACTATGACTGACTTAGAGTACTTTGAAAAATTCTTTGAAATAATTTTTGCTTGAAAAATATTTACAAAAAAAATCACTTTCAAATTCCTAAATTATAAAGAATAAAAATTATAAATTATGAAAATCTAAGTATAAGCACTTTCTGTTTTGCCTATTTATCTCATAACCAATTTACTTTGATATTGTATCCTATAGTCTATTTTTCCCACTTTGTTGATTTTTTAAGAACTAATCTATTCCTCCCATTACCTCTCCCCTCCAGCTTGAGCAATTTTTTTATTTTAAAAAAATAAAACCCTTAATTCTTTTTTTTCAAATTATTAAACATTTATTAATATTCATTTTTAACCTGTTTACATACTTTATGCCCCTACTTTCCCCTTCACCCCCCGCTCTCCCTCCACCCATGGCCAACGCACATTTCCACTGGTTGTAACATGTGTCCTTGTTCAGGGTCTATTTCCATATTGTTGTTAGTTGTATTGATGTGGTAGTTTCAAGTCCACATCCTCAATCATGTCCGCCTCAGCCCATGCATTCAAGCAATTGTTTATCTTATATAAAACCCTTAATTCTTAACTGAAAATTTGGTTAAATAAATTTCCACATATGTCCAAAAATGTCCAAAATGTATCTCTCTCGACTTTAGATTTCATCATCTCATACATTTTTTTAATGTAGTCTCTTGTTTCAGTCTTAAATTTCTCATCACCATTATTAATGACTGTTCAAGTGCTTACAGTGAGCTAGATATCTTCCAAAACACCAAAGACGGCATTAGCTCTGATCATTAGTGACAAGTTAAGCTCCATCACTTCCTCTTTCTTGTACATTTCAGACTCCCCAGTCCTAAAACACTCATCCATCTGTTGACCCCACTTTCCCTTCCAACTATGGCTTGATTATTCTCCTCTTTTTTCATGGCTAAACTTTCTGAACAAATGGTTATCTCACTTCCATTTTCTCAGTGCTTAATACTCTATTGTGGAGCATGGCTTTGATACCACAGAGGGGAGGGCTCTAGCGTTTCCCCTATGTGGCTGAGACAATATTTCCTTTGAATTACAGCTATAGGAATGCAATGTCAGGTAGACCCTTCACATGCATGGAGTAGAAAACCCCCAAACTCATGGGTTTGAGGCCTGTAGGTTACCCTCAACCAGGTTTAGCCTTTCTATCAAGATGGTTTTACTGGGACGTGGCCACTGTGCATGCTTCAGCTTCTTGGGACCACAAGTAAGAACAGGATGGCAGCTCAACACCAAAGGAGTGTGAGCAGTCCTGGAAAAAGCTTAGCAAGCTCCCATACTAGAAGTACTAGTCTTACCTAAACAGCTATACACCCCAGGGAAGCAGCAGTGAAAATGGAAAAGGCATATTTGGAAGAAGCATTTTAAAGGACGAATTAATAGGATTTAATGACTGACTTGGTGTTTAGGTGGTGAAAGAAAAAGAAGAATCAGAGATGGCAAGAAAGTTTTGAGCTCGAATGATTTGAAAAATGGTGGTCCCAAATGACAGAAATCAACAAGATGAAATAAGGAACTATCTGGGAGGAGGGGGTTGATTCTGCTTCAACATCAAAACCAACAATCAATAAAAATGAGCATCTTAAGTTCCTACTATGTACCAGGCATTACACTAGACACTAGGTACGAGATAGACATATATGAAAATGAAAGTCAGTACCCTTAAGGAACATACATTCTATGATGGAAATTTAGCATGTTCACAGATAAGCAAATGTCAAATGTGAAGGAAGTTCTATCAACTGGGGAAACAGAAAAGGTTTCTAGAAGGAGGATTCCCATGGACTGAGCCTTAAAGGAAGCAATGGGTTCTAAGAGGTACAGGTAAGGAGAAAGAATTCCAGGAGTGGAAGAAAGCCTGCCCAAAGGCATGAAGATGAGATATGATGTCATCTGCAAGGAATAACAAGGAGTACGGAGTGCCTGACTAGGAAATAATACATACTCAGGCTTGGAAGATAATGCTGTTGTTTGTGATTAGTTGTAACTTCACATGGGGTTTTCTTGGCAGAGATCCTGGAGTGGTTTGCCATTTCCTTCTTCAGCTAATTTTTCAGATGAAGAAACTGAGGCAAACGAGATTAAGTGATTTGCCCAGGATCACACAGGTAATAAGCATCTGAAGTCGAATTTGAACCCAGGTCCTTCTGACTACAGGGCCAACACTTTTCCAGTGCTCCACCTGGAAAAGATAGGTTGTAGCCAAACTAAAAGGCTTTAAGTGGCAAAAAGAGGACTTTTGAAAGGCAGTAGGGACCCACTAAAGCTTGTTGAACATAAGAGTGACTGGGTCCAGCTTGTGTTTTGGAAATATCAGTTTGGCAATGTCTGGAGTATAGAATGGACAGAAGAAAAGTGGGATGGCTTGGCACAGGCCACCATTTACCACATCTTGGTGACAAATGTCCAACAAAAGAAGATAATGTAGGTCTTCTGGTATTGAAATCTGAGTCGTGTTTGAAATCATTTTGGCTAACTCACCTAAGGATGGTGAATTTGCACATTAGTCATTCCATTTCTTTTTGTATTTGGGATTGGAAATAGAGCATTTATTCATTCATCCATCCCCAAAACATTTATTATGCCTGTTCTTTCTAAGGCTTTATGGTAGGTGCTATAGAAAGCAGTGATATGGTTGGTGATTGGCCACAGCTGACATGGGCTTGTTATATATAGTGTCTATCTATACTGCAGATTTAAAATTATTTTGTCTGGTAGAAGGATGGAATGGAGTCAAGGTTGATCATTGAGTTCCTAAATCTTTCAGAGTTGTTTGTCTAGCAAAACACTTTGGCAGAATTACTCATATCCTTAAGACAAACATGCTTCTGAGACCCAAGTACTTCAATCTTTGTCTTTATTTTCCATTCTGGAATGTTGTATTTTGTGGAAAATAAGTCTGGTTTAATATTGGAATAGTGAGTGCATGATGGAGAATGCTATGATAGAAAGGTAACTTGGAGCTAAAATGTGAAGGGTTTTAAAAACCAAGCCTATATTTTGTCCTAGAGGCAGTAGGGTGTTACTGAAGTTCCCTGAGAATGAAAACAACAAGGTCAGAAGTACACTTTTAAAAAAATTTTTTTAAACCCTTACCTTCCATCTTGGAGTCAATACTGTGTATTGGCTCCAAGGCAGAAGAGAGGTATGGGCTAGGTAATGGGGGTTAAGTGACTTGCCCAGGGTCACACAGCTAGGAAGTGTCTGAGGCCAGATTTGAACCTAGGACCCTCCCGTCTCCAGGCCTGACTCTCAATCCACTGAGCCACCCAGCTGCCCCTAGAAGTATGCTTTTTTTAGTAAGATTATTTTGACAGCTGTGTGAAGGATGAAGTAGAGAGGGAAAGAGATTAGAAATAGGGATACCAATCATGCCGTGGCAATATAGTCTAGATGAGAAGTGGTACAAACTCAAACTAGGTTGATCTTTATGTCAGTAGAGAAAAAAAGGATCAAATGAGAGAGATGTTGTGTATGACACAAGACTTGGCGACTGATTGGCTATTTGGGAGAGAGGGGAAAGGAAGATGGAAAAGCTGAAGATATTTCTGAGGTCATGAATCTGTCTGCCTGGAAGGAAGGTGGTGCTCCCTACAAAAATAAGTATATTTTGGAGACACAGATGAGTTCAAGATATTTTGGATGTGCTGTTTAAGATGCCTGTGGAGCTGTCCAAATTGGTAGCTGGCAATATGGGATAGGAGCTTAGGAGAAGAGATTAAGGCTGGACAGTGAGATCTGGACATCATCTTCATTGAGAGGATAACTGAATCCACTGGAGTTTATAAGGTTAACAAGATATAGAAGGAAAAGAGTCAAAGGGCCACATCAGAACTTAGGTCGACACTGAGTAACAGGGAACTGAATGTATTCATTCATACTCTTCTATCAATAGTAATAAAGTTTGTATCCAAACATTCAGACTCTGTAATAAAGTTTAGTTCTAAGTGGGAACCTATTGTATCACACTGAGGTAATAACTGATAGCATGAGAAAAAGGGATACTGCCAGAAAAGAAGAGAAAATGGGGAAGGGCAGTAAACCTTTGACAGACTCCACACCTTTGTATTAGAAGCAAAAAGTCAATTGGAGGGAATAGGATGTGTATGATAATCCAGCAAAGTAGACTGGGGAGTGATTATGTATTAAGAGCCATGTCATAGACTGAGCATGCTGTTAATGACTAAAGTTGGTTTCTTTCTCTCCTTGGCAGTTGTTCTACAACAACTGGTACTCCCAGGCACTTCATTCTTTTGACAGATTTTTTACTTCATTAGTATGGATGTGCCTTTACATCTCTTCATCCTACATGATTCTTGTCCATGTCTTCCAATAAATCCTACACAGAGGATCTTCTCCATGCTTCAGAGGCCTTCTTCTAGTTATTTTAATATCTTGGGGCTACCAATGTAGAGACTGGCCCTTCATACCCAAACCCATCACATCAAAGAGGTTTTTACATTTTTCTCTTGATTCTGCATGTATCCATATGGGTATTTGAAGAGTGTGCACATCCTTTTCTTTGCATGTGGCAAAAATATTGACTACATTAGCACCATTCATGACACAGTGTCCATCAACGCCTTTTGCCAAGTCGAAGTCTGTCAACTAAGCTGATGTCAGCTAGCAGCCATATGGAATTGTGTGGCTTTTCGAAATGTACCCCTCCCAGAAGAGGCATGTGCAGACGGTATTAAGAAAGGCAGGCAAAACACATTGTACTGTTGCTGCTTCTCTGATGAACTGCCTGGAAACATGTATGTAATTTGTATATGTGTATATACATGTATGTGTATCTATATAGACATATACATTTGTGATTTATTTGTTTTTAACAGTTAAACTTTTTTTTTAATTTTCTTTTTTTTTATTTTAAACCCTTAACTTCTGTGTTGACTTATAGGTGGAAGAGTGGTATGGGTAGGCAATGGGGGTCAAGTGACTTGCCCAGGGTCACACAGCTGGGAAGTGTCTGAGGCCGGATTTGAACCTAGAATCTCCCGTCTCTAGGCCTGGCTCTCAATCCACTGAGCTACCCAGCTGCCCCCAGTTAAACTTTTTTTAAATTCCTCTCCTTTCCACCCCTCTCCCACTCATTGAGAAGGCAAGAAATGCATTGTCAACTATACATATGAAATGATGCAAAATGTATTTCCATATTAGCCATGTTGCAAAAAAAAGTAAGAAAAATAAAGTGAAAAAATAATGCTTCAATCTGACTCTGACTGACTTCATCAGTTCCTTCTTTAGAGGTAGATAGTATTTTTCATCATAAGTCCTTTTGAATTGTCTTAGATCATTGTATAGATCAAAATGGCTAAGTTGCTCACATTTGATCATCATACAATATTGCTGTTATTGTATTCAACATTCTCCTGGTTCTTCTCACTTCATTTTGTATCAGTTCATATAAGTCTTCCCAAGTTTTTATGAAACCATCTCCATCATCATTTCTTATAACACAATTATATTCCATCACAATCATATATCACTGTTTGTTCAGCCATTCCCCAATTGATGTGAATCCTTCCAATTTCCAATTCTTTGCTACTTACCACAAAAAGAGTTGCTATAAATATTTTTGTACATATAGGTCCTTTTTTTTCTTTGATCTTATTAGGTTACAAACCTAGAAGTGGTATTACTGGGTCAAAAGACATGCATAGCTGTTTCTGTGATTTCTAACATTTTTTTCTGGGGAGAAGATATTTCCTCTAAACTCAGAATCTGCTTTTTCCACAGTGGAAAGCAACTGAGAATAACAGGTCTGTTGTGTGCCTTCTTGACATTAATAATGAGTCATGAAAAGTTTTTTTAAAGATATGCATAGCTTTATAGCCCTTTGGGCATAGTTCTAAATTATTCTTCAGAATGATTGGACTAGTTCTCAACTCCACTAACAATGCATCAATGTCCCAGTTTTTCTATGCGCTATCCAGCATTTGTCATTTTGCCTGGAAACTTCTAAGAGTGGCACATGAAAATCCTGAAAGAACAAACTTCTGTGACTTTGAATGTTCATTCAGAGAAACATTTTCTATGAAAATTTTATATCAGAATAGTTCTGTGGGGACAGTACATTTTTTGTTATTGAGTTCAGTCTGGCAAACATTGACTAGGCACCCACTTTAACCTAAGTTTAGAAAATATAAAGACACATTCTGCAGAGTTGGGAAAGGAAATGCTGCAATTAATGATGTTTTTGTTTTGTTAATAAGGAATTGTTTCTAGTCAGTCAGTCAACCAGCAGATATCTGCTGTTTCTTCCTCTTCAGAGAAGCACATCCAAGACTTCGATATTAGGGTCCAAGGTGATAGTTCCACTGTACTTGATGGAAAAAAGTTAGTTAAAATCATTTTTTAAAACCTTTTCAATTTTCCTTCTGTCTGTAGTTCTTTCATTTTCATTCTTAAGTGATCTAGGGATGACTTTGCTTAGTTACATATCTTACCAAATTTTCTTTGAACTTTTTTTCATCTTTCCACTATTTCTTTCTTCTTTATGAGACAATCTGAGCCTTGAATTTAATTACCCTTTCTGTGCAGATGACTCAGAGATACATAGATATTCATTCGTAGTCCTCCCTTCTCAAGCTCCAGTTCTGCATCACCAATAGCCTTTTAGACATTTTATACTGGAGGTTCTGCAGGAATTTCAAAATAGAACTCACTTCCTTTACTCCAGACCCATCCCTTTTCCAAACTTCTATATTTCCTCTGACAGCACTATCATTCTTCTAGTCACTCTGATTTCCAACTTTAATGTCATCCTTAACTCTTCACTCTTATGCCATCCATTCATTTGCCAAATCTTGTTTCAACTTCTATGGGGTCTTTCATATACACTCCCTTTACATAACTGCACCCTAGTCCAAACCCTTCTCACCTCTTTCTTGAAAGGTAGCATCTGCGTAATTGGTCTTCCTGACTCAAGTTTCTCCATTCCATCAACACAACTGTCAAAAGAGATTTTTCTAAAGAACAATTCTGTCCATGTCACTCCTTTTCAATAAATTTCATGACCTCCCATGATCTCTAGAATTGAATATCAACTCCTCTCTTTAGCATTTAAAGTTCTTTACCACCTGACCTAGAAATATTGGTCAAATCAGATATAAAAATTTTGGATGACCATTGTATTAACTAAGATTACCTTTATAAATGTTTATAAAGTGCTATCAAGGGATCTGAAGTCATCATATTTTTGTCATAAACTGTACTCCTAATTATTGTAATGTAATAAAGTTATTGTGACTCTAAAAAAATACCTTTCCAGCCTTATGTTACAAGGTTCTCCTCTCCTCACATTCTTTAGTCCAGTCAAACTGGCCTTCTTGATTTTGTTCACACTCAACCTTCCATCTCTCCTCTCCATGCCTTTGTCCTGACTGTTCTCCATACCTGGAATGTGCTCTCTGCCCACATCCATCTGTTGGGATCCTTGGTTTTCCTTCAAGACTCAGCACAATCTGTAACCACCTTCTGCAGTCTTTCCTGCTTTTCCCAGATACTAGTGTCTTCCTCTCTAAGGTATATTACATCAGTGTACATAAATATTGTTTCTTCCATTACAATGTAAGCCCCTTGGTGGTGTGAGCTGTTTTATTTATTGTCTCTGTATTCTGACTACCTGGCTCAATGCCTTGCTCATAGTAGGGAATCTAATAAATGCTTATTGGTTGGTTGTTTTCTGGATGAATGGAAGGAATCTCGGTTTCAAAGATTAGCAAGTTCTCTGATATCGGGCTGTTCTTTTACATTGAAATTCCTTGTGCCGTAATGAAGCACAACTGTGGTATTAGAGGAATTAAGAAGTTTGTATCAAGTTGCTACAAGCCAGTTTAAAACCATTCTGGTTCTAACTGAATTTTATAGGTATTGGGTGTACCCATGTCAATCCTACAAAGAATGAAACTAGGTAAGTCCCTTGGTTTTTCTGAGCCTTCCCTCCCAGAATCCTGTTGAGACTAGATCAGTTCTAGAACCTCTTCAAGGGTACAGACTCAACTGAGATAGGCTGGGAAAGACCCCAGGTGCATTGATCCAAACCTATTTACTAGAACCAAGAGAAATCTAATTTTTTGGGGAAATCTGGCACTTACTCTGTCTCCCCAAGTGTTTCTAACCTTGGAATGATGATAGGGAGGGAGACAGTGCAGCCTTCTTGGACACAATTACCAAATGTGAATGGACTCTTTGGACCTGCTCTGGTCAGATTCAGTCTTTATTGAGACACAGAGCACTTAGTCAGAACTGAACTAGCCTCAGGCACATAGTTAGTCAAATGTTCAGGACTCTTATTAATGAACAACCTTGAAAGTAGTAAAACATAGAATGAATCTTCGAGTTGATTTGAAACTGAAGTTGGGCTATTTTTAGAAAATGGAAATGAATTTTTAAAATCCCATTTTGTATAATGTATAATTAATATATAAATTAAAATGAAAATTGATCACTGACTTTTTTATTTTTAGCACTAAATGATTCGCTCCACTCCTAAGTTTGTGCTTTCTATTCTTAAAAATTCATAGGATCATAGATTTAGAGCTAGGCATGCCTGCGAAGCCATCTCATCCAAACTCTCTCATTTTACAGATGAAAATGTGAGGCCAAGATCACATAGGTAGTGGCAGAAATAGAATTTAAACCCAGGTTTAAATCCATCCAATTCTATGTACAATGTTCTTTCCATTGAATTATTCCCCCTTTTTGGTCTTTCAGGGTCTCTCCAAAATGGTTCTTTTTACCCAGTGTGTGTTTATGGGAAAAGGATTAATGCTAGAACCAAGGAGGTAACTACCAGAAGCACATTACATGACCTCTCCCCTTACAGAACTAAGAGAAGGCTTGAACCCTAATCCTTACCACAAGGAAGGAATATGGTCTTATCCACACATCTAGGAGAGAGGATTTCAGGATTTTTGTGCCTTCATGGTTCATGGCACAGAAACCAACAAAATGAGAGAAAGTAATCAGCAAAATGTGACAGATGGTTGGGCTGAGATCTAAGGCTAGGATTTAGTGCTATGAAGGACCCATATGTTTCTGGAGCCCTTCCAATCCATTCATCATCCCCTCCTAAAATCATCAAATGCAGCCCTGATTTTGGGAAGAGGGAAAAGAGAGAAGCTATATAACTGATCCTAGAGAGTCAGGACCAAGACCAAAGGTTAAAGTGGGAGGAAGATGAATCAGGAAGGCTGCTAGTTTGGGTTTTTTTTTTTTTTTTTTTTTTTTTTTTTTTTTTTTTATAAATTCTGGCCTTCATCACTTAGTGCTTCTGGTTCTTTGGCTTTTTTCTCCTCCTGTATTCTTCTTCAATGAATTTTTTTTAACCCTTAACTTCTGTGTATTGGCTCATAGGTGGAAGAGTGGTAAGGGAGGGCAAATGGGGGTCAAGTGACTTGCCCAGGGTCACATAGCTGGGAAGTGTCTGAGGCTGGATTTGAACCTAGGACCTCCCATCTCTAGGCCTGACTCTCAATCCACTGAGCTACCCAGCTGCCCCTCCTCCTGTACTCTTAATGGGGCAACTAGGTAGCACAATGGTTAGAGTACCAGGCCTAGAATTAGGAAGATTCATCCTCCTGAGTTTAAATCTGGCCTCAGCCACTTACTATAGCTATGTGACCCTGGGTATATCACCTGACCCTGTTTGCCTTAGTTTCCTTATCTGTAAAATGAGCTAGAGAAGGAAATGGCAAACCACTCCAATATCTTTGCCAAGAAAACCCCAAATGGGGTCACAAAGAGTTGAACATGACTGAAATGATAGAACAAGTCTTCACATTTACCCTAAGCATAGGATTGTCAATTTTGAGCTAGAAGAGACTATGGATCATGGAAGTCACATCTAGTCTGATCCTCTCACATTATTTATTTATTTTTTAAATCTTAACATTTTTAATTAATTAATTTGGAAAATTTTTCCATGGTTATAGGATTCATGTTTTATCCCTCCCCTCCCATAGCCAAGGCACAATTCCACTGAGTTTTACATGTGTCATTAACTTATTTCCATATTATTGAAATTTGTGCTAGGGTGCTCATTTTGAGTCATTATCCCTAATTATATCCCCATCCTCCCATGTGATCAGGCAGTTGTTTTTCTTCTGTGTTTCTACTCCCATAGTTCTTCCTCTGAATGTGGATAGTGTTCTTTCTCATAGGTCCCTCATAGTTGTCCTGGATTATTGCATTGTTGCTAGTAGAGAAATCCATTACATTCGGTTTTACCACAGTGTAGCCATGTCTGTATATAATGTTCTCCTGGTTCTGCTCCTTTCACTCTGCATCAATTCCCGGAGGTCATTCCAGTTCACATGGAATTCCTCCAGTTCATTATTCCTTTCAGCACAATAGTATTCCATCACCAACAGATACCACAATTTGTTCAGCCATTCTCCAATTTAAGGGCATCCCCTTGTTTTCCAGTTTTTTGCCACCACAAAGAGCACGGCTATAAATATTTTTGTACATGTCTTTTTCCTTATGATCTCTTTGGGGTATAAACCCAGCAGCAGTGGTATGGCTGATCCTCTCATTTTATAAATGAGGTCACTAAGACTTAGAGGGCGAAGTAACTTCCCCAAAGTCACACAGAGATAAAAGGTCAGAGATGGGATTTGAACCTCAGTCCTTGACTCTAAAGATAGTGATTCACCCTATCCACCCCCCCCCCCATTGTAGCCTGTTGCCTCTTACCTCAGCACCTTTGGTGCCTTCCTCTTTCTCTTTAGTGCTTCTACTAGACTCTAGTTTCCTTCTCTAAGTATCTTCCCCTCCAAATCCAAGGATTAAGTGCCTGCTCTGTGCCAGGTAACTGGACACAAAAACAGGCAGACACTCCCAAGGAAACCCAAAGTATTTTCTCTTTCAAAGGCTCATAGGCCCATAGATCTTGAGCTGAAAGGGACAATAGAGATCATATAGTCCATCCCCTTTCATTTTACAGTTGAGAAAATTGAGACCCAGAGCAGTGAAGTGACTGCCCAATGTCACAGAGATGGTGCGCAACAGCACTGAGATCCAAACTCAGGTCCTGTGACTTCCAAGTGCTGTGTTCTTTCCACCAGATCAATGCCTCCTTCCTTCTAATCAATCCATTGATTATCAAGCATTTATGATAAAATGCATTCTGTGTGCTAAGCACTGGAGATACAAGGAAAAATCAAAACCAACCACTTCCCTCCAGGAGTTTATATTCTAAAGAGGGAGACAATATATACCTAAATAATATAAGATACATACTGAGGAGGTTCACCTTGGAGCAGGGAGCCATTAATAGCTGGGAATGGGAGGAGCCAGAAATACAAAGAAAAAACAAAACTAGCCCCTTCCCTTAAGGAGTTTACATTCTAATGAGGGGCACAACCTATATATAAATGAGTATATGCAAGATCCATAGAGAGGAGACCCTAGGTAACCTGAGAACAGGAAGGCATCAGTCAGTAGCTGGGGGACCAGGAAGGGTCTCTTGCAGAATGTAGTACTTGAGCTGAGGCTTGGAGAAAACCAGGATCATAAGTAGAAATGAGGAGGGAGAAAATTCTCGGCATGAGGACCACTACTTCAAAGGCACAGAAAAAGGAGATGGAACATCATGTGTGAGGAACTACAAATAAGGTTAGACAGTGTGGCTGAACTGTAGAAGGTGTGTAAAAGAAGCAATGTGAAGAGGACTGGAAAGACAGGAAATGGGGAGGCTGTTAAGAACTTTATTTTAAAAACTTTTTTATTTGGAATATTTTTCCATGGTTACATGACTCATTATTCCCATCTTCCCACTTTCTCCTCCCCACTTCTAAAGCTGACAAGTAATTCCACTGTATCATTGTTCAAAACCTATTTCCATGTTATTAGTATTTGCAGTAGAGCGATCCTTTGTTAAGAACTTTAAAGACCAGAGGACTTTACATTTATTTGATATTTGATGTAATGAGAGGCACTGGAGTTTAGTGAGTAGAGGGGTGACATGGTCAGACATGTGCTTTTGGAAAATCATCTCTTAGCTTCTTTTCTTTTAAACTCTTACCTTCTGAGTTAGAATCAATACTAAGTATTAGTTTCAAGGCAGAAGAGCACTAAGGGCGGGCTAGGCAATTAAGTGACTTGCCCAGAGTCACATAGCCAGGGAGTGTCTGAGGCTGGTCTTTTTCCATCACCTCTCTTGCCGTCATTAACCTCAATCATGTCAGACCACTAAAATAGTAGAGAACTGGGAGCAGAGGAGGGAAGGCTATGAAGACTCACAGAGGCAATCTGTCAGCTTTTTCCACTACTGACAACACTGTATTCTCGTTGGCCACAGCACACTGGTCAGTAAAGATTCATTTAAGCCTTAATTTGTGAGAGATATTTGGGAAAATTAGAAAGCCACAAATAAGATCTAAAAGCCACACAGCAAAACTTTTTGGTAAAAGAAGTTAAGGAGGTACTTTTGGTAAAAGAAGTTAAGGAAAATGAAGGTTAAATGAGATTTATTAAGAAATTTTAAATAGATTTGAATAGGAAATAGGGAAGGATGGGAGAAAAGGGGCTGGTCAGTCTCCATCTCTATAGAAATAAGAACTAGAAGAAATGGATATAAATCACAGCAGGCAAGATTTAGATTATATTGCTAGAGAAGAAATGGTGGATGTTAATGGTGATAAGAAATTCTAGTAGATAAAAGAGGATGTGAAACATCTATCCCAAGAGATCCTTAAAACCCTGAGAGGCAACTGTTTTAGATAGCATCTCTATAGGACTTCCTAGCATCAGGGGCTTAATTAGGTAACTTCTCAAGTTCTTTCCAGTTCCAGGATTCTATTTTTATGATTTATCCTTTCTATTAGCATTGAAATATTTTATATTTTTTCATTTCTGCTGGTGGTCAGGAAAGATTCTGTGACATTCCATTTATAATGAGGAAAAAGCTATATGCTCAAACCTTCTGCTTAATTATAGGGTTTAGTGACAGGATCTCAGAAGTGTTGAAACAAAGTACACATTTTTTCTGGGATTCAGTTGCAGTAAAAGGTGTCTTATTTGTAATACCCATTTATCTCACTCTGGGAGCCTTTTAAGAAAGGCAACAACATGGCCATAGTACACAGTCCTGGGCCTGGAGTCAGGAAGACCTTAGTTCAAACCCAGCCTCATAAACTTTCTAGCTGTGTGACCCTAAGCAAGTCATTTAATCTCTGCCTCAATTTTCTCATTTATCAAATGGAAATGACAATTGTACCTACCTCCCAGGATAGTTATGAGGATAGAATGAAATCATTTTTAAATTTCAAATGTTAAAGCACTATGTAAATCCTAGTATCAGCACAATAGGAACAATTATTCTATGATATATAATCAAATTCTACATGTGATTTCCAGTATCCCTACCTAATTCCTTTTTCTGCCTCTTAGTTATCTCTGAAAATTTTAGTAAATTTCTGAAAATTGTGTATTTCTGTACGATTGCAACTTGACAAAGATAATGTTTTAGCATAGGACCATATTTGATGATAGTCAGGATCTAAAATGTTTTTGACAGTTTAGAGCAGAGGTCAGTAAACTATTGCCTGAGGGCTAAATCTGACTTGCCACCTGTTTTTTATCATCTGTGAGTTTCATATTCTTGGGTCACAGGCTATTAAAAAGCCTGGATTTGGGTCTCTAGCAAGTAGTTTGTCTACTCTGTTCCAGAGGGTTAGACTGAATCTAATAAAATGAAATTTAATAGGGATAAATGTAAAGTCTTAGACATTGGTTCAAAAAGTCATTTTCAAAAATACAAGACGGGAGAGGCATGATTGGATAACAATTTGTCTGAAAAGATATCTACGGGGGTTTTTTTTGTTGGTTTTTTTTAAACCCTTGTACTTCGGTGTATTGTCTCATAGGTGGAAGATTGGTAAGGGTGGGCAATGGGGGTCAAGTGACTTGCCCAGGGTCACACAGCTGGGAAGTGGCTGAGGCCGGGTTTGAACCTAGGACCTCCTGTCTCTAGGCCTGACTCTCACTCCACTGAGCTACCCAGCTGCCCCCGATATCTATGGGTTTTAATGGAGAAAAAGTTCAATATAAGCCAATAATATGATGTAGCAATCAGAATAACTAAAGTGATCTTGGAATAAGGAGGTTATGCCCCTTTGTAGTCTGAATTTATCTGACCACTTAGAGTATCATATTCAATTTGGGGTGCTACAGTTTTGGAAGGACATTAGGCTGGAATGTATCCTGAGAAAGATAACCAGGATGGTGAAGTGCCTCAAGTTAATGTAATCAGAGGATTAATTGAAATAAGCAGATGCTTAACATAGAGAAGACTTGTGAATGGGGCTGGGAGAGGGAGGAAAGGGCAGAGAACTGATAGCTTTCTCCTAAGACTAAAGGACTATAATGTGGGAAGGGGTTAGATTTGCCCTCTTTAGCTCCCAAAATCAGAACCAGGAGTGATGAATAGAAATCAAAAAGAGGCAAATTTGTTTCATATAAGGAAAAATGTCTTTATGATTGATTGATTAGAGCTGACCAAAAATGGAATGGGGTGCCTCAGGAAGTACTGAGTTCCTTCTCTTCAAGCACAGAAGCAGAGGCTCACCAATGACTTATTGGGTATGTTAGAGTGGGATTTCTTTTTAGTCTTCCTTTGCCCCACTCCATATTTGCTAAGGAGCAAGTCACCCTGGCCTTTTCCCTGTTCTTCACACGTGACATTCCATTTCCTGATTCTTTGCCTTTTCTCTGGCTTTCTCCCATGTCTACAATATTCTCTCTCTTCACTTCCACTTCCTGGCTTTCTTAGTTTCCTTTAAGAGTCAGGTCAAATCCCACCTTCTGCAGAAAGCTTTTGCCAATCTTTTTCCCATTGCTAATACCTACCCTCTAAGATTATCCATCTTCACTATAGATATTGTTAAATAGTTTTTTAGATATTGCCACCCACATCAGAATGTGAGCTTCCTGAGGACCTCCAGAGATTCTAGAACTATGTTTTTGCCTTTCTTTGTATCTCCAGAGCTTAGCACAGTTCCTGATAACAGAGTAAAATTTTAATAAATGCTTATTGACTTGACTGGACTAGATGGCTACCAAGGCCCCTTCTAATTTTAAAATTCTGAGATTCTGGGAAAATATTTAACAATCAAGTTAAGCAACAGGATTTGCATTTTGTTGTTTAAGACTTTATTTTTGGACAGTGCTTTGCAAATTTTTTTAATTCTTGAGAAGATCCCAAGATCCTACTACATCAAAACATTACTACACACTCAGTCAACCATGTGGGCTAGAAGCATTTGTTCCCTTATGGAATGCAGGAAAGCCTAAAGAGAAGAGTTAAGATGAGTGGATGTTAATGAACTCAAAGGAGAAGGTGAGGCAACATCATTATCTTTTTTAAACTTTTATTTTATTTTTAACTAGCAAGCATTTATTTTCTCTCCCTCTCATCCACATTTCAAAAAAGAAAATCCTTATAACAAATATGCATAGTGAAGCAAAACCAATTCTCACATTAGCCATGTCCAAAAAATGATATTCCATTCTGCATGCTGAGTTCATCACTTCTTTGTAATTGGTAATTGCAATGATCAGAGTTCTTAAATCTTTAGAAGTTGATTTGTCTTTACAATGTTGCTGCTGTTACTGTAAAACATTTTCCTGGTTCTGCTAACTTCATCTGGTATCAGTTCATATGAATCTTCCAAGGCAACCACCAAGAAGAAGAGACTTGGCAAGACTATACATCTTAATATAGAGAAGGGAATTACTAGAGGCCTTGTGCCCACCCATACAACTTAGCTCTCTGTTAATCTTTCAGAACTCTTTGTTTAAGCTTTTGGTAATTTTAAAAAATCCTTATCTTCTACCTGAGAATCAATGCTGTGTATTGATTCCAAGACAGAAGAGTGGTAAGGGCTAGGCAGTGGAGGTTAAGTGACTTGCCCAGGGTCACACAGCTAGGAAGTGTCTGAGGCCACATTTGAACCTAGGACCTCCCATCTCTAGACCTGGCTCTCAATTCACTGAGCTACCTAGCTGGACCCCTTTTGGTACTTTTAAAAAACACCATCTTTATGCCATGTTTTATAAATTTTTTTTGCAAAAGTACTAAACTAGATAAAGGTATGTATCCAAAAGGGGTAGGGGTAAATAACACATTAGAAAACATTATTGCTTTTCTCATTGATCTGAAAATAATAGTTTCAGTCTTTGAGGGATTCCAAAGGTTTCCTGTATTTCTAAGAGAATTTTAAAGTACTGTGAGGAGGGTGGGCATGATGGTAAGCAGTTCTCTAGCTCCAAACTGGAAATCTGACTTTTGACTTGAAAGGTCATGGTAGGATTTCACAATAATATACCAAGCCACATAATTCTAGAAACTGGAAATGGAAAGAAGCCTCAGAAGCCAGCTAGTTCAACCTATGCCTAAACAAGCATCCCCTATGTAACCCATCAAACAAGTGTTTATCTAACTTTTGTTCAAAGACCTCCAGTGAAGGAGAACACACTACCTGCTAACTTAATAAATGCTTGTGGGTTGATCTCAAATATCAAAGATAGAACTCAATTCAAATATTTATTAAGCACCTAGTATGTGCTGAATACTATGCTAGGGCTATAAAGACCTTTTTCCATTTTTGAAGAATTCTAATTGTTAAAATGGTTTTCCATCTCAAGCTAAAACTAATCTTTACTGCTTCCACTCACAGCTTTCCTAGTTTTGCCCCCTGGTTCAAGAACAACAAGCCTTATCCCTATTCCATAACATGGACCCTTCAAACTCTTGAAGATACCTATCATACCTTTTCACTCTCTTCTCTCTCCCAACCCCAAGTCTTCTCTTCTTCAGGATGTTTCAAGATATGATAGATTCCCTCACCTTGGAAGTCCTCAAGCAAAGACTGGGTGACCACTTTCTGAGTATGTTAAGAGTGAGAATTCTTTTCTGAAATGAATTAGACTAAATGGTCACCAAAGTCCTATCCAACTCTCAAATTTTGCGTTTCTACAATTATAGGAAAGAGCTGGGATATGTGAAATCAAAGGACCTTTTGCTTCTCCTTTCTTTCTCCTCTCTCCAGTAGAAGATATTAAACATGGTAACTTAGCCACCTGGACCCATGAAGCTTTATGGAGGACCAATCATTAGCCCACAAAGTGATGACAATGGGTTGTCTTGCTATATTTTAGTTCCACTAATCTGTTTCCTCAGATTCCCATTGACATATTATTATTTGAAATTTTCTTTGTATTAAGGTCACAGTATCTGGGGACAGCAAGATGGCTCAGTGCAGGCCCAGAGATGAGAGGTCCTGGGTTCAAATATGACCTCATACACTTCCTAGCTATGTGACCCTGGGCAAGTCACTTAACCCCCATTGCCTAGCCCTTACTGTTCTTCTACCTTGGAAACAATACACAGTATTGATTTTAAGATGAAAAGGAAGGGTTAAAAAAACAACAACATAGTATCTCATATAGTGCTTAAGCCCAGGTTTTATGACCTCCAAGTTAACACCTAGGTTAACTTGTATAAACAAACCATAGTATCTTCAGTAATGTAGACTATCCAATCTTAATTATAAACATTCTAATTTTTCCACAAAATTTAAAATTACCACTTAAATATGGATTATACGTTATGTGCTTTTAAGTATACTGGGTTCTAGGCAGAACTTCAACACCAATCAATACCCAACCACCCCCAATCACTTCTAAATTTCTCCTTTTCCCATGGATTCTATCCTTTTTTCCAGCTCACCATGTGGCATTACTTTTACCATGCAATGGGAGTCAAGACTGTCTCTGCCTCTAAAAACAACTAAGTTCTCTTTGGCTGTGGTGGCTGAGCTCTATCTGGCTCACAACCCTTACCTACTTAATGAATTAGAACTTAAAGTACAAATTAGTTTCCTGGCCTTTGTCCATTTTTAAAAGATAGAGTAAAATTAGAGGACTCGGTTTGGTTTTTACTGGCACAAATTTAGCAAATTGATTCAACTTCGTTCCACTGTTGTTTTGTATTATTGTGTAGAAATTTCCATTGCTTTAGCTATTCATCTCCTTTCTTTTTGCCTCCTCTCTCCTGTCTTCTTTCCTGAATTTCCCAAGTTAGGGATCCTCCTCCTTGCCAGTTCCTAAAACTATCTGCCAAATTGACATATACAGTAGGTCAGCTCCTTTACTTTTCTCCTGTGGGCAAGAATGATACTGAGGATCAAAAGTCCATGAAATCATATTATTTAAGTGTAAGAAGAGCCAGGGTTTACTATCTGCTGTTTCATTGGAGCTGCCAGCATGCAAGCGAGTGATGCTTTTCTTAATCTTTCTCTTTAACAGGAGAGTTCCAAGCAAAGGTACTTTGCAAATTGGAAAGCGCTCTATAAATGTAGTTCCTTATATTATTATATATCATTAGCCCCTTTTGAGAAGCTTGGGGAATAGAAACTACATAGTAGTTATCTAACCCAGTGTCCAAAGTCTGTGTGACCTGGAAACCAAGATTGGTCTATTCACAATGTTCAGGAAGAAAGATGTATTAAGTATTATTAAACTGCTTTATTAAACCATATTGATATTTAGTTTCAATTCTAAGACAAAAACTAAGGATTTTTAAAAAAATCTTGTCAGGAATAGAGGCAATTTTATTTTTGTCCTCTTAGTTAACCTGAGCAATCAACCCAGTGCCCAGGACAGAGTAGGCACTTTATAAATGCTTGTTGATTGATTGATTCTAAATATCAAAGATGGAATTAAATTTATTTATTAGGCACCTACTATATGCTATGCTGAGTGCTATGCTAGTGTTAGGGCTATAAAGACCAAAAAAAAAAAGAAACAGTCTTTATCCTCCGGGGTTTTGCATTCTGCTGAAATACCTGAACTTTTTGGAAAAAGTGACAATTGCTTATTTTAAAAATATCTTTTCTCTTTTTAACCTCACAATAGCCTTGTGGTAGGTAATCTAGAACTTATTTTATTTTGCAGCTGAGGAAACAAAAGCTCAAGGAGAATAATGGTTCTTCTTAATATCCTTTTTTTTTTTGAGCTTTACAACACCCTAGGAAGTTGGTATTCTGGGTATTGGTGTTTTTATTTTGAAGAAGCTTCAGGAGTTTAAGTAACTTGTCTGTAGGCAGAAATACCAGAAATGGATATAAAAGCTAGGTCATAGAAAACTAAGAAACCTAAACTGTAATGCACAAGGGGTCATCCAGAGTCCACTTGAAGATTTCCATGGAGGGAAAGTCCTTCACCTCTCGCCACAGCCCATTTTGGTTTTGAGTAACTCTCATTGTTAGATCATTCTTATTGGTTGATATCAAGCCTAAAGATGCAAAGCATCACAAAGATGAGTACCATTTGGGGGAAATGAACTGGCCCTGATTCCTTAAAGATTCATCACCAAATATGAAAATAAATGGTAGTATTCTAAATGGCCAGGGATTGTATGTAGTAGAAGACAGATGTACTAACTTTTTCTGGGTCTAGACTTACACATTTAAGTGTGACTCTAAACATTAAAATTATAACACAAATGCCATGAAACATTTCTTCTAAAGAGCTCATTTTGCATAAAAGTAGGCAAGTAGAATAATTCTGTTGAATTCTTAAGTGATCTGACCACATCTGGAGTATCACATCCAGTTGCAGATACCATACTTTAACAGAGGCATTGAGAAACTAGATTTCATAATAGAAGTTTGGCAAATAGAATTATATGGTAAGTTCCTTGAGAATAGGGACTGTCTCTTATCTTTCTTGGTATCCCCAGGGTTTTGTATAGTTCCTGGTACATAATAGGTGTCATTGATTGATGAAGGATCTGGAAACTATATCTGGTGAGGATATTTGGAAACAGAAGAAGAGATGACTAAGGAAAGATATGATAGCTGTCTTCAAATTCTTGAAGGACTGGTATGTATAAGAGAGAATAACACTTGTTTTGTCTTGTTCCTGAAAGTAGGATCAGGACAAAATCAGCAAGTCCCTAATATATGCCAGGCACTGTGACCTAATAGGCAGATTTAGGAAGGCAGGTTCCAGGTCTTTATAAGGAAGAGAGGCAGTGTGGTACTGTGAATAGAGGAATTACTTTAGAATCAGGAAGATTCAGGTTCTGATTCTGATATATATTGGCTCTATACAACTATATGCAACTCTAAGCAAGTCATTTAAATTTTCAGTGCCATGCCAACAATTACATCCAAACTACATCAGTTCTCTACTCTGATGAACTCATAACTTTTTAAGGAATATTTGTAAATAATCTATTTTATTAAATAATCATACTTTCCCCTAAAGAATATAGTCAGTTTTGATGGGTAGATGATTCTTAGTTGTAAACCCAGTTCCTTTGCTTTCTGGAATATCATATTCCAAGCCTTTTTGTCTTTCAATGTGGAAGCTACTAGATTCTGTGTAATTCTGACTGGGACTCCATAATATTTGAATTGCTTTTTTCCCGGCTACTTGCAGTATTTTCTCTTTGGCTGGGAGCTCTTAAACTTGGCTATAACATTCCTGGGTGTTGTCATTGGAGGATTTATTATAGGAGGTGATCTGTGGATTCTTTCAATTTCTATTTTACCCTCTTGTTCAAGAATATCAGGGCAGTTTTCTTTGATAATTTCTTGTAATATGATGTCTAGATTGTTGTTTTTTATCATGACTTTCAGAAAGTTCAATAATTCTTAAATTGTCTTTCCTGTATCTATTTTTGAGGTCAGTTGTTTTTAATGAAGTATTTCATGTTTTCTTCTATTTTTTCATTCTTTTAATTTTGTTTTGTTTCTTGATGTCTCATGAAATCATTAGCTTCTATTCCCACAATTCTAATTTTTAAAGACTGAATTTCTTCCATGACCAAAACTTCCTTTTCCATTTGGTCCTTTTTTTGGGACTTTTCATGGAACTCTTTTCTTCACTGGATTTTTTACTTCTTTTTCCATTAGGTCAGTTCTGGTTTTTTAAAAAATCTTTTCTTCATTGGATTTTTGTGCCTCATTTTCCAGTTGACCAGTTTTGCTTTTTAAGCTGTTATTATTTTGCATTACTTTCCTTCCTCCCCCCTCATTTTTCTTATTTGATTTCTGAATTCCTTTTTGAGTTTCTTCCAAAGCTTGAGACCCATTTCCATTTTTATTGAAGTTTTGCATGTGGTTACTTGGATCTCACATACCCTATTGACTCTGTGTTTCACTTTGTCTCCATAGAAATTTTCTAGGCTTAAGTTGTTTTTTTTTTGTTTTGTTTTGTTTTGTTTTTGCTGTTTGTTCATTTTCCCAGCCTTTTTTTGCCTGTGGGCTGATAATTCTGAGAGCTGTTGCTGCTTTGCAGGGCTTGACACTGAACTTTTTTGTCTTGGAGCTAGATCTTCACTGTAGTGCAGGTCCAAAAGGATCAAGTACTGTGAACTTTCTGGACCTCACTGTGGGCTAATGCCAGGGCCTAGGACTTCAAGGGGTGGGTCTAGGATGCTCTGTTGTTGATGTAGTCCAGGTCCCAGCACTTGTCTGTGTGCAGTTTTGCTTCTGGTTTTCCCTTATCACATGAAAATCAGTCTCTCTACCCACCTTTCAAGTTGTATTCAGTGGGAGAGCCCCCTTATTCCATCTTGCTCTTGGATTTTGACTCCTGTCATTTTGAGGCACTTTTAAAAAATTGGTTTGGAAGGACTATCAGAATGATTTCATCTTTTGTTGCTACTAAGCCACTATCTTGGCTCTCCCTCTCATTATTTTATTTTAAACCCTTACCCCTGTAGTCCTAGATTCAAGTGGTAAAGGCTAAGCAGTGGAGGTTAAGTGACTTGCCCAGGGTAACACAGCTAGGAAATGTCTGAGGCCATATTTAAACCCAGGTCCTCCTAACTCTAGGACTGGTGTTCTATCCACTAAACCACCTAGCTGTCCCCTGAACTCATTTTTAATCAAGAAATTTTTAACAATTCAAATTATTCAGCAGTGGAATAAGATAGCTTTGGGATACTATTCCTTGTCACTAGGAGTGTTAAATCAGAGGTGAGGTGACTGACTAAATGGCCTATATAAGGTTCATTCCAACTCGAAGATTATGACTATGACTAGATTCTAGGGAAAACAACATTGCAATTTTATTTCTAAAGTAGAGAAAAAGCTATATGGATTCCCTGGAGCTGCAGTGGTTTGCTACTTACTTATAATGCTGAGCCCTTTTATCCTCTGAAGAGCCATTGACCTACATACAGGAAAAGGCAGCCTAATCTATCCTCTTTTCCTTAGAGAGAAAAGATTCAGCTTGATTCCTTTTAAAATTAAGAATCAAAAACAAAGTTTTCCTCAATAGTTACAACAAATACTTGAAAAATATGCTTCCATTTCATATTATAGTCATTTAAGAAGGGCACCTGAGGATGGGAAGTATAGAAAGGAGGAAGGAGAAGTATGGAGGGGAAAGAAGAAAGAAGGGAAGAGGGAAGAGAGAAAGAAAGGAGAGAGACAGATTGAGAGGCAATGGAGAGGCAGAGTTTGGGATGTAGTTAGTAGATTCTGAAGTGAGTGTTAATAGAAGGTAAACTGCTTTTGGGATGGTATCTTAGGTTATAGGCTTCAGTAAATTACAGCAGTAATATGTTTTCCTGTATATGAGGATGCCTTCCTCCAGGGAAGATCATAAACTATCTTCAACTTAGTGGATCAATCAGAGTTACCTGAGGCTCAGGGACTTGCCAAGGATCATAGAGCTAGCAAATGTCACAGGTGGTATTTGAACTCGGGACTCCTTTCCTCCAGGTCTAACACTATCCACAATGCCACACTGCCTCTCAGAATAATTCACAGAATTATTCACAGAAGGACTTGAGCTCAATTATTAATTCTGCCATTTACTAGATGCATGATCCTGAGTAAATCAGCTCCTGAAGACCAATCTACTAAGTTACAGATGGGTTTGGTATCCACATTGGAAGAGGAGATCCCCACCTGGGAGTGCTCCATGTGGATGTATTTGCGTAGTTATTCCATTAGAGGCTCTGCTCTGAATGTGGGTCACAGCTTACAGTCTACCAAAAGGGAAATCATTTTGTAGACTATAGTAGTGGGGGCTAGAATGTATCTTCCCCACAACACTCTCCTCGGGGCCACAGTCAAGTTATAGGTTCTCTTCAGCCCACAACCCAGAGGTCTTCACCCTTGCCCTAAGTGTTTAATCTGCCACACAGTGAAACAACTGTAACTTCTAAAATGCCTGCTGGGGGAACTTCTCAAGGAAATATGATACAGGTAATAACTCATTATGATAAACACATAGGACAAGTATCACATTCGTCTGAACGACACACTGTCAAAGCTTGCTTTCTTCTTAGTTGCTTTATGTGGAGGAGTAGTGAGTGTTGCTTCTGGTAGTCATGTCCACTTTAGTTATTTTCCTTTTGATGGTAACAGATTAACTATTTAAATGATCAATGTTATTCAGGTGATTACAGATTCTGCTCATCCATGGGATCTTGAAGAATCTGTTGTAGTTTTGAGTTAAGAAAAAAAAGCAATGGGGAAGAGACGAGTCATGATAGATATCATACTGGGCAATTTTATTAGAGCTTAAATTGTCCTGAGTAACATTTTCCAAAAAGGAAAGCAATAGCTCTGAAGGAAGGATTATTGAATAGGTCAAAATTCCCAAATTCCTAAATACATATAGCAAAATTGATTTCTAAGCTGTATAGGAACTATATGAGACAGTTGTGGTAGAGAGTGATTTAGATGTTAAAAGACCCTGATTACCTCTCACACATTATTAATAGGCTGTGTGTCTCTGGGCAAGTCATCCTCCGACGAGTCCCTAAGCCTAAATTGCAGAGCAATTGATCAGTCGAGATTTCTCAACTTGGAGTTACCAACACTGATTACAAGAGAGACAGAGACAGACAGAGGAGGGGGGGGGGAGAGAGAGAGAAATATACTTTAGATCTTAATTATAATAAAAATGCAAATTAAATAAAACTAACTTTTAATCATCCTTCAAATTGGAAAGATGTCAAAAGATGAAATAATCCTTTTTGGAAGAGGCTAAAAAAGAGGCACACTGTTAGGGGAACTGTGAATTGTTCTAACTAACAATTTGCAAAAAAAAAAGTAAATTGTTCCTACATTTGACCCAAGGATCCCAATTCCAAGCATATACCTCAAGGATGTCAAAGATAAAAAGAAAAATTGCATGTATATGAGAATATTTGCAACAATACTTTTTTGTAGTAGTAAAGAACTATAAACAAAGTAGGGCGGAATGCCATGCAAATTGTGATATTCAAATGCTATGTAATGTTATGTCATACTTGTTTAAAGGATTAGGAATATGAGAAAATCAGATACATGAAAAGTATTGGAACTAGTACAAAACCAAGAAAACACCATACACTTAGCTAGTCTCAGCAATACAACAATCCAGGACAATTCTGAGGGATTTAGGACAAGGAATGCTATCCATCTCCAGAGAAGGAACTGTTGAGTCAGATTCAGATCAAAGCATGAGATTTCTCCATTATTTGGATTTATGTTTTGGGTTTGGGGTTTTATATGATAATTCACTTACAAAAATGAGCAATATAAAAAAAGAAATTAAATTAAACAATTAAAAAAAGAAATCATTCACGATTATAGAAATATACTGGAAGGAACAATAAAATGCAGCCATATGCCACAGAATTATAAGGCTCCATTTTGGCCCTAGAAAAATGAGAGAAATATCTTCTTTTATTGGGAAGGTGAAGGGACTATGTGAATGGAAAATTGCAAACACTATCAGACACCCTGGCTCTTTCTCTTGGTTAGTTTTACTTTACTGTTTTTCTTAGTTACCCCCAATATAACTCACCTTCTTAGACTCACTATAGTGAGAGGAAGGGTATACCCAAAGATAGAGATAAGCGTGAACCTGTAATTTCACTGGTCCAGGGAGCTTCCAGATGAGAAAATCCTTCTGTTAGTTGCAGGTCAGCACCTCATCTGCAACTGTTGTCTTAAAGAGTTGCACAAAGAGGTTAATTATTACCCAGAATCACATAACCAGTGTGTGTTAAAGGTCCCCTTGAATTCTGGTCTTTCTACAGGTACTACTTTGTAGCTTCCTCTCTATCTTGATTTACAAAATGACTTCTGTAAAAACAAAAGACATCAATAATGCTGAGGTGGCCTGATTGGAACAGAGAAATGGATCTGAGGAAGGGGGATGGGTGAGCTATAAGTGACCTGTAAGACTGACGAAGAGAAGTGAAAGGGGAGTTGCAATTTATTTCAAGATCACCTAATCTCAGCAAACCATGACCCTACTCCTGTGTGGAATGGAGAGCTCACTTAGTGTCTTTAGGCTCCTCACAGCAGGAATCTACCAGTAGCAGCTCAGGGCCCCCAAAGCTTCTAATGAGATTTAATTCTTAATGGGAGCCCCAGCCAACTCATCTTGTCTGGAAACCAAAGGGTTCAGCTGAAATGTAATGAGTCTGGGGGCAGCTGAGGGACTCGGTGGATTGAAAGCCAGACCCAAAAACAAGAGGTCCTGGGTTCAAATCTGGCCTCAGATACTTCCTAGTTGTGTGAGCCTGGGCAAGTCACTTAACCCCCCTCCCATGCCTAGCCCTTACTACCCTTCTCCTTTGGAACCAAAACAGAGTATTGATGCTAAGACAGTAGGTAAGGGTTTGAAAAAAAGAAAAAGAAAAAAAAATGTAATGAGTCTGACTGCCTTTTGACTTGGTCTATATGGCCCCTGTTATGGCATAGCATACTTTAGTATGGTTATGTCATAATTTCCAAGCAACCAAGTCTTGCTCCTTCCTCATAGTTTGCTAGATATTATCTATCCAGGACTTGGGGACAGTGTTTTGCCATGATGGGGAATGGAGTGATCTGACTGTCCCTGAGAAAGAACTTTAATGTGTGATATGTTCTCTCCTTAGGAAAATGCTTGCCAATTCAGCCAGTGTAAGAATTCTCATCAAAGGAGGCAAGGTAGTAAATGATGACTGCACCCATGAGGCTGACGTCTATATTGAAAACGGCATCATTCAGCAGGTGGGAAGAGAACTCATGATACCAGGAGGAGCCAAGGTGATAGATGCAACTGGAAAATTGGTGATTCCTGGGGGCATAGATACCAGCACTCATTTCCACCAGACCTTTATGAATGCTACCTGTGTGGATGATTTTTACCATGGAACGAAGGTAATGTTGGCATTGCTTGGGTGGACTCTTTTGGTTCATTCTGCTCTTGGAAAAAGTAGTATGTTGGGACCAAGAAAATATGGTGATTTCTTAGTGTTGTTAGTAAATCTGGGAGGGCCCTTGGAATTTGAGCACTTCATTTACTGTGCCCAAGGGAGGGAGAGAATAGCCATATCTATTTTGAGGAATTTACTTTTCAGAATGACTTTTAAAATTATTTCAATTAGTATCCTTTTAGCCTTTGAGGAAATTGTGGGAAGAGAGAGGGAGCAAAGTAAATTAGCCTTGCAGGTTGAGTGCTTGGCTATGACCCCAGACTAATTTTCATATATGATAAAGCTTTGGGAGGACAATACAAATTGAGAAGGTTGGGTAGGGGAGGAGGAAGATTTCTTTGCTTTTTAAGGTATAGAATAGATGAATATATATATGTACATATAAAATTCATAGAAGGTTTCAGTCTCCTTTTCAGTGAGTTATCTGCACT
This sequence comes from Gracilinanus agilis, assembly GCF_016433145.1. Taxonomy (NCBI): domain Eukaryota; kingdom Metazoa; phylum Chordata; class Mammalia; order Didelphimorphia; family Didelphidae; genus Gracilinanus; species Gracilinanus agilis. The sequence goes on along the minus strand of NC_058131.1, from coordinate 232,594,913 downwards.
TCTTTTGGAGACTAGAAATTGGAATTTTGATCAATGTTTCTCATTGTCATTCATCATTATCCTTTAAAAACAGTCTCACAAAATGCTATTAAGCTCTATTTTTAGTTTGAATGGATTGTGGCACTAACAACATCTAACATTTACTGAACTGGATCTGAATTGCTTTTGTACAGTTAAGTCATAAGTAATTAATTCCTGAATAAAAATATACCATCATTGGGGCAGCTGGGTAGCTCAGTGGAGTGAGAGTCAGGCCTAGAGACAGGAGGTCCTAGGTTCAAACCCGGCCTCAGCCACTTCCCAGCTGTGTGACCCTGGGCAAGTCACTTGACCCCCATTGCCTACCCTTACCACCTATGAGACAATACACCAAAAGTACAAGGGTTAAAAAAAAATATATACCATCACTTGTAATGTGTGGGGATATGTGGAGGAGGTATACATGTAATTTTTTATGGAATGAACATATGATTTCACTGGTGTAGGGAACCAATATGCATGGTGATCAAGAAAGACCTATTTTATATATGAGAGAGAGAGGGAGAGGGAGGAGGGAGGAAGGGAGAGAGAGGGAGAAGGAGGGAGGAAGAGAGGAGAGGAGAGAAGAGGATAGATGGATGGATGGTTGGATGGATGGCTACAGAAAGAGAGGTAACTCAGATAGATACAGAAATAGATATAGATAGACAAAAGAGATCATAACCTGATTTCTTATATTAATCCTAACCTCTAGATCAGTGATTCCCAAAGTGGGTGTTGCAGTGATCCGGGGGGCAGTTATGGCTGCAGGTGCATTTGGGGACAGTGAATAACTGTAAGGGGGTGGTGATAGTATGTGATGGGGGGCACTAAGTAATATTTTTTCTGGAAAGGGGGTGGTACACCAAAAAAGTTTGGGAACCACTGCTCTAGATTGACAAAACTAATGGAACCCGATCAAGAATATGACTGTATTTCATTTCCAAGTCTAAATACTTGGAACAACAAATACTTGAGAATGCTAAATGCTAGGCAGCTTGGCACTTCAAAGAGACTCTGATTTCACTAGGGTGGAGGCTCCCCTCTCCTGCCACAGACTGGAACCCATTCTTCATTCTGTGCAATTCTTATTTGTGTCCTTGCAGAAGATCAATCAAAAAATTGAAACTCTGTCTTTAGGTCTTTTTAGTATTCTGTACATACATACCAGTGCAATATCAGACTATGCCTTCTTTCTTGCTGAATAACAATGATCATGATGTTGATAAAGCATTTTAAAATGTATAAAACAGTATATATAGATATGCAAACTTGTCAGCATGTTTACACATGTGTACATACATATTCTTGTGTGTATACATATATGTTCTCATTTGTTCCACACATCTGGTTCACTCCCTTTTCCAGTCTTGGATGTCTTGGATGCCACACCTTGTAAATAAGTCATCATTGGCAATATGCTCTATGTCTCTACATGACACTTTAGGTAACCTACAATTTTGATTCTCTAAGATTCATGGTGCTCAGTAATTTGCAGCTATGTAACATCCTCAGGACAACAAGGATGTTGAAAAGATGGGCTTTTTTGTTAGGAAACAGCCTAGGATTGAATGAACCGAACGAACGAACGAACGAACGAATGAATGAATGAATGAATGAATGAAGTATTCATTGAGTACTTACTGTGTCTACAGCGCCATGCTAAGCCCTAAAAATACAAATAGGAAAGCGAAAGTCTCTGCTTTTTCAAGGGATAACTGAAAATGCTTGCCATTTCCCAAATCGAATTGAATCTTCTCTCCTCCTCCTATTCAGTTCTTGGCCCAACTCACTGTTCATGTATTACATACATATTATATATATTCATACACAAACACATCTACATTTGTAGATAACTTCATTACCTTATAGACATTGGATCGAGAGCCCGATGCTGCAGTAATCTCACACCGCCTGCCAGTTTCTCAAAGGATAGGCTGGCTTTTAAATTCAGCACATCACTGATAGATAGCAAGGTCTCATGGAAAATGTTCAACTTCGTATTGCCAGTGAACCCTTTGCCTTTGTATAGGGCTTCTCCACACACAATATTTAAAACATAACCTTCATTTTGTTGGGCTTCTTGCTCCTTGGAGGGCAGCTACCCATGCAAGGCCATTTATGCATATTGGTGCTCAAAATCATAGTATTCAAGGCACAGCTGTTTATTTCCGTGACTTTTGATGACATTTGGAGCTTAATATTGAAACTTTTGGCAGGGGAATTAGAACATATGAGCAACACCTCCACCAACCTAACAGTTTCCAAAATGTTCAGAAGTGTATTCTATCCAGGGAAACGATAGAAATTAGATTGTAAACTATAAGCTAGAATAAATTGCATTTCTTTGTTGAACCCCCCAAACCAAACCTAAATATTATATTTTTATTGAATCAAAAACCAAACCAGAGTTTAATATCAAGATTTTCTCCACTTGACCATTTCCTTTCTTATTTTACCATCATTGATTTGTTTATGCAAAAGCCTTCATATTTTATGTAGTTGAATTATCTTATTTTCTCTCTTATGACCACCTCTCCTTGTTTTGTTAAGAATTCTCCCTCAGTCATGGTTGTGAAAGGTCGGTCAATCAATAAACATCTATTAATTGCCTACTATGTGCCAGGTTCTCTGTTAAGCTCTAAGGGTACAGAGGAAGGCAAAAGGCAGTTCCTGCTCTCAAGGAGCTCACAGTCAAATGGGGGAGACAATGTGCAAACAACCACAAACAAGCTTACTCTGTGAAGCTGGATAAATTGTTAATAATCAACAGGGAAATTAAGGGAGGTTGGGAAGGGGATTATTCTAGAAGTTGAGGGTTTCAGCTGAGACTTGATAGAAGCTGGGAGAAAGAGAAGTTCAGAGAGAGCATGCCAGAGGGGAAAAGGCAGCCAGTGAAAATGCCCAGTGTTGGGAGATTGAGTATCTTGTTTAAACAATAGCAAAGACCAGGAAAGGGAAGCTAGGTGGCTCAGCAGATTGAGAGCCTAGAGACGGGAGGTCCTAGGTTCAAATTTGACCTTAGACACTTCCCAGCTGTGTGACCCTGGGCAAGTCACTTGACCCTTGACCCCTATTGCCTAGCCCTTACCATGCTTCTGCCTTGGAACCAATACACAGTATTGATTCTATGACACAGTGTAAGGGTTTAAAAATAAAATAAGATAAAATTTAAAAGAACAGCAAGGATACTAGAGACCAACATCACTAGATTGCAAAATATGTCGGGAGGGCAGGAGTGCAGGATGTAAGAACACTTGGAAACACTTGTAAAGGCTAGAGGATAGGGGAAGGGAAGTTATGAAACACTTTGAATGTAAAACAGGGGAGATGATGTTCTATATCAGGGGTCGGCAACCTTTTTGGCCGTGAGAGTCATAAACACCACATTTTTTTAAATGTAATTTCGTGAGAGCCGTACAGTGCTCACAGTGCGCGCTCCTGTAACAGCGCCTGAAAAAAAAAATTGACTTTATGGCTCCTGCAGAAAGAGCCATATCTGGCCCTCAAAAGAGTCAGATATGGCTCGAGAGCCATACGTTGCCGACCCCTGTTCTATATGATCCTGGGGGTGCTACCTTCTATCTAAAGGTTGTTTTTGTTTTTTAAATAAATATTATCCCTTTTTATAAACTTAGGGTCTCATATTCATTTGGAAATGAGGCCAGGTCCAAATCTATTCTCTAATAATGATTTCCAGTTTGCTGGCCATTTTTGTTGGATAGGAAGGCTTCCCAGTAGTTTATGTTCTTGAGTTTATTAAACATTGGGTTATTATTGAACCAAAGTGTTGTTTTCAAGTAGGCTAGCAAGTGTCACTTGAAACTAAAAGAAATCCTATATATTTCAAAGGACCTCTTCATCAGAAAAAAAATCAGGAGAGTCAAACCTTCTTTGAACTAAAATGAATATTTAATAAGAGCCCTTTATTACATCTTTAGCTGTAACTGCATTTAAGTTGGGGAGGAAATGAATGTGTCTTTATTCCTTTTGTGCTAGATAACCTGACATCTTAGCATCAATTCTATCATGACTCCATACTATCTAGTCTCAGAACCTCATGAATATTTTCAGAATGGTAAACCTTTCTTGGTGGCTGCCAGTCAAATCCTGCTATTAGTGTTAAATACTCTTTTGTGTGAACAAAATGACTGCAGGGATCTTGCTGCTAATTTCTTCACTCACTGTTCTTCTCTGTGGGATCATCCCGGTTGTACCATGTACTTGTCTTACATTGCAGTTAAGAGAATGCAGAATTGATCATGCTTTTAAAAAAAATTTAATTGCCATTACTATCTTTTACCTATATTTCCCATATCTGGGAAATCTTTTCTCAATATGTAAAATATTTACTGATAGAAGAGATTGTTGTTATAGATATTATGCTCTGCAGAGATGATCATAAAAATGAATTTTATTTATTCAGTGTTTTTAGTCCCTAATTTTTAATTATGTGAATTGGCAAGATTTGACTATGTACTAAGGAGGAAATGGTCCCATATTAGAGAATTTGTGATCTGAAATGTTAATGGGGTAACATAGTCTAAAGAGCATTGAACAAATATGAGCCTGCGCTCTTTCTGCCACTAACTAGGGAACCATGGACAAGTCATTTGATTATTTTCTAGTCCCTGGTTTCCTTTTGTATCAAATGAAGGGTTATACTAGCTCTTCTTTCATAAAAGTTTCTTTAAATAGCTGCCTTATCTGCTTCCTTTTCATCTCCATAGCAATCTGGATCTCTCTCATGGCCCAGGGCACTGCAGTGGATAGAGTGACTGGTTCTAGAGTCAGAAGACCTGAGAAGAGCCTTCAGTTCTTCACTTACTAGCTATGTGACCTTGGGCAAGTCACTTCACCTCATTTGTCTCAGTTCCTTCATCTGTAAAATGAGCTGGAGAAGGAAATGACAAACCAGTTACTCAAGTATCTTTGCCCAGAAAACCCCAAATTGGGTCACAAAGAGGAGTGGGACATGACTGAACAACAATGAGACCCCATAGCACATTATAGTAGATTTATCTGTGTTCTTGTAGGAGATAATTCCTTCTTACTAGATTATAAACTCCTCAAAGGCAGGAATCACATTTTATTTAACTTTGAATCCTTTATGCTACTTTATGCAAAGTAGGTACTCAAATGTTTGTTAATTAAGTGAACAAACAAATACAATTCCATTGTCCTATCATGGGGACTGTAGATAATACAGAATCCTTCTGGTACCCTAGCTTTCTTTGTATTAAAGAGACAGCATGCTTCTTGTAACAAGACCACTGGACCTAGAGCCAAGAGAGATCTGGATTCCAGTTCTGACTCAGAGACCCTTTACTGGCTGTGTGATCCTGGGCACATCACACCTTCACTAAGCCTCAATTTCCTTGTTCCTAAAATGGGCATAATAAAAGCTTGCAACTCACAAGGTTGTCATAAAGAAAGTACTTTACAAATCTTACAGAATCCTAGAAATTAAGTTATTTATTGTCCTTGATGGTTGTTGATTTCTATTAAGCAGAGACAGACCAGTTCCCCTCTTACTCGTTGAATTTATTATCCCTTGTTATTTTGATTATTTTTCTTTTTGTTTGAAATTTTCACGGTAAGCTGCTGAAAGTGACCCTGGAGAAAGTGCATTTCTGTGTCCTCTATTCCCGGGTTTATTCATTTTAGGCTTTCCCTGAAATGTTGATGCTAAGTACTTGCCACATGAAATATTTAAAAGGCCACTGGTAACCCAGTATTCTACTAGTGACCCATTAAAGTGTTCGCTCATTTTTAAGCATCTATTTAGAATAGAATGATAATCTCAAGGAAAGCTCACCCAGGTGATTGGCTAAGAAAGATAGATCAGTTCCATTATGAGTGGAGTTTTTCTTGTCTATAACAGAAGAATCAGTGAAGTTTTGAATTCTATGGTCCCTAAACTATTCTTATTAACTTGGCATCCACAAGCAGAGCTGCAAGAAAACCAGGTGAAAACCGTGTGCCTCAGACTCCAAATGGATCTTTAACTCTTTTTCCTCATCAAGGATTTCTCTTGAACAGTTTTCCTTTCCCAAGATATTCATCATCCTTTACTCTGGCACTAGCTTGAAGGCATCTAGGTAACTCAGTAGGTAGAGCTCGGGTCTTACAGTCTGACATCAGAAAGATCTGAGTTCAAATCCAGTCAGACACCAGACACTAGTTATGTGGCTCTGGGTAAGTCACATAAACTGTCTGCCTCATTTTCCTCATCCATAAAATAGGATTTATGGACCAAATGAGATTAATATTTATAAAGCATTTTGCAAACCTTGAAGTGCCATATAAATGTCAGCTGCTATTATTTTCCTTAAAAATTATATGTATGTATGTCTGTACCAACTCATCATTAGAAGAGTTGAAATAAAAGGTAAATAATAAATGCTATCGTTCTACTTACCTACTTTGACACAAAAAGACACTCGGTAACAGGCAACAGCCTAGCATAAATAAGGGGGTTGGAATACATGACCTTGAAAGTGCCTCCCAGCGCTAAACCTCTGATTGAATGATTATGTGAGTGTGAGTCTGACACAGTAACTCTGTCTGCAGCTTGTAACCTAGTCACTTATTAACTGTGACTTGGGGCAGTTCCTTTGGATTATCTAAACATCAATTTTCTTATCATTGAGATAACAGTACTTACACTCTGTAAGTCATCGGGATCTGTAAGTCAGAGGAAAGCACTTAAATCAATGTCACTTAATCAACAAGAATTTATTAAGCACCTACTATGCACCAGGCACTGTGATCATTATTGAAGTATAAAGAAAGGTAAAAATGTGAACTACTATTCCTCAATTGCCACAGATTACAAGTGAGAGAGAAAAAGAAAGAGAGAGAGTAGAGAGGAAGGAAGGAAGGAAGGAAGGAAGGAAGGAAGGAAGGAAGGAAGGAAGGAAGGAAGGAAGGAAGGAAGGAAGGAAGAGCTTTATTCATCCTGCTTTGATTAACTTAACAGTTAATGTCAAGTTTTGCATTTAGGTTTTTAAAATCTATCACTCAACAATTTACATGATGGAGAGCAAACTATTTAACCTGGCTCGGCTTCTATATATTTCCTTATCTGTAAAAAGACAAGATTGGCATGGATTACCTCTAAAGTCTCTTCCATATCCAGATCTGTGATCTTAATCATCTTTTTTTAATATTCTCATTAAGAATGCCACTTATCCTTTGAAAAGGTAACCTTTCCTATGCCAATTGGTCAGTCATTAAACATTTATTAAGCACCTACTATGTGCCAGGAGCTGTTAGATGGCACAGTGGATAGAGTGCTGAGCCTGGAGTCAAGAAGACTCATCTTTCTGAGCTCAAATCCAGCCTCAAATACCTATTAGCTGTGTGACCCTGGGCAAGTCACTTAACCCGTAAAATGAACTAAAGAAGGAAATGGGAAACCACTCCAGTATCTTTACCAAGAAAACTCCAAATGGGGTCATGAAGAGTTGGACATGACCAAAATAACTGAACAATGACATGTGCCAAGCACTGTGCTAAGCTCTAGGGATACAGAGAGGCAATAAACGGCCCTTGCTCTCAAGGAACTTGTGGTCTAATAGGAGGAAAAGCAAACAAACAAAAGGTCCAAACAAGCTATATACAGTACAGGGTAAATAAATTTAAAAAGAGAAGGGGAAGGCACATGAATTAAGAGGGGTTAAGAAAAGTTTCCTGTAGAAGAGGGATTTTTCCAAAGACAGTTTGCTCTTCTTAAATTCCTTTATTTCATTGTTTCCTGTTTTTTCTTTTCCTAGGATTTGAAATTCCAGGCATTTTTGATGTTTTGCCAAGGTTTCCTTCTGTCTTTTAAATTCCCAGTTAACTTTTTCCTCTCTTTAGGGATGAGACATAAAGGGTCCTCCCTGCCTATTAATCTTTGTTTCCCATTTGACTTTTTCCTCACCCCCATAAATAACTCTTCCCCCTATAAGTCACAGGGCCACACATGGCGGGCTTGTTACCCTTTCAATCAACCCACAGCTTTCCAATTGAATGGGCACAAGTGACTTTATGTGGTAACAGCTGCACGTCCCTGAGAAACCAGTAGCAAGTGTGACAGAGAAGCTAAGTAATTAGGACAGTTCAATAACTAAAAGAATTCTTTGATGAATGAACCCGGCACTCCAGATCAGAATCCCTGGTTCATAGTCACTATATTTATTCAGAACTGGATGATTCATTACTTCTTATCTAATAAAGGCCCCTATTAGCTTTGTACAAACCACGCCTTCATATCCCAATCTAGGATGCAATTTTTTTTTTAATTTTTTTTTAACCCTTGTACTTCGGTGTATTGTCTCATAGGTGGAAGATTGGTAAGGGTGGGCAATGGGGGTCAAGTGACCTGCCCAGGGTCACACAGCTGGGAAGTGGCTGAGGCCGGGTTTGAACCTAGGACCTCCTGTCTCTAGGCCTGACTCTCACTCCACTGAGCTACCCATCTGCCCCCCGAGGATGCAATTTTAATATCAGTCAGATGCTTTATCTACGTATTAAGTTGTATTAAGAGCTTTTTTTCATTTGCTAAGGACAGAACCAGGGGAAAAGGCATTCATCTGCCTCTGCTAATTAAAGGTTTAGATGATTTTGCTTGGATTCCAAGATGGATGGGACCTTAAAGGCCATCAATCCAACCTCTTTATTTTACAGATGAGGAGACAGTCTAAAATGGTGAAATGAATAGTTAAGAAAAGGCTGAACCAAGATTCAAACCCAAGATCTCTTGACTTCAGAACCTAATACTCTTTCTAGTATTGCACATTGCCTCTAGAAGGCACCTAGAAGAGCTTCTTGAGACTGAGACACTGGCATGTGACAGGCAGAGAGACTATAGAATCAGTCCCTGTAGAAGTGATGGAAGGCAATGTCTTCAGAGGGGTGTGCCTAATGCCAGTGATCATCCTTTAGTAAGTAATAAAACAATAATGAGAGGCAGCTAGGTAGCACAATGGATGGAGTGCCAGGCCCAGAGTCAAGAGGACCTAGGTTCAAATTTGGCCTCAGACACTTCCTAGCTGTGTGGTCCTGGGCAAGTCACATAATCCAGATCGCCTAACCCTTTGCCACTCTTGTCTTAAAAGGTAAGAGAAAAAATACCAATAAGGGACAGAGGGAATAAACATTTGTGATTTCACTGGTATAGTGACCACCTTCTTTCCATTGCAGGTAGGCATCTTTTCTGTAACGAATTAAAACCTTAAAGAGCTGCCTAGAGAGCCCTAAGACATTGTCAGTCAACAATCACTAATTAGCCACTTTTTAGTGTTCCAGACTCAGAGCAGCTAGGTGGCATGGTGCATAGAGCACTGAGCTTAGAATCAGGGAGTCTTATCTTCGTAAGTTCAAATATGACCTCAGATACTAGCTGTGGGACCCTGGGTAAGTTGCTTTACTCTGTTTGCCTCATCTGGAAAATGAGCTGGAGAAGAAAAATGGCCAACCACTCCAATTTTTTTGCCCAAAAAATCAAATATGAGTCACAAAGAATCTGACACTATTGGAACAACCTAACAGCAACAAATACTCTAGACATTGTGTTTGGGGATTTGTCATAGAACCAATATATATCAACAGGGGGACTACTGTTCAGGTCTTCTTGACTTTGAGACTGGTCTTCTAACCACTGTGCTATACTGCCTCTAAACTACAATAGTATTTCAGATTGCATAGCTTTTGAAGATTTGTAAAGCACTTTCTTCAGGCAGACAGAACAGGTATTTGTATTCTTGGTTTATAAACGAGGAAGGGGAAACTCAAAGAGGTTACATGATTTATCCAAGGTCACACAGCTCTTAAGAGTGTCAGAGATAGAAAACATAAGATCATAGAATTTAGTGTCAGAAAAAATCTTAGATTTCCTCTAGTCCAGTAATATGAAGAACTGAGTACTGGCAGTTAAGATCATAGAAAGAGAGCTGGAAGGAACTTTAGAGGCCACCTGCTCTAACCCATTCATTTGTCAGATAAGGACTTTGAGGCCAGGGAGGGAAAGTGATTTGTCCAATATTGTACAAGTAATAAACAATAAGAGATGGGATTTAAACCAGGTCATCTAGCAATAGAGCCATTGCCTTTTCCCACTATAACATCTTGGGATTTCTAGTGTGGACATTGCCACTGGGATAGCTGTGTGATTTTAGACAAGTCACTTATCCTGGGCTTCATTTTCTTTACCCATAAAGCATTGAGTTTGTTTTAGATCATTCTAAAGGACTCGTCCAAAAAATTTTTTGTGATTCTATAGGTATGGATAAATATCAGAATCAAATTATTTCATTGAGTTTAAGAAGCTCAGTATAGATCATGAGATATAGTTCTTAGATGTTTGATTCTTATGAGCTCAATAGGAAGCCATATAGCTGCCATTTGTTTTTATCTAGAGATTATATATTCTTGGGCCTATGTTTCACTTTGAAGCTGCTTTTACTTGGACATACTTTCTTTTTTTTTCTTCAAAAATATTTTATTTTCCCAATTATATCTAATAACAATTTTCCACATTCATTTTCTGAAATTATGAGATCCATATTGTCTCCCTCCTTCTCCCTCCCTGCTCTCGGAGACGGTAAGCAATTTGATCTGGATTATACATATATTATCATGCAAAACATACTTCTATATTGGTCTTTTTTGTAAGGGAATACTCATATAAAACCAAACCCCAAAATAAAACTAAATGAACTAGTGGGAAAGATAATATGCTTTGATCTGCATCTGACTCCCTCAGTTCTTTTCTCTGGAGGTAGATAACATTCTTTGTCATAAATCCTTCAGAATTGTCCTGGATCACTGTATTGCTGAGAGTAGCTAAGTCTTATCAGATCATTCCACCATATTGCTGTTACTGTGTACAATGTTTTCCCAGTTCTCCTTATTTCGCTTTGCATCAGTTCCTGAAGATCTTTCCAGCTTTTTCTGAAATCATCTTGCATCTCATTTCTTATAGCATAATAGTATTCCATCACCAACATATGCCACAGTCATTATTCAGTCATTCCCCAATTGATGGACGTCCCTTTAGTTTCCAATTCTTTTCCACCACAAAAAGAGCAGCTATAAATATTTTTGTGCAAGTAGGTCTTTCCCCCTTTTTTATGGTCTCTTTGGGATACAGACCCTGCAATGGTATTACAGGATCAAAGGGTATACACAATTTTTTAGTCCTTTGGGCATAGTTGTGGACACACTTTAACCTGTAGTCACCAAGAGGCATCAATGTAAAGGTTAGTCAATGGGTGGTGGGGGTGGAGTTGGAGGCAGGAAGATCTGGATTTGAATTCTGCTGGGGTACCTATCTGTTTGACCCTGAGCAAATCACTTATTCTCTCTGAGTTTTTTCATCTGCAAAAAAGGGATGTTTGTAGTATCTGCCTCATAGGATTGTTGTGAAGATCAAATGAGATAACATATGCCATAATTGTGAGCTTAAATATGCCATATATTATATATCTTTTTTCAGACTTATAGTTATCAGCAAAGTTTATTAAGCATCTATTATGTTCTAGGCACTGTGCTAAGTAAAAGCTTTACAAATATCTTATATAAAGAGCTCTGAGCTCAAAAGTAAAAGATCCAGACTTGAGTCTTCTCTCCTATATTTATTAATTTTGCGACTTTGAGCAAGTCGCTTCTCTGAGCCTCAGTTTCCCATTTGCAAAATGGGAATAGAAATGCTTATATTACCTACTTATATTATGTTAGGGCTTTTGAGAGAACACTTTGAAAACCTAAACACCATTTTTTTAAACCCTTCCCTTCTCTTAGTACCAATTCTAAGACAGAAAGAGCAATAAGGGCTAGGCAATTGAGGTTAAGTGACTTGCCCAGGGTCATACAAACTAGGAAGCTTCTGAGGTCACATTTGAACCCAGTTCCTCTAGGCCTAGTGCTCTATCCACTGTGCTACCTAGCTGCCCTAATCCTAAACACTATTATAAATGCAATCTACTATCGTTTTTCTAACAATTCTCACTGCAATTGCTGCCAAAACCTACAGTGTCTATACCACTTCCAAATTCATAGAATAAAAGATATTTGCATAGAGTTGATTATCAGCCCATAAAGCCATGCAGGTTTTAGTTAGAACATTCAGCCTTTGATTTTAGATGTAAATAAAAACAAGCATACCTACAAAACTAAAAAAAAACTTATATATTGTCCTTCCTGCCTGTGAGTTTTCTTCTTTATTCTTACTTGACCTACCCTGTGCTTGGGGATTCCAATATTTATTTAGTTGGGTCCTCGAACAGCCTGACTTCTTGATTCATGAACATACTTAGCTTTCATTCCTCTTTAGTCATCCACAGAGGAAGTTGTCATAGCTTAGACCTCATCATTGCCCCCAAACCACTCTACCTGCAGTCTCGATTTTGTGATGCAAAGGAGAAAGAGAAAAGGATCACTGACTCCATGGAACTAAGCACCAGAGATGAGGCTCTTGCAAAGAGAAGCTAACGCCCTTAGGAATGAAGAAACTGTGTATCCTCCTAGGGAATAATGATATGCATCCATAAGCTTCATTAAGTGTGATATCACATGGGAAGAAGAGATGAGCAGTGGTGGTTGGTGGCTTCCTGCCATGGAATACTGAAGCAGCTTTTTAGTAAATCTTTAGTGACCATCGAGAGTCTGTTTTCTTCCTGGGACTAAGACAGGTATGCAGTTATCCAACAGAGAATTTCCCAAGACTTGTAAAACCAGACAACTACTACCTGCTTTTTTTTTCATTCATGTGGGTACAAATGACATTACCAGAAAGATGTAAAAAATTTTTTTCTAAGGTTTATAAATTCTTAAGAACTACAGCTTTTTAATTGATGGTCCCAATCAAAGGTAAGGATTTCATGAGAAAAAAAAAGGGAAACTTAGGAAATAAACAGTTGATTAAGAAGATCGTGTCTGAAAACAAGATTTGGATTTCTGGAACATGTTAAAAGATAGAAATGACAGGTCCCTAGCCAGAGGTGGAATTCACCTAACAATCTCCTAAGCTTTTATTTACCTAGTCTTGCAAATATTTTCAAAAAAGTTTTAAACCAAAAAGAAAAGAGGAAGGAAAAAATTGTCTAGTTTGCCCACCAACCTAGACATTATAGCCATAGAAAGTAGATGCAATATAGAAAAGTGAATAGCAACTAAAAAGAAAATATAGGGCTGGCTAGGTGGCTTAGTGGACAGAGCACCAGACCTAAAGATGGGGAAGTACTGGGTTCAAACCTGGCCTCAAATACTTCCTAGCTGTGTGACCGTGGGCAATCCCTTAACTCCCATTGTCTAGCCCTTACTGCTCTTCTGCCCTGGAACCAATATACAGTATTGATTCTAAAATGGAAGGTAAGTGGAAGGAAGGAAAGACAGAAGTTGGTCAGGGTTTTTATTTTAAAATGAACGAAATTATAGAAATTCATGCTAGATGAAATCCAAGAAAGGAGTCACAGCCTGGGAGGTCTATACATAGATGTCTATTACCTCTCTGTCAGGAGATGGGTAAAATACATCATTATCAGTTCTTAAGTCTTTTGAAATTATTTGTCATTACAATTTTGTTTTTATTGTATAAGCTGTTCTGGTTCTCTTACTTCACAATGCTTTTTTTTTAAACCCTTAACTTCTGTGTATTGGCTCATAGGTAGAAGAGTGGTAAGGGTGGGCAATGGGGGTCAAGTGACTTGCCCAGGGTCACACAGCTGGGAAGTGTTTGAGGTCAGATTTGAACCTAGGACCTCCCGTCTCTAGGCCTGACTCTCAATCCACTGAGCTACTCAGCTGCCCCTACTTCACAATGTTTTAATTCATTCAAGTCTTTCCAAATTTCTCTGAAACACCATCCCTTTTGGGATTATTCCCTGCGATACAATAGCATTCCATTACATTTGTATGCCATAATTTGTTTGGCTATTCTCCAATTGACTGGCACCATTTAATTTTCAAGTTTTTTGTCACTCCTGAAAGAGTTGCTATAAATATTTTAAAATATACAAGTCCTTTTCCTCTTCTCTGTGGAAAATAAACCTAGTCTTAGTATTTCTAAGTTGAGCAAGTTTGTACAGTGAAGTGACATTTTGAGCATAGTTCCAAAATAATTTCCAGAATGGTTGTTCAATTCCACCCATATTAATGTGCCCATTTTTTTGCCATCCCTCCAGCATTTGTCATTTTCCCTTTTTGTCATTTTTGCCACTCTGTTAGGTATGAAGGAGGAACCTCAGAGTTGATTTAATTTTCATTTCTTCATATGACTATTGATAGTTAACATTTCTTCCTTGGAGAACTGCCTATTCACATCCTTTGACCACATGTCAAGTGGGGGATGGCCCTTCTGAATTTGAATCAGTTCCTTATGTATCTGGTAAATGTTACTGGGTTTTCCATTACTCAGAGTTCAGCTTAAGAAAGTATATTTTAACAAGGTTTTGCCAAAGAAATTATACTTTTTGTCAGATAATGTAGCCTGAGTTTCATGTCAAAAGATGTTTAAGCCACCAGTATCAAAATAGTTCCTCTGTAATAATTAGAGTAGCCAGCAGGGAACTCAGCATGGGCAGCCAGAACACTGTGTCGCCATGGCATAAACTGATTATTCATCTCCTAATAGTAATAGTTCACATTTATATAGCACTTTCTCTATGGTATCTCCTTTGATTTTCACAACCACCCTGGAAGGTAGGTGATATAATTATCCTCATTTTACAGGGGAGAAAACTGGGATTCAGTGAGGTTACTTTCCTAGGATCATCCAGCTTGAAAGCATCTGAGGCAAGCTTCCAATGTTAGTCTTTCTGACTAAGTCCATTACTCTGACCCATTGCACCAAATTTCTTCACATCCAAGACTATCGTCCCAAATTACTTCATCCTCCTATTCTGAACTGTTTTCTTTGTCCCTCTCTTTCTGCCTTCTGTCTGCCCTTGACCAAGTTGTGCCCATCCATTGGCTTTGTTCTTCCATTTTCTTCTTCTGCTTTATTTTTGTGTATCGTCATCATCATCATCATCATCATTATTATTATTTATAATCAAATATCTAGCTAGAGGAAGCTAAGGAGCAGAGTGTGTAGAGTGCCAGACTGGGAATTGAGAGGACCTGGTTTCAAATCTGGCCTCAGACACTTCAACTAGCTGTGTGACCGTGGGCAAGTCATTTAACCCTGTTTGTCTATCTCTTGTTCTTCTCTCTTAGAGTTGTTACTAAGACAGAAAGTAAGAGTTTAAACTCATTCTTCCTGATCATCATGAGAATAGGGATAGGGATAGGCAAAGGCATAAGGAGTAGACCTCTGATTTCACTGATATAGGAAACTCCTAGGTGGGGAAAGTCTGCCACTTATAGTCTAAGAGAGTTGCCTTAGAGCACTGAAATGACAAATGACTTGTCCAAGTCTGAGACATACATAAATGGTATGTGTCAGAGGTGGGCTTTGAACCCAAGACTTCTATCTTCAAGGCCCGTATGCACTCCACCATGCTGTCTCTTCATCCTGGGGATACACAAAGATAGTGCAAAGTGTTCAGGAATGAAGGCCAAGGATCTTTGGGCTCCAGGTCCCTCTCATTTACGAGAGAGATACAGAGACAGAGACAGAGATGGACAGATGGAAGGACAGATGGAAAGACAGACAGACATATACATGGATAGATACATAGACAGATGGACAGATAGATAGATATGTCTATATGTCTTATATATTATATTTAAATAGGTGTTTGCCTCTGAGTCTTCATCACAACATAAGTTCCTTGAGGGCAGGAGCCACGTTTTTACTTTATTTACTATCTTAGCCCTGAGCATAGGCCTTGTACATGGAAAGTGATTAATATTCACTTTGCTTCATTAATTGATTGCTCTAGTCTAGCCCATACTAACTAGCTGTTTGATCTTGGACAAGTCCTTGAGACTCATTTAACTCACCTGCAAAATGATATGGTTGGACTAGGTATATACTATATCCCCCCAGGAGAATATAAGCTCCTCGAGGGCACAAATTATTTTGCTATTTTGTCTTTGTATTATTACCTGCACCTAGCACAGTGTCTGGCATATAGCTCATGATTAGTGATAGATGAATTGAGAAAGCATTTATGGAGTTGTTTTTTTTTTAATAAAGTGGCAGAGGAGTATGGTGTGGGGAGGGTGGGCAAAAAGTCATAGTTTGGGGAAAATGGTGGCTAAGAAGTGATAAAAAGGACTGGTTTGGGACAATGTAAAGTTAAAAGCTTACAGCTTACCTTTTGAAGTCAGAGTGGTTCCAGGGACAGATTCCAAGGTTATCAGGGGAAGGAAATGAAGAGGATGAAGATGTTGACCAGGCTAGAATTTAGGCAATATGGTTTGGAAATGGTGGCCAAGAAGTCATCCTAGGGACAGAATTCAAGATAGCCACGGGAAAGAAATGGAAGAGGAAAAGAATGATGGCTAGTACACAGGAGCATGGTTTGGAGCTCAGGGTTGGAAAGGGCTACAATTAACATTATATGTATTGATTCATATATAATCCCTGCAGTCATCTTCAGCTGTAAAAAATTTTACTTTTTAATAGTTCCAATGTCTAGTACACGGTCAAGTTGGGGCTAACATCTAGGTTTTTCTGTCTCTCTAGTCCAGTGCCCTTTCTACAATACACAGTCAAGGGAAAAGTATGGCCCTTTTCTATGCATGCTCAGATGAGTAATGAATGCCTGGGACGCTGAAACACAATACAAACAAGGAATTATGAAGAAGTAAAGAATTACCCTCAAAGAAATGTTTAAATTGTTTAAAGCTGTTAGGATTAAAATTCTCTGAAGACTTATATTAATTTATAATTATTTATTAGATTGTGAAAGTGGGTTAGAGAGAGAAAAGGCACATAATGACACGGCCAGTCACATAGCTAATCTAGGTTTACTGCTCCCCTCTGTCTCTGTTCTCTAGCAAAGAGACCACCCACATTGCCCCACCAGGAAAGCCAAAAAGAGGCCAGGCTGCTTCCTTGATCCCTAACTTATAACTCCAGTGATGTCACTTTTTCTGGGTTTCCCTCGTTGGACACACTTGACCTTAGTCTGGATCAGAGGCCAGTCTTCCGGATGCTAGGAGTCATGTGGAGCAAGAGACAAGCATCTTCCGCGATGCCAGGAAGCCATGTTCTTAATCCATTGGATTTTCAAAACTTTCCTTTTAGAAAGGAAAGAGGAGGAATACAAATTTATGTTAAATTCACACAATTCCCCCATAACTCTGATTCTTTGGGAGACATGTTAATTCTCCCCAATGAATTGTGTGTGTGTGTGTGTGTGTGTGTGTGTGTGTGTGTGTGTGAATGCACACATTTCAGAATTGTCTCACCAGGGTGTATAAGAGCCCAACAATATTGTACATTTTATGGAAGGCCTAACTACATTTTAATGTTTCTTAACAAATTAAAAATAATAGCTAAGGGGGCAGCTGGGTAGCTCAGTGGAGTGAGAGTCAGGCTTAGAGACGGGAGGTCCTAAGTTCAAACCCAGCCTCAGCCACTTCCCAGCTGTGTGACCCTGGGCAAGTCACTTGACCCCCATTGCCCACCCTTACCACTTTTCCACCTATGAGACAATGCACTGAAGTACAAGGGTTTAAAAAAAAAAATAATAGCTAGGCACATTGACAAGGCACCATTAGGGAACATTCTCCTTTTTTGGCACAAGGTTTTTACAATGAAGAATGGGAAGGACAGAAGTAGATGGTGGTCTCAACCCCCCACAATTCAGTTCCTAATATCCAAAGGCTCACTCACAGTCTCATGATGTAGTGTTTAATTTCTGGGGATATCCTCTATGGCTGTCATCTTGTTGGGCAATCTGGAATCATAATGATCCTCACAGCATCTTCTCCAGAAAATCTGCTTTCCTGGTCAAGGTTACTGGTGGTATCTTTCCCTAAAATGGCTTTTAAAAGATCTTAGTCTATAAGAAACTCTGATAACTTGACAGTCCCTCCCTCTGGCCAGGACCTAATCCTACATACAAGTACATACATAACCTGATGATAAAACACACAAAAAAAATGTTCCAACACAGAGATGATTCTTTTACAACAATAGAGTTGGAATCTTTGGCCAGGCTACTAATTTAAGGATGCATCAAATAAGTCACCCAAATAATAAATGATTCGCCTCTCCCCTTCTTTCCTTCCTAAAAGGAAAATAAGCTCTGAGTTCACTCTCCCAAAACCCTCTCAAACCGGGAAATTGGATCCCTAGAGAGAAACTAGCTATCTTTTCCCCTCTGGTTCCAGGGATAACCCAAAAGTTTTGGAGATCATTTTCTAATGCTATATCTCCCAAACCCCTCACCAATATACTTTTCCCAATGTGATTGTCAGTTAATATCAATTAGCCATCCAGACTTAATTAGCTTTTAGTAATGGGTATTTACTCAGGTGGTATGGTAAGAACAGTGGATACAAAGCATCACCCCAAACCAGGAGTACATTCTCCCATAAGTACCTACAGAGTCCAGAGAGAAATGGGTTCAAGTTCAGAGCATGTTTAGCAAAGGGGATAACTCACAGTTTCTGGACTTAACTTTCAGGAAATGGGTTCACATTCAGAGCATATCTGGGAAGACATAACCCACAGCTCCTAGGGGATAACTCACAGGTCCACCAAAATATTTAAAGGTGAGGCAGAGTAAGGAGGAGTAAAGACAGCAGACAATGTTAATTAGGACTTTGATTTTTTTTATGCTGCTTTGGAAAAAAGAACATTAGACCTTCTAGGAAAAAGTGGTTTGAATGGATAGCATTCAGTGGTGTCCAAGGGCCAGCTTTAAGGGGAGCTCTCAAGCAATTGTCAAGATTTTCAGTGTGGGCATTTCCATCTCAGAAATCAAAAATTCAGGGCTTGGCTTATTCTGTCGATTATCTAGGCTCAAGAAAGTATTAATAATGCAGATTAAATCTAAAAATGTATACTCATATTCCCCTCCCCTCAGCCTGATTGTTAAACATTTATCAGCATACTCCTCTTTTGTTTTATAAACCTTGCTTGAACTGAGCAGGAGTTCAGTAGAAAATTAGAAACCTGGTGACTGTTGCTTAGTAATTGTCATTTTTAGAGCACATTAAGTGCTTTACATCCATTATCTCATTTGAGCCTCATAATTCCCCTCCTAACATGAGACAGGAGAAGTGGGAGTCAGTCTAAATAATTTTTTATTGATCTCTTTGATATATTTGCCATTGTAGACCACTTTCTTCTCTTGGATGCCTTCTTTTTTTCTGGGTTTTTGTGACATTGCTCTCTCCTGATTATCATCCTACCTTTCTAAGAGGAAATCTCTTCAGCCTCCTTTACTTATTCATCTTCCAATTCATTCCATCTCTGTGTGGATGCATTCCACTGCTCTGAACTGGGCTCTCCTCATTTTGTCTCTGCATTCTCTTACTTGGTGACCTCATCAGCTCCCATGGGTTTAGTTGTCATCTCTAGACAGGTGACTCCCAAATCTATACACCCAGCCCTTTTGTTTTCTGAGCTCCAGTTGCTTCTGTTCAAAGTATGAGTACTCAAATCCCATTCCAGCAGCTTGTTGATAAACCATCTTCTTTCTAGGAATATCCATTAGCCTGGGATTTTATTAGAAATATTCCTACAGGTGCTCATTTGATTTTAGACTTTTTCTTTCTTCTTCTGAAAGGGACCTGGCTAGAAGAGGCATCATGACAAAGGACCTTTCTTCAAGGCTTTATTTCTAAGCAATTTCCACAGACCCATTCCTTTCTCAGACGGTCAACCATTTTTTTTCCTGGCTGCATAGCTACCTTTGAGGATCATATCCTGTTTCCATAGTAACTGCATGTCAAGAGACAGCTTCTTCTATACTCTGGCTTTGTATCAAACACAATGAATTTAAATTGGATTCTCTGCAGTGGCGATAATCATTCTGGATTGGAGAAAAGGCCCAGAATGCTTTATCCCAAGATTTTATAACCACAGCCAAATTCTCAATTTTAGCTTTGTAATGAAAAGCTCACACCATGCTCAGCCCTCTGTCCCTGAGCTGTGGGCACTTGGGTGCCCTTCTGTCTTTGAACTCTCTCCTTGCTTTGGATGGACTGCAGCACTGAGTAGCACAGGCCCCATGCAAGGCCCAGATGGAAGAGATGCTGAAAGTAAATGAGGCATAGTAATTTTCTTTCTTTATTTCTCTCTCTCTCTCTCTCTCTCTCTCTTTTTTTTTTTTTTTTTTTTGGCAAATTCAAGTGCCAGGATGGTTTGATGACATCGAACAAGATGTCGTTTTTACAAACCAGCTGGTTCTGTGTGTCTGGGAAAGTGCTGTTGTTCCATCTCCTAGAAGCTAAGAATACTCCTTTCAGTGTGTGGAGAAAATGCTTTACATAGTCACAGAAATATGCATAGTATTAGAATATTATTTATATTTATTTCAGCATCTCTCCCAGGGTATGCTGTATGGGGACTCTAGCACTGAAAGATGAGAGTCCTAGGCTGAATAGATCCACCCCATTTTTTAAGGACATATTAAATATTTCTCTCCATGTGACAGTGAGTCCTTGCATTTGCTTTAATTTTTAGATATGGGTTCCTATGGTCTACACTGTAGAACAACTTTAGGGAGTTCCATCTTGGTCCCATGGCACTTATTCTAGCTTGCTGGCACTCCATAGGGACTTTCTCTATTTTCTAAATCTTCTTGAGGGAGTAGGGAAGTGAGGAGTTCCTCTTTTCTAGGAGACTCAGAAACCTGCCTCCCTGCCTCTTCCCTTCCTGTCAGAACCTATAAAGACTTCTGAAGACAGAGGGACCTTTGGCAGCCTTCCTCCCTCAGGGATCTTCTGAAATATATTCACCTGGACCCAGAGAAGTTTTGCTTAGGTTTCGGATACAGGAGATCCCACTACCAGGGGCCCTGGAAAAGAAATTTAGAGATAGCTGATGTTCACCTAATCTCTAGAAATATGTTTCAAAAGACAAAGTGTATATGGGGAGAAAAGGGAGACAATCAAAATGGCCTATTTGTTATTTTCTGTATTTTCTCCTCTCTCTGCCTGGAATATGCACCTTTCTCACCTACTTTTAGAATTTGAGCTCCCTTTGAAGCTAAGCTCAATTACTACCTCCTGCATAAGACCTTTTAAAAGATCCTCTCCAAAATTTTAGGGCCCATCCCTCCTTATATTACCTTGTATTTTTTTAAAAATTGATTTTCATTGATCTTTTATTTTTTTTTATTATTTTTTTTTAAACTCTTGTACTTCGGTGTATTGTCTCATAGGTGGAAGAGTGGTAAGGGGGTCGTGACTTGCCCAGGGTCACACAGCTGGGAAGTGGCTGAGGCCGGGTTTGAACCTAGGACCTCCTGTCTCTAGGCCTGGCTCTCACTCCACTGAGCTACCCAGCTGCCCCTGATCTTTTATTTTTGCACTGTCTGCCTCCCCGTTTCCTTTCCCCTCTCCCTCTCAGCCTCCTAGACAGCCATTCCTTATAACATAGACTTTAAGAAAGAAAACAAACAAAAAAAAGATACCTTTTGTAGTTTTTGTATTTACCTGTATTTATTATTTTCCCCTAGCTGAATATATGCTCCCTGAGGGCAGGGTCTGTTTCATTTGTGACCTTGTATCTACAGTGCCTGCCATTATGCTCAGCACCATGTCTAATAAATGTTTATTAAATTGAACTGAACATGTTCCCTGCCTTTGTATGATCTATCCCCGCCCAACAATCTCTCAGGCCAATCTAGATCCATCATAGGTTTAGGGGTGGGGGGGATGAAAGAATAAGAGAAAGAGCCCCATTCGTTGTGGCAGTTCATTGGTTGATTCTACTCTTCTTCATTTCCAATGTAGGCTATTTTGTGTGTGCTTGGATTTTACTAGTTTACATAGAGACATCATCCTTATCTAAAAGTGTTTAGCTCAGTGATTCCCAGAGTGGGCGCTACCACCCCCTGGTGGGTGCTACAGCAGTCTAGGGAGGCAGTGATGGCCACAGGTGCATTTATCTTTCCTATTAATTGCAATTAAAATTAAAAAAAAATTAATTTCCAGGGAACTAAGTAATATTTTTTTCTGGAAAGGGAGCAGTAGGCCAAAAAAATTTGGGAACTACTGGTTTAGCCTATAATTATGTTGCTGTTAAATCAATGAACCTTCTAAAAGCCTCTTGACACCCTGTAGCCAGGGCCCTTGAATAATGGATGTTGCCCCTCACCAATGCTACTGACTGGCTGCCTGGGGTTGATTTAAATAAGAGTTTCCTGACCATCTTCTTCAGAACTTCAATTAAACAGCCTTTTATTTCAACAGTGAAGTGCCTCTTACCAGTTACTCTGCATACTTTAATGGGAGTGGGAAGGGAGAAGAGAGAGAGGGTTGTTTTTGCCTTTTGTTTCTATGTTTGGAAAACCTGTAAAGGTGGTTTACCTCCCTTGACAAGGACAAACCCAGGTTATTCCCATGACAAAGTAATTAGATACATCCTTGGCTCCATGCTATATTGCTTTCCTTATTCCTAGTCCGAGCTGAGTTATTGTTTTTTGCCAGCTGGAATCAAAACTGTTGTGTCCTATTCCTACAGTATTGTATAGGAGGGGATCTTTGGCTCTCCAAGGTTTATGTCTATGGCATGCTGGCCTTGACAGGTCCTACTGAGCTGCAGAGTATTGATTGTAGCCATAGCAATGGTCTATGTATGTGTTATTCAAGGACCAGGCCACCTAAGTCTGTGGGGATCAGCAGAGGGGCGACTACTACTAAAGAAAGACGTTTCTTTGGCTGGCCATTTATGGAATTATCTACTGAGATGAAGATGATCTCATTATGTTCTGGAATAGTGGAGCAGTCATTCCCATGAGTCCTTTTAGTCATAGTGCTACCTCCTGGTCTCATAGAGAGACAACATGATATAATAGGTAGAATCTTTGGAGTCAATATTCAAATGCTGGTTCTACCCTCTACTAGAATGGAAAACACACACACACACACAGGGTACTCTTCAAAGCTTGCCAGAGGCAATACAGACATTCCTACTTGGGGAAGGGATCAAACTGGTCAAGTTTCCCCTACTAAATGGAATTCTCCCTCCTAAGCAAGTCCAATGGCATTTTATAGTAACCCTAAAACAAAAGATAAACTTCCATTGCAAAGTTAGAAAAATGGCATCATTTAAGCTTAGGGTATTTTGATTTATTTAAACAGAGAAAGTAATATTGATATCTTAATCTGAAAGCAGATTTCAATCGTTCCTGTCTTCTCCAAAGGCATGAATCTTTCATTTCAGAATTTCAGGCTTCAGCTAACTGGCCTTGGGAAATGTACTGGTGCCCCTGAAATCCTGCTACTCTGCCCACTGAGGCAGCCTGCCCTAATTCTTCTCCTCCCGGCAGCTATGTATGTGCTTCTCAGCTCTTCATAAGCTAAGAGGTGCATGAGCGTGTAATACATATAAATGGGTTCTGAAAAATTGTGTCTAGAATTTTTTTGTTTTTTGTTTTTGTTTTTTTTTTTAAACCCTTGTACTTCGGTGTATTGTCTCATAGGTGGAAGATTGGTAAGGGTGGGCAATGGGGGTCAAGTGACTTGCCCAGGGTCACACAGCTGGGAAGTGGCTGAGGCCGGGTTTGAACCTAGGACCTCCTGTCTCTAGGCCTGGCTCTCACTCCACTGAGCTACCCAGCTGCCCCTTGTATCTAGAATTTAAATTTTCCATTGACTTTATAAAGATGTAGGCATTCCTCTACACTTAAATTAAGGCGTCAGGGCTCTTCTTTTGGTGGCAGCTCAGTGATTTTCAGTGTTCTTTGTTTATAGATAAGGGGCATGCCTAAAGAACTAACACTTAAATGGGAAGCCTTGATGGCTGTCAAAGTGAGAATTCTTCACATTAGAACTTTCATATATGGAACAAATTAGTTATAAAATCCCAGTAGAACTCATGGCCCAATGAAAACAGGATTTGTATTAACCTCATGTTGATGAAGTATGATAGCTGCTTTTCTAAGAACTGCTATAACTTCAGTACCAACCTCTGGAATGATGTAGAATTATTTTTGTAAGGATTTCCTTCCTTTTTATTGGTTATTGAGATAAAAGGAAGGGAAAGAAATTGAACTCCTTAAGAAATTGAACTTCCATTGTGCTATGTCTTTTCTGAGATGTGTCAAGTCTCCAAGCCCCAAGAACTAGGACTTTGGCTCAGTTAATTCACCTGTCAGTCAGCATATCATTGAACAATGCTGCCTTTTGGGTTTATAAAGAGGTATTGTGGCCTTAGAGACAGAATGCTACCAGACTTGTTGTTAGGAAGACCCAGGTTTGACACACACTAACTGTGAGTATTGGCACTATCTCTGAGATTGTTTCCTCATTTGTAAAAATAGAGATAATACCTCTAATTACCTACTTCATTGGGTTGTGTGAGGGTCAAGTGAAATAAATCATGGGCATAATGTGTTTTGAGAAAACTTTTAAGGCTGTACAAATGTCAGTTATTATTATTCTATCTCAATGAGATTCTTCCATAAAATGGTAGTGTTACTCTGGACATGGCTTTCATCCTATTTATAGTCATCAGTACTCTGTGAACTCTGACAAGTGGTTCATAATTGCCCACATGTCTCACACTTTAGAAGTACTCGTCAACCCTTCATCAGCCCCTGACTGAATATCTCAAGTACTTAGGATGACATGTGTAGGCTTTTGAAATAAAAGAGTTTTCTATATAATCAGAAAAACATCTTAATATCAAGATCAAAGTCCCTTGTTGTTTCCTTGGGCTACAGAAAGGGGAAAAAATGGAATAAGATTGTATTCCTTGTATGACCCTATTTCATTTCATTTTATTGGTGATAGAGAATAGATATATCCCACATTACTAGAGGGTATCATCAATCCTGAAACTGTCAAACTGTACATTATAAGACAGATGGCCTTAGTTCCTGTGTAAAGTTCTCAGGAACTCCTTTTCCCTCACAAGTTGGAGGTCAGATCCCTGAACTCTTAACGTGGGGATCACACTTGAGAACTCTTCTAAAAGTGGGATTTGGGTTTTAGGAACACTGTCCATCAACACTATGGCATATCCTTAGGTTCCTTGTTCTTTTCCCTTACAGCCACTAATGGCTTCTGGAAGGGAATGTAGGAAGGGAAGAATTTTTTTTCCCTTCCTCAGTCCCTGACTCTGTTATATTCAAGAAGAAAAAGCACAAGGGAAAAAAATGTGAAAAGAAAGAGACCAGTCACAGTCTGTCTTCTCTCTTTTATAGAGTGGCAAAGAATGCTGCTCCTCTCAAGAGTCTTAACCAATCAGATCATCTTGGGGCAGCTTCTGAGAACTGGAACCCATCTTCTAAGAAATACCGAGCTGTTGCTTCAAACCAAGTATTTCATCTTGGGACAGCCTTAGTCTCTGAGACCTAATCAAGAGTTATCTTTGGCCTTTTAAAGGTGCCAATATGGATATACATATCCATATTCTCTACAGAGAGAGGTATTAACCACCAAAGTTCCAAACCAAGGGTTCCCTGGTGAGCTCATCACATTGATCTCATCAAGGGAACTGCCTTGATCGATCCCTCCTACAACGCTACACCCCAAATTAGAACCTGGTAAGTGTATAAGAGGACAATATCATGAGAATAATGGAAGAGGCTGGGAATTGCTTCTAGGGAATGAGGAGGAGAATCAGGAAAAACTTAATGGAAAAGGTCACATCTAAGAAGCAACTTAGAGAAGATTTAAGAATTTCAGCAAGCAGAGATGGTGGGAAAATATAGGTAGGAGTGGGACCAAATATGCAAATACCCAGAAACAGGAACCAGGAAAAACTGGAATAGGAAACAGTAAGTAGACCACTGGCCAAAATACAGAGTGAGTTGACCTTGAAAAGGACTACTGCTGGCCCTACAGGCTCTTGGGGTGCTATTCCCATTCCTCCTTCTGAGCTCAGGTGAATTGTTTAGGCTGCCTTTAATACTGAGGAGTCCAGTCTTTACTTAAAGGTGGCTAGGTTCCATGTTCTCATACTGTTTGGTTCATTAAACCTCCACCCCAGTACCCTGGAAACTGATTTATTTATGATTTAGGTTATGGCATCTAGAGTTCCCCCCGAAAAAAAAAGTTAAAGAGTTATGAAAATATACAATATGAATCAGGCATGGGGCAGGTAATTATTATTGGGCATAAAATAAATGTTAAACATAAAAGAAAAACTCAGAGCATTATTAAAAGAAATCTTAAAACAGGAACCAGTAAACTTAAAAATCATAAATACTAATATATTCTTCTGGAAAACTAATGCTAAGCCTCATTTAGAACATAAAGTAGTTTGTAGAACTCTATAATTAAGCATTTTGCATTTTAGCTTGGCTTTGCACTATCCAAACAACTCCTGTTATATTTGCTGGCCAGGCTTCAGTAAGTCTACTTCTTGGTCAAGAGCACTGGGGTAGCTGCCAGGAACTTCTTCCACGCTGCCATTCAGCTCATACCTTAAAGGACTTTAGGGCCTACGAACTGCTTACACTCATAATGTCACCCCAAGCCTGGACACATCCAACATGAGATTGATTGTTGTTTCCTTGAGATAGATAATTGCTCACCAAACATGAGGGAAAAACAAAAATAGAAAAGGTAGTCAAGGGCCCGGGTGCAAATGTGCCCAGCTGAGTATTCCTAGATTAGCTGTCAAATAGACACAGTTTCTATGATTCTGAAACAGAGAAAGGCCAGTGTTTCTCTACCCTTTACATGAAATCCCAGTTATATGGTATCACCTAGAGTTGAACAAAGAGAGACGGCACCAGAAGCTATCTTTTCTCTAAACTGTCACAGCATCCCACACTCTTGTGGATGTCATTGATGGGTCAAGAGAACCAAGGGGCCACTTGGGGCTTGCTGTGTCACAACAAAACACCAAAGCCTTTCCAGTGCTATTTCACCACAAGGCTGGAAGCAAGCCCTAAAGCTCCCTCCCACATGGAGCTAAGATAACTCTGAGCATGCTCCACGGAACGTCCTTTGTTACTGGTGAATGAGAGTAATGTGAAATAAGACTGGAAAAGTAAATAGAATTTAGACTCTAGAAAGCCTTCTGGGCCAAGTATATATCTTTTGTTCAATAATTATGTGATGGTCAATAACTGAAAATTTTTAAGTGTTCACGTGACATGGTCAGATCCATGCATTAGAAATTATGATACCCATTATTTATATGGCACTTTAAGGATTACAAAATGCTATCATATATTATTTGTGCTTCATAATCATCCTACTGTAAAGTAGGGGTTGGAGTGTTTTCTTCCATAGACCTATCATTTTAATTTATGTAGCAACTCCCTGTAAAAGGAGATCCTCTCCCCAGGCAGAATCCACACCTCTTTTGAGATGCCCAGGACACTGAGAGTTGTCCACAGTCACATTGGCTCTATGTGTCAGAGACTGGCCTCGAACCAGGTCTTTGTGACTGTCGCTATACCGTACTGCATCTTGAAATAAGTATTATTGGTATGTTTATCCCTATTTTTGTAGATAGGAGAAATTAAACATAAAAAGGTTAAATAAATTTCCCAAAATTATAAAGTTAAAAGTAAACAGTGCTTTAGTGAAAATGGAGCTTTAAAGAAAGAATAGATATTCTGCTCAAAGGATAGCTAACCCCTATTACAGTAAATGGACTTAAAAATGCAAGAGTTTGAAGAAAGCATAAAAATTTTTTTAAATGGTTTTGGAATTCATGGTATTGAACTGAATTTCTAAAATTATTGCAAAGACTTTTCCATATATCTAACTAATCACAGATGACCTCAAAAATAGGTTCATGACCTAAGAGAATCCTTAGAGTTTATCTAGTACTCAGCTAAAGAGATTTTGGCAGATGCCTCCCTCCCTCTCAATCCCACTCTGCAAAAGATCTCTTGCCCCTGATATAGCAAAAAGAGCCTTGAATTGGGCTTCAAAGAGCCTGGTAGTTGGGTCCTGACTCTGCCACTCATTTGTTGGGCACTGTTGAACTGAGTAGACCTTACCTCTCTGAGTTTTAGTTTTCTCATCTCATCATTCTCTTTCTTCCAGTCCTATCATCCATCTCTTCTCTTCCTTGCTCTACAACTTTTCCTACAAAATAAAACTCAGTAAGGACTGATTCAACTTAATCCAGTAAAAAAATTATAATTCTTCCATATAATAACTCATTTCTTGATGCATCTGGGAATTGAAAGATAAAAATAGTTCTCTCGCAATTATTTCTCATAAATATTTCAAGTCATCGTGGAATCTGACACTTTGTTACTGGAAGAGCATTACATACTGACCTAATTGAAAAGCCATAAAAACCATTACCAAGTCATTGGCATGAACATTTTCAAGGAGTTGCAAAAAATCGCTAGAGAATTACTAAATCAGGTATAGGATAAATAGTTCATGTATTGTTGCCATCTTCCCAAGAAGTGAGGGTTGCAAGACAATAATCCCCAAGGGCTCATGATGAAAAATGCCATCCACCTTCAGAGAAAGACAGAGTTTGGATATAGACAGAAATATATTATATTTTTCTTCATTTTTTTGGTTTGAGTTCTCTTCCACAAAATGACTTATGCAAAAATATTTTCCATTATTGCACATGTATAATCTACATTAGATTGCTGCTGTCTCAAGGAGGGAGAAAAGAAAGAATTTGGCTCAAAATTTAAAAAAACAACAAATAAGCTTTAAAATTATTTTTACATGTAATTGAGAGGGGAAATAATTTTTTTTAAGTGAAGGAGGTCTCTTAATTAAGCAGTGTAGAATGAGTGAAGAGGAGAACTATATAACACACTGAAAAACAGGAAATGCCTACATCTTCTGTTCAAGAAACTTTTTGAAATGTTTATCATATGCCTGGGGATACAAAGTCAAAAATGGAAGTTCTGCCCACAAGTTGCTTCCCCTTCATGGTGGGGAAGCAACAGTTACACACACAAGTACATTTTTAAAAAATTAAACAAAGCAATTAATTAGGAAAGGGGAAGATGAAATAATTCAGAGAAAGATTTAGGGAAGGACTTGCGGAGTTGCATATTAACTGAACCTAGGATGGAGCTAGGGATTCTAAAAGGCTTGAGGACAGAGAGCAAGCATAAAAGATAGCTAGACTATGCAAAGACACATGGTCAGAAGATAGAAGGCCAGTTTCTCTGGTACAGGAGTAGTGAAGAGAATTAGTAGAAATTTGTATAGAAAAAAAAAGGTTAGAAGCAATTTAAACTGGTTAGATGGAGTTGGCTTCAGAACCAGGAAGACCATGCTTTTAAGTAATCTGACATGTACTCGGTAGGTGACCAGGGGTGGTGAAACTCAAGATACAGGCAGGGGTACACACTGACTTAGAAAACACCACATTCACATTATCTATGTTTATTGGGCTTTTATTTGTTTTTTTTTCCAAACATATCCCAATTATGTTTTAATCTGGATCAGCCCTACTGACACTTGATCTAGACAACTCTCTTAGACTATTAATCACAGAGAAGGCGGACCTTGCCTGGAGAGAGAAAGATGCCTCAGTTTGGCGTTCCCTATCTCAATTAAATCACAGGTCTAGGCCTTATCCCTATTAATGCCAAAGAGAAGATTTTTTGTTTTGTCCTAGAAGCAATAGGGAGCCACTAGTGTGGCTTTCCACTTTTAGCCATGAGTGGATCTGACTTATAGGAAATGAAGGCTTTATACTTTTTTGTTCCTCAACTAGTAGAATGAGTGTCATTCTCCTGTCCACTGAAAGAACTAGGTGGAAGAAAAGCCCTGGAGAAGGGTTTCTGTCTAAAGGTGTGGTCTAAAGAAAAGAAACCTCTTGTCCCACTTGAGTGGCAGAAGACCAGGTAGCATTCTGTTTAAGACAATTTATCATAGATCTTCATATTTACCAGGATTGGGGGTGGGACTGGTGAGGGAGAAAGGGACAGGGGGAAAGAGAGAGAGAGAGAGAGAGAGAGAGAGAGAGAGAGAGAGAGAGAGAGAGAGAGAGAGAGCCAGCCAGTAAGTATCTGAGGTCTGAAATCAGATTTGAACTCCAGCCCCAACGCTCTATCCATCGCACCACCTAGCAATCCTAAGAGATAGGTGAGGAAGGAGAGTCTTCCATGAGTGGCATGCATAGCCTTTACAAAGATAGGGAGACAGGAGATGAAATGTAGTTTGGGAAATAGCCTATGGGCATAGAACATAGAATTCACAAAGTGGAGTAATGTGAAAAAATTGCTAAGAAAGTACATTGGAGTCTTGTGGTAGAGGACTTACACTTACATGTCAGTCCAAGGAATTTGTATTTAATCATAGAAGCAATATTCTTAAGGATATTAATTTGGTCTTTTAAAATTTTTTTTCTTTATTTTATTCCAGTAACAAATTTTCACAGAAGTTTTCCATGGTTACATGGTTCATGTTGTCTCCCTCCCCTCTTTCCTCTCCTCTCCCAGAATTAACAAGCAATTCCATTGGGTTGTACATATATTATAACTCAAAACATATTACCTTATCATTCATTTTTGTAAGAGAGCAATCTTATAAAACCAAAACCCCAAATTATATACTCAATTTGGTGTCTTTTTGATGGATTGCTTGAAAGAATGAGGCACTGAGAGCAGGGAAACCAATTAAGAGGCTATTGAATCCATATAAGAGGCAACAAGGGCCCTGAATTAGATGAAAAAGATGTAAAAGTAGAATTGAAAAGATTTGACAACTGATTGGATAATATTATATGGGGGAGAGGAGAGGCAAGAATTAAGAATAACTCTAGGCTTGTGAGCTAGAATTGACTGCATGTGACTTGGCCAGCAACAGGAGTGTCTAGAGGAGGGATGTGTTAGGACAGAAAGAAAATGAGCTCAGTTTTGGATATGTTGTATTTAAGGTGTTAGTTGCATGGGACCAGAGTTCAGGTTAAAGATTAGGATTGGATCTTAGAGTCATCTGCCTAAGTTTCGCTGATAAAGTTCTCATTTCTAAAGTATATAGGGAACATAGTCAAATTTATAAGACTAAGAGCCATTTCCCAATCAATAAATTGTCAAAGGGAATGAATAGAAGAAATCCAAGCTAGCAAATAGCCATATCAAAAAAGTGCTCTTAATCAGAGAAATTAAAATTAAAATAACTCATAACATACCACCTCACATCCATCAGATTGGCTAAGGTGACAAAAAAAAGAAAAATAACAAATGCTTTAGGAGCTTTATGGGATCAGAGACACTTTACAGTTGGTAGAGTTATGAACTACCATGTAACTCTAGAAAGCAACTTGGAACCATGCCTGAAAAACTTAAGCTATGCATATCCTTTGACCCATCAGTATCACTAGTAAATTTATTAGAGGACAAAGAAGGACCAGGACCCATATGAACAGCTCTTTTTGTGGTAGCAAAGAACTGGAAATTGAGAGGATGGCCAACAATTAAAGAATGGTTGAACAAGTTATGTGAATGTGATGCAATACTATTATGCTCTAAGAAACTGTGGAGATAGCTTCCCCAAAACCTGGGAAAATTTGTATAATCTGATGC
The DNA here is from genome assembly GCF_016433145.1 of Gracilinanus agilis. Lineage (NCBI taxonomy): Eukaryota > Metazoa > Chordata > Mammalia > Didelphimorphia > Didelphidae > Gracilinanus > Gracilinanus agilis. Next base: position 232,563,354 of record NC_058131.1, on the reverse strand, counting down.
AAAGTAAAATTAGCAGAACCAGGAGAACAATTTATACAATAACTAATATTATAAGGATAATCAACTTGGAGAGACTTGGGAACTCTTGATCAACACAATGACCAACCACAACTCCAAAGGATTCATGATGAAACATGCTATCTACCTCCTACTAGAGAACTAATGAATGCAGTATTTAGAATGAAGCATATTTTCTTTTCTCTTTTTTGGATATTGTCAATGTAAGATTTTGTTTTGCATGACTATTCATATTTCTAATGGATTTTGTTTTTCTTGCCTTCTGAATGGATGTAAGAGGAGGAAGAGGGAATTCACAACTAAAAATAAAACTGAATAGGAGTCATCTGCATAAAACTATTGAATCTGCATAGAATTATTGAATCCATGAGACATGATGAGATAATTAGGGAAGAGAGCATAGAGAGAGAATGAAAAAGGAAAAAGAGAGAAGGAAAAAAAGAGCTTTGGGGAACATGAGAAATACTCCTACTTAATGGACAAGAGGTAAATGATAATCCAGGGAAGATAAGTAAGAAGGAGTTGTCAGACAGGTAGTAAGAGAACCAGGAAAACATAAGAAAGTGCGTCCAGGATGACTTTGTCAAAAGTTGCCAAAAGGTCAAGTAGGATAAGAATTGAAGTATGTGGAAAATTGTTATTAAATGTAGATGGGGAAATAATTTTTTTTAAAAAGGATAAGAATTGAAAAAAAGGCTAATGAATTTAGCAGTTAGAAGATTGTTGGTAACCTTGGAGAGAGCAGTTCTAGTTGAAAGATGTGATCAGAAGCCAGATTGTAAGTAGTTGAGAACAGTCCAGTTTGGCTGGAGTTCAGAGTATGTGAGATGCCAGATTGTGGAGGGCTTCAAATGCCAGGCCTTTAAGGAGTTTGGATTTTATTCATAGGTGACTGAGAGCCCTTGAAAGTTTTTGATTATCAGATCAGTGCATACTAATTAATCCTGAAGTGTGAAGAATGAATTGGAGGTAGAAAGAAGCAGGTTGAGAAGTGGCTTTGGGCCAGGCATGACTCAGGCTGTTCTGGTGGCTCAATCTTGGAATTGGAATAAAGTGAGACATTTATAGGTCACATAATGTTTAATTAAAAGGGTTAATTTAACAATCACATAGAAAAGGATACAATATTGGTTCAGATGGACACAGCTACTCTTGTCTCCATGAGGAAATAGACCTGGCAAGGAGGAGCATTGACTTCTGCAGCCACAAGTTCATCAAGGGCTGAGGAGCCTTGCAGGTGACCAGAAAGCTATATCAAAGGTTTGAGCCTTAGTCTTTAGGACCAACTAAGTCTCAGAGAGGGTTTCTTGCCTCTTTAGAGGGAAAAAACCCTTGCCCCTAAACTACATGAAGTATATGTTGTTGTTCATACCACAAAAAGTATTTTGGTGACCCATGAAGGAGGAAATGAAAGCCTGGTCTAGCATGGTAGCAGTGGAAATAGAAAGGGATAGAAATATAAATTTCCCAAAGAGAATCGACAGGACTTAGCAAAAAAAAGTAAGGTTTTCCTCTCAAGTTATTGAGGAAACGTCCAAGTATTTTGCTAGGTAATTGGAAATGTGGTTTACTAGTTTCGAAGAGAGCTTTGTCAAGGATGGAGATGCCCATTTGGAATTCATTGACACTGAAATGATAGTGGAAACTGTAGATCTCCAAAGAGAAGAACCCAGAGGATGAAGGACAAGAATAGAACCTTGGGTAAAGGTGGTCTTTGAGTCCTTTTAAATTATGAGTGTGCCCTTTATACCAGCTCCACAAGCAGTTTTAAAAGTTCTTGGCAATTTTTGTGATGAAAAGGAAAGAAAATGTATCTACTGTTCCCTGGTCTAATCTCATGGGTACCTTGTGTCCAAAAGCCCCATAAGAAGCAGTCATGGTCACTGCCAATCAGACTGTCCTTCCTTTTGGAAGTATAAATAATGCCTTCAGCTCCTATCCCACTGAAATGCTTCTCAGGATTTTTAAAGCACAGACAGAACTTTTCAGATATGAAACTCCCCCTGGAATTTCTTCTGTGGAAGGAGGTACTCTGACTCTCAAGGTCATGCCATAGGGAAAACACTCCTATAAGTTCCCATCATTTTGTACCTGCATGTCTTTATACTTGGCTCTAAATGCTATTCCATAGATAGACAAATTGTTTAATTGGTAAGCTGAACATAGCAGCATAGGTATCTGGCATAAATGTTTTGTTTTTTATTTTCAATGAAATAACATTTAATGAAAAATTGTGTCCATGAAATAATATATTTAATTCTAAAATCGTCAATGAAATAATATATTTAACAAAAAAATTGTCAGTAAAACAATATATTTAATAAAAATTGTGTCCATGAAATAATATATTTAATGAAAAATTGTGGACATTAAACATAAGGCATCCCAATGGTCAGTGTTATGCAAATACTTATAGTACTCCAATCATATATATAATAGATGTTTAATAAATATTGATCAACTGAAAATAGTTCAGTAATTTTTTATTGACTAAGCTGTGGTAATGTTTATGTACAGCACTTTTAAAATCTTTAAGTGCAATATAGATTGAGAAATTATTATTAGGACCATTCCCCATCTTTGTCCTTTGCATTGATTGTCTTCCCTTGCCCTTTGTAACCCCAGTGTGCTGACTGATTGATTGTCCTTCATGCTCCGGATGTCCCCTTCTCACCTCTACTCCTTAAAATTCCTGGTTTTGGAGGACAACTAGCTAGGTGGCTTAGTGGATTGAGAGTCAGGCCCAGAGATGGTAGGTCCTGGGTTCAAATCTGGCCTCAGACACTCCCTGGCTGTGTGGCCGTGGGCAAGTCACTTAACCCCCATTGCCTAGCCCTTTACCACTCTTCTACCTTGGAATCAATAGATAGTATTGATTCCAAGATGGAAGGTAAGGGTTAAATTTTTTTTTTAATTTAGAAAAAAAGAATTCCTGGTTTCCTTTAAGACTATGTTCAAGTGCCACCATCTCCATGAGGCACTTTCTGACTCCTCTACCCCCACTCCTCATCTGCTAGGGCCTTCTCACCTCCAAAGAATTTCATAAATTGTAAAAAAAAAGTATCCATTTTGTATATGCCTGTTTGCCTCCCTCTATAGAATGTAAGTTCCCTGAGAGGAGGGACCATTGCCTTTGTGTCTATGTATCCCTCTCCTCAAGAGTAGTGCCTCTGTCATAGCTACTTAATAAGTGCTTGCAGTTTATCCACAGTGTTAGGTTTGGGGGCAGTTAGGAGGCTCTGGCTAGAGAACCAGGCTTAGAGACAGGAGGTTCTGGGTTCAAATATGACCTCAGAAATTTCTTTGCTGTGTTACCCAGGGCAAGTCACTTAACCCCACCTGCCTAACCCTAATTGTTCTTTTGTCTTGGAAATGATGCTTAGTGTTGATTCTAAGACAGAATGTAAGAAGTTTTAAAAAAGGGGGGGGGGGGGACAATGTTAGGTTTAGTTTCAGCACTTCCTCTGCAATTGCCCCCAAACTGCCACTGGGTGGCATTGGGGTGCTATAATTTATGAAGTCTTGTAGGGCAAACTATGTACAAGTTTGAATTTTATATATACTTCACATCCTCTACCCAAATATTTGAATGTGTGTGATCTCATTAGAAGTGACCATCTCCTCTAGTGAAGGCAAACCAGTGATGGGCAGCCTTTTGAGCTTGGTGTGTCAAAATTTGCTAAAAAATTGAGCATAACTTGGGTGGTGAGTCACTTCAAGAAAAAACCATAATTTCATGATATTTATAGTTGAAGTAACAAAAATGTATAATTGTAATATATAACTGTATTTGAATAAGCCAAAATAGGTAAATTAATATAGGTAGAATTGTCATCTATAGTGCAGAGTGTCTACATTACACCACAGCAAATGTTTCATCCTCAGCATGCGGCCCCATAATTCTCTGTATGTGGCTGAGTGCCATCGAAAATGGCTACTGGTTTGCCATCACTACCCTACACTATGCTTGCCTCCCCTGGGCCACTGTCATATCTGTCTTTCCCTAGATTCACCACAAGGGGCGAACTCAAGTTCTGGATGGCTTCCATGTTTTCTTTCAACATGGAGAGTGTACCACTGGTTGTCCATTGGTTATTCTTGACTCAAAAAATGTGAAAATAATTCATTATTAGAACAACTGAAATTAATTAAACATCAAAGGGCAAATCCTATCATTCTAATTACCTTCGTTGTCATCAAAACACTTCCTTGGCAGCCTCAACATATGATGGAATAACAGTCTTAGAGTTACTTAGACCTGTCTTCTGTCACTTATTAGCTGTGTGACTTTGGACAAGTCACTTAACCTTTGTTGGACCTCAGTTTTCATATCTGTAGAATGGGATTAATAATACTAATACTGTCTACCTTACAGGGTTATGAAGAAAGCTACTTAACTATAAAATGCTATAAATGTGAGCTACTTGCTAATGTTCAACTGCCATCATTACAAGCAGCCCACTTGGGCAGCAAGATGGCTCAGTAGATTGAGAACTGGTCCTAGAGACCCAAGTTCCTGGGTTCAAATCTGATCTCAGACACTTCCTAGCTGTGTGACCCTGGGCAAATCCCTTACTGCTCTTTTGTTCTGGAACCAATACACAGAATTTAATTCTAAGATGGAAGGTAGAGTTTTTGTTTTGTTTTGTTTTGTTTTTTAAAGCAATCCGTTCAACCTGAGTAGATTAAGCTTACCAGATAATGGTAAATTTTTACATTTAGGCTCAAAACTCAATTTACTTGACCACCAGATTGTCCTTGGGCAAATCATTCAACTTAGTTTTCTCATGTAGGAGGAGGAAGTAGTGTGGAATAGTATAAGGACCATGGTCTTAGAGTCAGGAATACTTTGCTTTGAATCCCTCTGTAGGTATTTGACTAGCTGTGTGTCCTTAGGCAAGTCACTTAGCCTCTCTGAGCCTCAGTTTCCTCATGTGTAAAATGGGGATAATAACAGCATCTACCTCACAGTATTGTTGTGAGGATCAAGTGAGATAATGTGTGTCAAGCACTTTGTAAATCTTAAACTATAAATATTAGTTATGATTATTTTCCATAAAATGATGGGGTTGGACTAAATAACCTCTAAATCTAAAAAATCTCTAAATTTGTGATCTTGTTATCCTAATAATGATAATTCATATTTTTATAACACCTTAAGATTCACAAAGCATTGTCTCTACAATCAACCTCTGCCCAATGTCACATTGTTTTTGAGAATCAGAGACCGACTTCAAACCCATCCGCAACATCACACGCTATTATATGTTGGGGGAGACCTGGTTCATCATCAATTTACGGGAAAGAAACTAGAGTTTTAGTAGATGATAAGCTCAGTATAAGCCAATTTTGTGACTTTGATGCTAAAAATAAAATAACATCATTAAGGCAATCTCATGTTGGATTAATAGAAATGTGGTTTGCAGATCACAGAGGGTAACAGTTCCACTATACTTATGCTGATCAGGCCATATCTGGTCTATTATGTTCTGTTCTGAGCACAACTTTTAAATTATTCTATTGATTTTTTTTGGCATCTGCTTCATTTCCAAATATATCCTCCCCACAGAACCATCCCTAGTAACAAAGAATAGAATAAAGAAGAAAAGAAACAACTGTCTGACAAATATCCCATAATCCACCTCTGCAATGAAAAAAAGGGTTTAAACACCAATTTTTAATAGTTTTTATAATAATAGTATCTAGTATTTATATAATTAACTTTCTAGTTTGTTTGCAAAGTGCTTTGCAATTGTTACCTCATTTGATCCTCACAACAGCCCTGGGAGATAGGTGCTGTTCTTATTTCCATTTTACAGCTGAGAAAACAAAAACAGATGAAGGTTTATTGTCTTGTCCAGGGTCATATGCCTAGTCAATTTCTGAAGCTGAATTTGAACTCAGTTCTTCCTGTCTTCATGTCCTACTTCTTTCTTTTGTACCACCTAGCTACCTGTATCCAAGAAAAAGTGACCAAGAAGTATATGTAGAATGTTGAGGCATTTGAAAAAATGTTTAGTCTAGAAAAGAGAAGATCTAAGTAAGAGAGTCAGTGATGACTGCCCTCCAGTACTTGAAGACCATCTTCCAGAACAGGCACTAGCCTTAGCATATGCTATAATTAAAGAGCAATGGTTGAAAGTAACAGGAAGATAAATTTCAGTTTTTTAAGAGGAAGAGCTTTCTAACAATATGAGTCGTCCATCAGCAGGGAGGGCCAGGTCTCAAAGTGGTAAGCTCCCCTTCACTGGAAACATTCAGTCAGACACTGACAAATTGCCTGCTAGGAATGTGGAGGAGAGACTCTTGCATTAGGTACGAAGCGAACTTCTACAGGTCCCTTACAATTATACTATTCTGTGAATTTAAAAAATAGAATTTCATGACTCTCCTTGAAATAATTAAAGCTGACCTGGAACTGGGAAAGTCTCTTTTGGGGGTTTTGAGGCTCTGCCAAGATCAGGAGCAATGCTAGAGCAAATAAAGACCCGTTTCACACCGGGCTACCTCCCCTCACTGCTTGTTCCTCTTCAAAGTCATTCTTCATTCAAAGGCAAACTCCCCTTTTGTACAAGGAAGATGACTGCTTTCCAATACACGTGCCACATGGAAGCAGATGAACCTTTTAGTTATTTCTGAGAGGCCTTTTCCAGCATAGCAGTGATATGGCATCCCCAAAAAAGATTTCTTTTAATTTTAAAATGTTTCAACTTTATGTTCCAACTGAAACAATCTTTGGAGAGCCTTTCTTTCTCGAAAGCCACATATGTTTGACTGGGAGAAGAGGAAGACATGTTAAGGCAGAATGGCTCCTGTGCAGACCTGGTAAAGAAAGAGGAGATTGGTAAAGCATGGGGGGGGGGGCGTTATTGGCAACTCAACCCTTCATAAGAGATGTAGGCTAGCTTAACATGCCCAGAAGGGCACAGGACATAGCATTCTAGGAAACATAGATTTAAGGTTAGGAGGAAGCTCAGAGGCTACTGAGTCCAACTCCCTCATCTTACAGATGAAGAAACTGAGACTGAGAATAGTGAAGTGATTTAGATAAGGTCACACAACTGGAAGTATCTGAGGTCCAGGTCTTCCTGACTCTAGATTGAACTTCCATCCCTTGCTCCATCTTGCTGCCTCACTAAAGAAAAATCCTTCTCTGGGTCTTGACAGCACAGGAATCCAAAGGTCCTTTGGGTTTCTATAGATACAGATACTTCTGAGGCCATACCCCAATAACTGTTAGCCAGCCCTATAACAATCCACGGAGCCAGCCTTCTTCAGGATGTCAAGTGGCCTCCAAGTAGAGTACAAGTGAAAGAGATACCATGATGTATTGGGAAAATCCTGCCCTGCGAGGCAAGGCAGGTAGACATGCAGTAGGTTCTTAATAAATGTTAATTGAGTATAACTTTGGGTATATCCCACTTAACATCTCTGGACCTTGCTTTCATCTGCAAAATCAGGCTAGACTAAAGGAGCTCAATGGTTGCTTCCAACTCTGAGATTCTAAGACTTTGGGTGACTATTATATGATGAGTTTTCTTCATGAGTCATTTATTAGAATCTTAAAATAGCAAGAGATTTTTTTCTTCCTACTCTTACCCTACCTCCCTCACTGTTAGAACACTGACATCTACCCACTAGAATGAAGAACTTTTGAGAGATCCTGTAGGTTATCAATTGAAAGACCAAACTTTTCAACAAAACAGACTTTTATAACTCTTGGTGATTCCAAAGATATTTATCACTTTCATCAATTTACCCAAAGCCTATCCACTTATTTTGACTTTCCTCTTAACTTCTTGATACCAAAAAACTTATCTAATCCTTAAATGACTATCCAAATGTCTAGACCTACATATTCACATTATCTTACTTATTATCAATAGATCTTTCACCAAATCATAATTATAAGAAATTAGGGCAAATACTGCTTTCTAGAATGTTAGAGCTATAAGATACCTTAGATATCATTAGATCTAAACTATTCATTTCATAGATGAGGACACTAAGGTCAAGATAGGTTAAATGACAAGACCAAGGTGTCAGAGCTAGTTATAGCAGCAGAGTAACTTAGTCAAACAACTAGCCTTTATTACACTTGTGCCAAACATGAGAGAGAGAGAGAGAGAGAGAGAGAGAGAGAGAGAGAGAGAGAGAGAGAGAGAGAGAGAGAATGATTAAAAAAAACCAATCTCTACTCTCAAGGAACTTATATTCTATCAGGAGACATGAGATGTCTGTATATAAATATATGCTGGATTGATATAAAATAAGCACAAGGCAGTGTGGGTTCTAGCAGTTGGAAGGATCAGGAAAGACTTTGGGTAAAAGGTAATACTTGAGCTGCAACTTGAAGGAAGTCAAGAATTTCATGAGAACTTATTGAGAACATAGCACATTGGAGATAAGGAGGAGGAGAGAAAGGAGATGGCCAGGCCTATGGGGATGGGGAGGGTAGAGTATTGTGTATGGGGAACACAAAGGCGGCCAATTTGGCTGGACCAGATAAGTTTTTGTTGTTGTTGGGTTTTTTTTAATACTTGTTTCTGTCTTAGTAACAGTCTAAGACAGAAAGGCAAAAAGTGAGGCAAACAGGGTTAAGTGACTTGTCCGTAATCACACAGCTAGGAAGTATCTGAGGCCAGATTTGAGCCCAGGTCCTCCCAACTCCAGGCCTGGAGCTCTATGCACTGTGACACCTAGTTGTCCCTGGACCATATAGTGATTTTTTAAACCCTTACCTTCTGTCTTAGAATTCATACTATGTATTATTTCTAAGACAAAAGAATTAGAAGTTCTCTTATTTTCCTCAGTCCTTTCTGGTAATGTCATACGCTTTTCTTTTCTTTACCACCTTAGAATCAATACTGTGTATTAGTTCCAAGGCAGATCAGTAAGGGCTAGACAATGAGGGTTAAGTGACTTGCCCAGGGTCACATAGCTGGGAAGTGTCTGAGGCCAGATTTGAACCTGGGCCTCCTGTCTCCAGGCTTGGCTATCAATCTACTGAGCCACCCAGCTGCCCCTGTCATATGTTTTTTTAAAAACTTGAACTTCTTCCCCTTTTTAGGCATTCCTTTCTTTCATGTTTTACTTTTAAGTCTGTTGGAAAAGTAGAATTTTATTTTTCAACTTTATATTTTTGTTCATTGAATTGATTCTTAAAATAGACTATTCATATAGAATACTATTTCCCCTTCAAATCAAAATGAATTTAAACTAATTAAAAATACAGTCATGGCTAGTAAAACTTGTAGGCAGAGTTTTTATTTCACCGTATCCACAGAGGGCTTTTATTTCAATATACAGTAATATCCTTTTTATGGTACCATACTGCAAAAAAAGAAAGAAAAGAAAAGCTTGCATAGATTAGATGGTTCTCTGCTCTGCTAAGAAGAATAAGTTACCTCCACTTTGTTGTTACATGATGAAGATTTGACTAACACCGTTCTCTTGTCTTTTCCTCCTCCTCACAGGCAGCACTGGTAGGAGGAACAACCATGATTATAGGCCATGTTCTACCTGACAAAGATACTTCCCTCCTGGATGCCTATGAGAAGTGCAGGAACTTAGCAGACCCCAAAGTGTGTTGTGACTACTCACTCCACATGGGAATCACCTGGTGGTCCCCAAAGGTAACAGTCTCTTTAGTTTGATCATGGCTATTTTCAAGTGTATATCACCATCAACATTTTAGCCTCTGGCTCTCCTGGGTGTTTAATGCCACTGTATAACTGATCTTACAAGCCAGTCAAACAAAGCAAAAGAAAAATTAGCTCCAAGAAGTGGTGATGTTTGGGGTGGGGTTGGGAGGGTCCTTATCCCTAAGGTCAGAGGAGATTTGGTTTCCCAACATGGTGCTTGGAGCCCTGGCTCACTGTCAATGATATCCATCATAGATCTAAACCCATGTTATTACATCCAAAAGGAATTCTGGTTCATTCTCTCTCATTTTTATCTCCATGTGATTGTTTTTCACACTGTAGAATTTACTGAATTATTAGATAGTGTTTGGATATCTCCCATTAGGTGATGTTCCTATCTAGAATGCTTAACTCAAAGATCCATTCCAGAGAGCTGGGCTTCCATAGGAATTTCTCATCTGGTGTCCTAAGCACTGGGTTAAGGACATGGAGCTCTGATGCCTAACCTTGGCTCAGAAATTGATCTCCTTAATAATCCTGGGTGATTTCCTTCGGTGTAGTAGAAAGAGAACTGGATTTCAATTCAGGAGGCATGAGTTGGCTCTGCCACTTGCTACCTGTGACCTTGGATAAGCCATTTAACATCTACAAGTCTTAGCTTCTGTATCTGGAAGTGAGGAGGGTGGACTAGTCTAAGTAAGGCTCTCTACCTCTATTATCTATGACCCTAATACCCATTTATGATCATAGATCTTGAAACTAAAAGGGTCCTTAGAGGCACCCGAACAAACTCTCTTTACTCTTTTTTTTTTAATGTTTTTTTTTTTAAATAAACCCCCGTACTTCGGTGTATTGTCTCATAGGTGGAAGAGTGGTAAGGGTGGGCAATGGGGGTCAAGTGACTTGCCCAGGGTCACACAGCTGGGAAGTGGCTGAGGCCGGGTTTGAACCCAGGACCTCCTGTCTCTAGGCCTGACTCTCACTCCACTGAGCTACCCAGCTGCCCCCCAAACTCTCTTTGCTCTTGAGAAAACTGAAGTCCAGGGGTATAAAAGACTCATCCAAGGCCACAAAGTAGTTAGCATTAAAGGCAGGATTTTTGAACTCATGTCCTCTGACTCTAGAGCCACTGTTCTTTCCACTATGCCATATACTCTCTAAAATATTCTTGAGGTCACTTCAGGATATGTTTAGACTGAAACAAATACTAAAAGTTATTAATGTAGCACCCTTCCCGGCATACTCTCCCAGATTATAGTTGCATTCACAGATTGGGTCTCCAAAAGCTTGATGCCACTCTCAAGACTTTAAAAGTCACCCCTTACATGCATGAATCCCTACTAGTGTGTTTCCAAATAACAATCAGCCAGTAAACATAATTAACTTTTAGCAACTAAGGTAAATAGTAAGAAAGTAGCATTATTCTCTCACACAAACCTGGGACATACTCTCCCACGGATACATACAAAGTGTTGGAATCATGGGCACATATTTAAAGTACAATAATAGTAAGACACACAAATAGGGAATAACTATGGCCTAGCTCACAACTGCAGAACTACAATGCCTCGTTGTCTTCTCTAATCCTTTTCCCTGTCTAATCCTCAAAAAACTACACTCTGGGCTTAGAATCCTTGTTGGTTGTGTGATTTGATGGACTTCCAGGTATGTGTTCCTCTCTGAATCAAGACTCCCAACTAATGAGGTTAACTCCCTGAAGTCCATAGCCAGTACCTTTTTTTCTGAGGCCAGATACTACACCTAGAAGCTACTAACTTGTGTAACTGTCCCCTGACTCTCTATCTGCCCAGTGTGTACGCCTGCTCCCTGATAGTTGCAGTATCTCCTAGTGGTTGAAGAGATTCTTTTCACAATGATGTGGCTAATGGGGTAGTAGGAAGGAAAGCTATCCTCTCCCCTACCCCAAGAAGTTCTTTCTCAGGGCCCAGGTTCTCCCTCCATCACCAACTCTACTGTCAAACACTACAGAGAAAACCCCTTGGCCATTTCAGGGTCCTTGGGGTATGGTCTTTTTTGTTGTTGTTGTTGTTGTTTTTAATTAAAGGGCACTCATGTTCTCTTCCATAATGGAAAAAAGAAAGGAAAACCTAAACCCTGATAACAAATACACATAGTCAAATTCCCATATTGTGTCTCCTTTACCTTGAGTCCATTATCCAGTCTCCAGTGGAAAGCGCATCCCTTAATTTCCAGTTCTTTGCTACTATAAAAAGACCTGCTACAAAAACTGTGGCACATATGGATCCTTTTCCTCTTTCTTTGATCTCTTTGGGGTTAGTCCAACATGGCCAAATTTTCATCCAAGGAAATCCCAAGCTGTTCCTATAATTCTATTAGAAATCGGTCTTCATGCTTTTTAAAAGGGATCATTGTACATGAGAACCATATTAACAATACCTTGTCATTTGGCATTAAATCCTTTATACTGACCTCGCACTTAAGCTTTTGATGTCCTCAGAAAATCATTTTTGGCAAAATCTTTGTGGCACAGTTTATAGTCTGAAAATTAACATTCTTTTAACCAAGACACAAGCTTGCCATACTGGAGAGTTGGGGTATTTCATTTCTGAATTCAATTATATAATTTTTGCAAGTAGGTATCATTTTTACAAGTTTTATTGCTTGTCCTAGTGCTTACAGAGGCCTTCCCTAAAACAAAGACGATAAGGAAAAGAAAAAGAAGGAGGGATATCCGCGAGATAGCCTGGTCTCTACAGAGCTCCCAACATAGATAAGAGTTGTAGGAAGGTCATTCTCTCCCACTTTGGATGAGGAACAAATTTACCTTGTATCAGTGCTATGTAGTAACACTAATCCAACCCTCAGACAAGGGCTGAGGCACTCCCTTTGCTTCATCTCTCACTAAAGGGCCCCCTTCTGTTCTGGACTCACACTTTAAGTTGAGATTAATGCTGGGGAGTAAAAATTCTCCCTGGTCCCTGCAACACAAAAGGCCCTTTAAATGTCTCCAGGGATCCTTGCAACACCTAAGGAATCCAATTAGAGGTCTGATCTTATTCCTTACTAAGACAAGCAAGCTAATAATTTAAATGGAAAACAAAGTCCCAAAGAAGTGTGGGGCTCCCAGGCAGGGATTAAGTACTCGGGGCTGATTACTTAGAGTTTCAGGCAAACTTTATCCTATGATTCTGCAGCCCCTGAGGATATAAGACAGGCTGCCTCAATTCATATTCACAGTAAGTCAAGCAGTCTAGGTCTTCTTGAAAATAGACCCAAACACACCCCCCACCCCCACCCCCACCCCCGCAAAAAAAAACAAAAACCAAAAAAGCATGGTCAATGTCCCATGTTCTCACCATGTCTTGATGAATGTCCAGGCACTGGTATTCTAGCAATGTAATCATCCATACTATTTCTATCAGTTTCCATACTCTTAATAAGTCCAATAATGCAAGAGATAGGGTAAATAAGCATTCGACCACAAAAATTCTCAAAAAGCCAGTTGAACTTGAAAAGAAAACGTATCAGAAACTGTTAACATCTAAAACAAAAGCGAACAAAAAACATTAATTTTTCTCCAGCAGATTGATGCAATACTAGGGCATCCAAGGAAAATCCTAGATGGACCAGAGACAATTAGGTGCCCCAGTGGATAGAGTAGTTTTAGAGTCAAGAAGATCAGAGTTCAAATCTAGACTTATATGCTTATTATCATATGTTCAACATGCTTATTGATTGTGTCACTTAACCTTCATCTTGCCTTGATTTTCTCAACTATAAAATGGGGATAGTATAGCAGCTCCCTCACAAGGTTGTTGTGAAGCCCAAACTTGGCACATGAGTGCTTAATAAATCCTTGTTCTCTTTCATTCTCTTCCCCGGATAGAGAATCTTTCCTGAGTACCTGAGATGCAAATATACCCCGGTTAAAGCCCCATCCCCAATATTATTAATATTGATGGCATTCACAATAAGGACAAAAATAAGAACAACACATCACAGTTTTTAAAGAATGCTTGGGCATCACACAGAAGGCAGTTTGGAGATTATTTCCCTGTTAAAGATAACTTCTCTGTATCCCAGGGTCCTTATAAGTGACTTGTCAAAGATCACACAGTTGGCACCTACTGAGGGAGGAATTGAAATGTAGGCCATTCAAGGCTCCATCCATCATTCTCTCAAATATGTTGATCTTTTCCTCCTACCAGGTAAAAGCTGAAATGGAGATTCTTGTGAGAGAGAAGGGTGTCAACTCATTCCAGATGTTTATGACCTACAAAGACTTATATATGCTTCGAGATAGTGAATTATATCAAGTGTTCTGTGCTTGCAAGGATATTGGTGCAATAGCCCGAGTCCATGCTGAAAATGGAGAACTTGTGGCAGAGGCAAGTATAGAGGAAAAAATTCAGAAAGAAGAGGGCAACGAAGGGTAGGCTTGGTGGTTGGACTCCTCGACTTGGGATGTGAATTAGTGTCCTGTGGTTCCAGCTGCTAACTAGGTTGTAAGCTCTTCAAGGACAAAGACCCTCTCTTCTAATTCTTCAGTATCTCCCAATGGGCAATATTTAACCTCATTATTTCCTAGGCTAAAGTCCTGCCCCAGTACCTCATTATGGCCTCAAGGTGACGGCAGGTTCCCCTCGACCCATTCCTCCAAGCTTTGGTAGATCCCATCAAGTTGAAAAGACTTCAAATATAAGCCTTGTGTTGGGTTGTATGTATGATTGTCCCCTGAGACCCATCCCAGCTATAGGATTTGAGAGGATTATCATTGGCCATTGAGATGTTTTTCAGCCATAATAATTCTCTAAAATCATCTACCAATAATGAGAGATTGTATGAAAATAGAGGGAAGACTCATACTGATGAAATCCCAGGTCCTTAATTTATTATTTCAGCTGTTCATTGGTTACTTAGAATACATTTAGAAAAATAAAAGTCCTGTTCAATCATTTAATAAGGTGAGTTAGGGAACCTTAGCCCCAAGGTTTTTTTCCTTAAAGAAAAATGGTAAAGCAGCAATAAGGAAAATTGCTGAGTCTTTGTATAGTTCTGCTATTTGAGGTTCATTATTTCCAATTTGGATCTATCTTATAAACAACTGCCAATTCCTTTTTCTTTTCAGGGTGCCAGAGAGGCACTAGATTTGGGAATCACTGGACCAGAAGGAATAGAGATCAGCCGTCCAGAGGAGGTTAGAAAAGTTTACTGTGATTTTTTTTTTACATCAGCCTTCACTCAGGGACTTAGAATCTTTTGGGGGTTAATGAGACACCTACAAATAGAAATTGAATTTTACATATTTTCCTCCTTACATGATTGAAAATACAAATTGGCCGCTTCATAAGAGATTACCTTCTTATATTTTCAGGATAGTTTAGTGTCCTAAATTACAATTTAGGGACAGGTATGGCCTAAAGCTTTCCTGAGAGACATTTTCAGGGCATAGACATAACTGGCCATTTTTGGTGTTCAGGGGCAGGCAATTCAAACCATTTTATAATTCCTAATGTGAAAATAATGCAAGATATTACTGGGGTGTTTGAGCTGGAGAACAGAACCAATTATTGTAAAGGTTCATAAATGAACGCTACTGACCAAGCTAGGTGCTAAGCTATTTCTATGGTGCATTTTTGCTCTCTCTAAATTTTTGTGCCTTGAAGCAAAGCCTCAGTCACTGTTCTCTTAATTGTAGCTCTGTGTTGTCCTTCGTTGAGAAACCAGTGCAGTACATTGCGGGGTGGTCCGGCCAAAGTTGGACTAAACAGAGGAAAAAACTGAAAAATATGAGTCCTTCCTATTCCCTGTGGACTATCATTGAAGAGTCATATGGCTAGGAACTACTAGAGGAAAAGGAGTCAAACCCAGATCACAGTCCAAAGCCCTTTCTTTGCAGATATATTCAAGGGATCGGACCCCAGAAAACATAGGAACACATAAGATAGATAAGCTCAGTAAATGTGTCTAGTACCGGCAGACATTTATTACTGCATGAGACTTACTCAAAAAATACTTGCTTTGGGGAGATGATAAACCTTGTTTCCTTCCTGTCCTCTGTTTCCCCAAACAGCTGGAAGCAGAAGCTACCCACCGAGTTATCACTATTGCTAACAGGGTAAGCAGTATTTCTCTCTTACTCCTTGAATCGAACCCCAACTTGATGAAGTTATAAGAGTTGCCTTTTATCCTTTTATAGTTTATTTATCATCATTCTCAAATACTTCATTGTGATTTTTTCTATAACCCCGATCAAGATACAGCCCCCTCTAAGAGTCTAAGATAAAACTGGTTCACTACCAAAGTATAAGCCATTCCCAATCAATACTTCCCTTATAAGGGACCAGTTAAAGAGGGTGGAGAGAAGATAGAAGCATCATAGAAAGGACAATGGAAAGAATGCCAAACTTGGAGATTTCCTTGGGTACATGAAGTGACTTTTTTTCTTAAACCCTTAACATCTATCTTAGAATTAATTCTAAGTATTGTTTCTAAGGCAGAAGAATGGTAAGGGCTAGGCAATTGGGGTAAGTGACTTGCCCCAAGGTCATACAGCTAGGATGTGTCTGAAGCAAGATTTGAAACCAGGTTCTCCCATCTCCAGACCTGGATCCCTATCCATTCAGCCACCTAACTGCCCCAAAGTGACTATCCTTCATGATCCCCATCTCTGCCCTATTAAAATGCCTCTCTCTCTTTTTTTATTAATAGATATTTTTTAATTTTAATTTTTAAATTTTTTCCAAGGTTACATGATTCATGTTGTCTCCCTCCCCTATTTCCTCCCCCTCCCAGAGTTGACAAGCAATTCCACTAAGTTATACATGTGTTATCATTTGATACATATTTCCATATTATTCATATTTGTAATACAGTAATCCAAATCCTATACTCTTATACCCATGTTTTCGTCTGGATTTCTACTCCCATAGGTCTTTCTCTTAATGTGGATAGCATTCTTTTTCCCTCAGAGTTGTCTTGGATCATTAATAATAATAATAATCATTAATAACTTCTCTCTTTAAAACTTCAGATTCTGGGGGCAGCTGGGTAGGTCAGTGGATTGAGAGCCAGGCCTAGAGACAGGAGGTCCTAGGTTCAAACTCGGCCTCAGCCACTTCCCAGCTGTGTGACCCTGGGCAAGTCACTTGACCCCCATTGCCTACCCTTACCACTCTTCCACCTATAAGTCAATACACAGAAGTTAAAGGTTTAAAATTTTAAAAAAAAAAAATTTTTTTAATCCATTTCTGATATAATGGTTGAAAATGGGCCACTTAAATATGCAACAATGCCAATGGTCAATCTTTCCCTAATCTACCCACGGCACAGGACAGAGAGGTGGGTGGCAGCTCCCTGTTCATGCACAGTCACTTCAGCCACGACTTGAGTTCTTTCCACATCAGCTCTAAGGCAGGGCACAAAATTATCAGGTCTGCCACATCCGCTCAAGGGAAAGAAGAGACTGGATGTCCCAACAGAGTTCTTTTGGCAATGGAGTTCTTTTACTAAAGTTATTTTCCCTATGAAGATGCTATCTGCTTCCTTTGAAAGACCTATTTTGTGAGAGTTGTGTTTCCTGTGTTTAGACTCATTGTCCGGTTTACCTGGTCAACGTTTCCAGTATCTCTGCCGGAGACGTCATTGCTGCTTCTAAGATGCAAGGTAAGCCTGCGGGCAGCAGAGAAAGGTAAGGCCAATGAAACTCAGCTCAGGCCTTAGGATTTGAAGAGTGCTATACTCGTCTTCTCTAACTCTTACTTCAAATGGGCTAACTTGGGCCTGCTGGGATCGCCCAGAACCTTGAGTTCTCCTCTGCTGTTTTTCCAATAATGCTTTTCTTCTAGTCATCTTACACTATCCTGGATTTGATCAGTTAGAACTAGCATTCCTTCTATCCAACTGTTTATAAAATCATATTATTTAGTTGTTTTTCAATCTTGTCTGACTCTTCATGATCCCATTTGAGGTTTTCTTGGCAAAGATAAAAAGTGTGGTTTGCCATTTCCTTCTCCAACTCATTTCACAGATGAGGAAAGTAAGGCAAACAGGGTTAAATGGCTTACTCAGGGTCACATATCTAGCAAATGCTTATTTGTCAGATTTAAAACTTGGGAAGATGAGTCTTCCTCCACTCTGCCATCTAGCTGCCCATGTATAATCATACTACTGTAGAAATATGAGCTGTTTCAAAATGATGAGCTCTATTCCAATCTGGCCTCAGACACTTCCTAGCAGTGTGACCTTGGACAATTCACTTAACCTCCATTGCCTAGCCCCTACCATTCTTCTACCTTGGAGCCAATACACAGTACTGATTCTAAGACAGAAGGGTAAGGGTTTTTTTAAATGGTGAACTCTTAATCTCTGTGTACTTCTGAAAACTGAAAACTTAATTGAAAAAACTTTAATGTTTTTATATGTTTAATTTGGTTCATTTCCAAACCCCATCCTGTTGGTTCCACATATTGCAGAAGATAGTAGAATCTGAATCAGGCAAGAAAAGGAAAACCCTCAGTTTACAAAGGCCCTACTATATATGAACAGGATATCCCAGACTACATTCCTGCACCAAACACCTAAAATCTTCTCTGTTCTCTATTTGAAAGCACTTTTTCCATGTAAAGCCCTCAATGCACTGTTTATGTTATAGTCTGAGGAAATGCATTATTTCTATCTTTGAATACTGGATACAGGAATTTTGCAGCTATACATGTATTTGGCATTTCCTTCCATTTCTTAGTAAAGTCTTTTCCTTTTGTACTTATAAACAAAGATACACTCGAATTCTCAAAAATTAGTAAACAGTAAAGAATGGCTAACAAAAATTAGATTCGATGCAATGTTTGCTTTTAAAAAAAACTGGATTTACAACATCCAATAATGTTCTCTAATTCCCTTTCTCAGGTAAAGTTGTCTATGCAGAGACCACCACCGCACATGCCACTTTGACAGGCTTACACTATTACCATCAGGACTGGTCCCATGCAGCTGCTTATGTCACAGTGCCCCCTCTGAGGCTGGACACCAATACTTCCACCTACCTCATGAGTCTGCTAGCCAAGTAAGGACCTTACAGTGCTGTCCTCACATCACCATCACCAGCATGAATTACTATATAATATAATTTGTATGTGTGTATATCTGTGTGTATGTGTCCATGTGGGAATATATATATATATATATATATATATTGTTAAGAAGATTATGCAGAGATGAAGAATCCATCACCCAGAGGCCACATTGAACATCAGTTTAATTTCACCTAGCTCGGGGGCTTTTGTGTATGGAACCCCCCCAAAATAAGTTCAGAATAACCTATTGAATGACTGGCCCATTCAGGGCAAGTGTCTGAAGACTTAAGGGTTAAAAAAACAAGTGTCAAATTGTGAACAAGGATTAGAGTTTCAGAAGGTATTAGTAAGTCATTCTCAAACCCATAGCCCAAAGGAATACCCCAGAAACCTACATTAGCACCTCTATCTCTATTTTCTTCTTTCTCTCCCACTTTTATTATGTGTTTCCTCTCTCAATCCCTCTGTCCTGCTATCCATTCATCCATCTGTCCATCCATCCATATGTCACGTAACATCAAGCCTACATTATAAATGTTGGTAACCTAGGAAATGTAGAGCAAAAGTGTTCTCAAATGATAATTCCTATCAGGAGGCTGATTGTGGGTTGCAGAAAGAACAGATGCATACAGGTGTGTATCTTAGCTGGTGGATATGCCCTGGACCTCCTGTCCCACCACTCTCCCCTTCTTTCTAAATATATTTCCTCTCTTCCACATTAGGCAGATCATTTCCACAGGCCTGAAGCCAAGTGAAATAAATATGTTGGCCCAGGGAGCAGGACTAGAACAAAGCTGAGAAGGTTCAGAGAGGCAAGTTTCTACTGGATGCTAGGGGGGGGTGGAAACTCCCTAACGCCAATGCTTCCTAAAAGTAGAATGAGAGGCCACAGAAGGTAGTAAGCCTCTCATCATTGGAAGTCATAACCACTTGTTGGAGTTGGAGAACTGGAGATCAGAAAAGAAAGGGGGAAAGGAAAAGATAAGGAAAAGAAAGTGAAAGAAACTCATCTAGAAGGGATTCTTTTCCTATCCCCTGTTCTCCAATCTGTTCCTACTCTATCCTTTCACTGAGCATAAAATGGAATTAAAGGAGACATACACACACAGTATTTTATGTTATCCTAATTTATCAAATAAAGTTTTTGTTCCTTTTACATAAAGGGCAAGTTGGGCATTTTATATTGTTTCGTGTAAGAAAAAAGCTTTTCCCTTTTTAAAAAAAATTTTTTTTCCAGGACAACCGTGAGGGACTTATGAGAAAGAATGCTATCCACATTGAGGGAAAGAAGTGTGGGAGTAGAAACACTGAAGAAAGACATATGATTTATCATTTCCTTATAAGGGCATTTGATTTGGGGTTTTGGTTTTAAAAGATTTCTCTATTACAAAAATGAATAATATGGAAACACAAGTATCAAGTGATGACACATGTATAGCCCAATGCAATTCCTTGTCAGCTGGGAAGGGAGACAACATGAATCATGTCACCATGGGAAAATTTTTTTAATTTTTTTTAATTTAAAATTAAAAAAATGTTCTTAACCAACTACATATAATAAATTTCCACACAAGTTTTCCTAAGTTATATGATCTAACTTATCTCCCTCTCTCGGTGCTGGCAGGTGATTCAATCTGGTTTATGCATGTAATCTTAAAAAACCAAAACCCCAAAATATAAACCCAAGTAAACAATTGAAAAATTATATGCTTTTATCTACATTTGACTCCAATAGTACTTTCTCTGGAAGTGGATTGCATTCTTGGTCATAAGTCCGTCAGAATTGTCAGCTTTTCCCTTTCATGAGGCCCTTAGTGTAACTGATAACCCTTAGAAGCTTCCTTAGAAGCTGGTCCCTTTGCCAGGCTGGTTATAGCTCCCATCCTGCAGGAGATTCCTGAGCTCAAAAGGCTGCTCTAGGAGAGGTGTTTGGGCATGTACATGTGAGGGCTGCCATGAGGTGACCCTCTGACCCCTGTCTAGGGGAGCATAAATCCAAGAGGTAGGTCGTCTTGCCTTTCTTTTTTTCCGTTAGGGTTGTTTTTTGGTATGGACCTATAATTTCATTGGTATAGGGACCCCCTGGTCAATAAACTCGCTGGACCAATGCAGAATAACAGTAGATTTGCAACCTGTAGTTTTTACAGTTGTTGGAGAATTTAAAGATTTGCCCAAAGGCACATAAATATCATGGGCAGGACTCAAACACGGATATTCATTACTCAATCCGTTCTCTCTCCACTATGTTCACTGCCTCTGAAACTTTCAGTAGGGGTAGATAATTGAGAGAAACAAGAAAAGAACACATATTCCATTCACCTGTACTTTTAAACAAAAATAAATCTGTAAAAAAACTCTTACCTTCTCCCTTATAGTCAATAATAAATAATAACTATCGATTCTAAGACAGAAGAATGATAAGGACTAGGCAATTAGAGTTAAGTGACTTGCTCAGGGTCACACATAGAGGACATGTCTGAGACCAGCTTTGAACACAGGGCCTCTCAGCTCCAGGCCTGGCACTACTGCGCAACCTATCTGCCCCCAAAACAAGAGTTCTTTAATTTTAAAAAATGGCACATCCGTTGATTAGCATCTGCTCTTTTTGCAAGCAGCTAGAGGAAGAGTTAAAAGAAATACCATTATAAATGACCATTCTCACTATTTCATCATCGTTGACCTCCATGTATCTAAAATTTTTCTTTCATGGAGTGTGTGGATTTTACCTATAATAGTTGGAGTCTGAGGATAGTGGGATCCCTTGAGCTCAGGAGTTCTGAGCTACTGTAGGGCTAACGTCATTTGGGGTTCCGGCACGAATATGGTAAATCTCCAGCATCAGGAGGCCAGAAGGCTGCCTAAGAAAGAACTAACTAACCCAGGTCAGTAATGGAACAGGTCAATGCTTCTGTGCCAGTCAGTAGTAGGATTGGGCCCATTGATGACTGTTGCACTTAAAAAAAAAAAAAAAACCTTACCTTCCATCTTAGAATAAATCCTAAGTATCAATTCCAAGGGAGATGAGCAGTAAGAGGCAATTGGGGTTAAGTGTCTTGCCCAGAGTCACACAGCTAAGAGGTGTCTGAGGATAGATTTGAACCCAAGACCTGCCTTTTTTTTTTAAAACCCTTAACTTCTGTGTATTGGCTCATAGGTGGAAGAAGAGTGGTAAGGGTGGGCAATGGGGGTCAAGTGACTTGCCCAGGGTCACACAGCTGGGAAGTGTCTGAGGCCGGATTTGAACCTAGGACCTCCTGTCTCTAGGCCTGACTCTCAATCCATTGAGCTATCCAGCTGCCCCCCCAAGACCTGCCTTTCTGACCACTGAGTCATCTAGCTGCTCCTGACTCCTATGCTTCAGGTGTAGGCAAGCTAGGAACGTGCCATTTCAAAAAACAAACTAACAAATATTGGCTTTACTTTTCACCTAGAAAAGAATTTTCCCTTTAGAAATATTTTCACCTAGAATTTTCCCTTTAGAAATATTTTAAGGAATGCACTGAATCAGAATAAGAGTTTAGGTAAAAAGAAGCTAAAAATTTCAAAACTAACGAATGTTCTTAGAACAGCCTGTGGGGACAGTGCTGGTTCTTTTGAGCCCCTGGAATCTGGGACTCCTTTGTGCATCAGAGAGATTCAAAATGAGCTTCAACAGTGGAGGTTCACTCCAAAGAAAGTCTATAGACTAAGAAGGGCACCTCCAGTCATCATTTTTATAAAGTATAGCTTAGACGGAAACCTAGCTCTACCGGATCTCAAACTAGTTCAAATTCATCTTTTTTCAAAATGTTTAAATCCTTTTTTTGGTAAAGATATTTTATTTTACCCACTTACATGTAATAACAATCTTCCACATAAGTTTTCCAAAGTTATAAGATCCAAATTGCTCCCTCCCCCTTCCTGGAGATGATAGACAGTTTGATCTGGATTATATATGTATTATCGTGCAAAACATATTTCCAATATTGTTCATTGTTGTGAGAAGTATACTCACATAAAACCAAAACCTCAAAATGAAAACACAAATAAACTAGAGTAAAAAATCATATGCTTTGATCCACATTCCAACTCCAACAGTTCTTTCTCTGGACGTAGTTTTCCTTCTGACTCAAATTTATAAGAATACAAAGCATTCCTCAATTGATAAATGATCAAAGGATATGAACAGGCAATTCTCAGAGGAAGCAATTAAAACTATATATAGTCATATGAAAAAATAAATCACTATTGATTAAAGAAATGCAAATTAAAACAACCCTGAGATACCACCTCATACCTATCAGATCGGCTGATATATCCCCAAAAAATGATAATTGTTGGAGGGAATGTGGGAAAATTATGACACTAATATATTATTGATGGAACTGTGAACTCATACAACCATTCTGAAGAGCAATATGGAACCATGCCCAAAGGGTCATAAAAACTATGCATACCCTGCCCAGTAATACCACTACTAGGTCTGTATCCCAAAGAGATCAGAAATAAAAAAAGGATCTACTCATACAAAAACGTTTTTAGCAGCTTTTTTGTGGTAATAAAGTATTGGAAACTGAAACCAAAGTAATTGGAAACCATCCATCAATTAGGGAATGGCTGAACAAGTTGTGGTATGTGGTCTTTAATGGAATACTTTTGTGCCATTAGAAATGGCGACAGGATGAGTTCAGAAAACCTGGAAAGACTGGTATGAATTGATGCAAAATGAAGTGAGAGAACAGTGTATAGTGTAGTAAAAATATTGTATGACGATCTATGATGAAGGACTAAATCATTATCAGAAAGCAAGTTTCCAAGATATCCACAAGATACTCATGATGGAAAATGCTAACTACAGCCAAAGAAGGAACTGGTGGAGTCTGATTACAGATCAAAGCATGTCATTCTTTACTTTATTTCCCCTGTGAGTTTTTTATTGTGATATGAGTCTTCTGTCATGGCATGAGCAATATGTAAATATATATTACATGAAAGTACTGGTATTACCTATATCAGACTATTTATTGCATGGGGACGAGGGGGAGAAGGAGAATTTGAATCATAAAATGTCAGAAAACAAATGTTCAAAATTGCTTCTACATGTAACTGAAAAATAAATGAAAATAAAGGATATCTAGTCAGAAGGGAGGAAGAGAAAGAGATCACTAGAAGTATATCTCAAGTATCATCTCTCTTCCCTTGCAATCTACTCATTAACATTCAGACACACTCTTCTGAGGCATGCAATACTTATCTTTCACAATCCCCACATTTATCCCTCCCTAATTAGTATTAGAAGGCAGTATGGTATAGTCAGTAGAAAGCTGTTCTCAAGAGTTTGTTATGGTTTTGTCAATTTAATCATATTCAGCTCTTTGTGACCCCTTTTGGAGTTTTCTTGGCAAAGATATTGTAGTGGTTTGCCATTGCCTTATCCAGTTCATTTTATAAATCGGTAAACTGAGGTGACATTAAGTAATTTGCCCAGGTTGCACAGCTAGTAAATTTCTTAGGCTGAATTTGAATTCAGTTCCTCCTGATTCCAGGGCCAGCACTCTCCACTGTTCTACCCAGCTGTCCCATTCTTAGAGATGGAAGATCTTAATTCAGCAACCACCTCTAATGTATATTGACTTTGTGACCTTGGGCAAGTCATCTCACCTCATTACTCTTGGCAAATCTCTAAGAACTAGTTGAATTGGTAGACAGAGTTTCTGCACTAGGAGTGGCCAATGAAATCACAGGTCTAGAAAAAAAAAAAAGGAATAAAAGCCAAACTTAATTTCTTGTCATCTTTAATGATTCATTCTGAAATTTTCTATCAGTTTCCTAACAAAACAAATAATAAAGGTAACAGCTGTGTGCTTTCATGTTCCTGTCTTGGAAATCCTCAGAGAGATGTTTTAAAGCATCTTTTGAAGTCTACCAATGAACTGGTAATTGCTTTTTATGGCGAAGTATAAAGTCCTCTAAGCACGTTATCATTAAAGTGTCAAGTAGGCCCTATGGTACTGAAAACTCAGAAAGACGGTCTGCAGTGGCAAGTTGTCTTTCTGCTCTTATTGTTTTGGTCCAATGCTGAATAACCGTCCTTTGTTGTTTTGAATAAACTGAGGAGATGAGGAGGGGAAGATGTGAATTTAGCTTTTTCTTCTAAAAACTGCCTTTCAGTTTAAAAAGAAGAAAGAAAAGCAACCACAAATCATCAATTAGCATTTATGGAGCATCAACTACAGTACTTTGAGTATAGCTATAAAATCACTGCAATGTTTTGAATTCCATGTTTGCTGCAGGGAAACTTACTGAAAGTAAAGAAGACATTAAATCCTGAAACTTAGTTGTACCACTCTTTTAAGAGATCTGGATCATCGATGTTATCCCCAACTCACCTGAAAAGCTCTTTTCAGAAGTTCTAAGACAGTAGGAGCAATTGAATTTCAATTTCAATTAAGTAATGATAGCTAGACATATTTTAGATTAAATCTGTAAAACCTGTAAATGTTTTCTTTGGGGAAGGTTGTGGGAAGACTTTGATGTAAGGATTAAAAAACATATGGTAGAATTATGAACTGATTGAACCATTCTAGAGGGCAATTTAGAACTATATCCAAAGGGTTATAATACTGTACATACACTTTGATCTAGCAATACCATTACTAGGTCTGTATCCCAAAGAGATCCAAAAAAAAGGGGAAAGGACCTATTTATAGTAGCTCTTTTTGTGGTGGCAAAGACTTGGAAATTGAGGGGGGGGGGTGTCCATCAATTGGGGAATGGCTGAACAAATTGTGGTATATATTGGTGGTGGAATACTACTGTGCTTATAGGAAATAATGCAGCATAATTTCAGAAAAACCTGGAAAGACTGGCATGAACTAATACAGAGTGAAATAAGTAGAACCAAAACATTGTACCTTTACAGTAATATTGTCAGATGTTCAACTGTGAAAGACTTAGCTACTCTCAGCAATACAGTGATCTAGGGCAATTCTGAAGGACTTATAACAAAGAATGCTATCCATGTCCAGAGAAAGAACTGTGGAAATCAGGTTTATTTGTGCTTTTATTTGGGGGGGGGGGGGTATGAGTATTCTCTCACAATATAACCAATATAGAAATGTTTTTCATGGTCATACATATATAACCTGTATGTATAACCTAGATTGAATTGCTTACCGTGTCAAAAAAGGAAGAGAGAAGGGAGGAAGGGAGACAATTTAGATCTCATCATTTTGGAAAATATTTGTTAAAAGTTGTTATTACATGTAATTGGGAAAAATTAAAATATATAATTAAAAGTACGTATAAAAGGTTTCCAATGATTTTTTAATTATACCTGTAATTTCATTAGTATAGAGGACTTCCAGTAAGGAAATTCCCTTTACCAATGCAGATTGGTACCTCCATTGCAATTTATAATCCTTGAGTTTCCTGGAGTCCATAAAGATTAGGTGCCTTGCTCAGGGTCATAAAGCCAGTATGTGTCAAAGGCAAGTCTTGAACCCAGGATTTTATTTTTATTCCAAATTAAGTCTCCTGTCCACCATGTTCCAATGCTACCCCTCTTATTTTTAAAATATGTACTTTAAAGGAGAGGAAAATATTTCTAGAATAGAATTATAATTTTTGTGTACTTTGTATATACAGATATGTTCACTGAGGTGTCCTTTGAATAATTTGAGTAATTTTTGCTATTTTAAATTATTTGCATAGTTTAGTTGCTATATCTTTACTTTATTATTGGTCAAATATATAATATAATTGTTACTCAGTCCTTGTTCGGAAATTCACCCTTCAGTTAATTATCATTCCTATGGAAAAAAATATAATTTATTATTTGATAATCAGGAAGATAAGTTGATCATAAATAGAGACAGCCAGGTGGTTCAGTGGATAGAGAGCCCAGCTGGAGACAAAACCTGGGTTCAAATGCAGCCTCAAACACTTCTTAGCTGTGAGACTCTGAACAAGTCACTTAACCCCAAATGCCTAGCCTTTACTACTCTTCTGCCTTGGAACTAATACTTAGTATCACTTCTAAGATGGAATCTTTTTTTTTAAGACTATGCTTTTTCCTGTAGCTATGCTACTGTGTCAGAGGCATCTTGGTAGTATTTTTTCTTTATTATGACATTTTCTGCCATGCATAATACTCATCTCTGTCCTTATACTTAAAGAAACTAATTGATGATGTTGAGATTTTGAACCATTTCTGAATAATTCCTTGACAGGAAATAAGCTATTTTGAAACTTGGGCCAACCAATAGCTAAGTAGCATCTACCTTAACCTATTACTCATTATGTCTTTCTGTCCTTTCAGTGATACTCTGAACATTGTAGCTTCTGACCATCGGCCCTTCACCACAAAACAGAAGGCAATGGGCAAGGAAGATTTCACTAAGATCCCTCATGGAGTGAGTGGAGTACAAGATCGTATGAGTATCATCTGGGAGAGAGGCGTGGTAAGTTTTTCTGGGTTCTCCTGATGTTTTTTTTTAATTTCCCTGTTTCCTGCATCACATTGTTTTCTTTTTTTAAAGATATTTTATTTTCCCAATTACATGAAATAACAAGTTTCAACATACATTTTCAGAATTCATAAGATCCAAATTGTCTCCATCCCTCTCTTCCCTCCCCAAAAATAGTAGGTAATTTGATCTAAAGTATACATATATTATCATGCAAAACAATTCCGTATTGGTCATTATTGTAAGAAAATACTCATATAAAACCAAAACTCCAAAATAAATATAAATAAGCTAATGCGAATGATAGTATGCTTTGTGCTACATCTGACATCCAACAAGTTCCTCCTCTGATGGTGGATTGTACTCTTTGTCATAAGTCCTTCAGAATTATCCCAGATCATTGTATTGCTGAGGGTAGCTAAGTCTTTCACAGTTGATTATATGACAATATTACTGTTACTATGTACAATGTTCTCTTAGTTCTGCTTATTTCACTCTGCATCAGTTCATGTAGATCTTTTCAGCTTTTTCTGAAATCATCCTCTTTATCATTTTTATAGCATAACAATATTCCATCACCAACATGTATCACAAATTATTCAACCATTTCTCAGTTGATGATCATCTCCTCAATTTCATATTCTTTGCCACCACAAAAATTGCTGCTATAAATATTTTTGTATAAGTAGGTCCTTTCCCCCTTTTTTTATGATCTCTTTAGTATACCAACCCAGTAGTGATATTACAGGATTGAAAAAAGGTATATACAGTTTTACAACCCTTTGGTCACAGTTCCAAATTGACTTCCAGAATGGTTGGATTAGTTCACAACTCCACCAACAATGCATTAGTGTTCCAAATTTGCCACATCCCTTCCAACATTTATCATTTTCCTTTACTGTCATATTGGCCAATCTGATAGGTGTGAGGTAGTAGTACCTGAGAGTGTTTTAATTTCTATGTATTTAATCAAATGATTTATAACTTTTTATTTAATTATTAATAGCTCTGATTTCTTCATCTGAAAATTGCTCATTTATATCCTTTGACCATTTGTCAATTGGGAAATGACTTACATTCTTATAAATTTGTCTTAGTTAAAAATTTGAGAAATTAGACCTTTATCAGAGAAATCTGTTGTAAAATTTTTCCCCAGTTTGTTGTTACCCTTCTAATTTTGGTTACATTGGTTTTGTTTGTACAAAAGCTTTATAACTTAATATAATCAACATCACATTGTTTTCATGCCCAATGTGTTGCCTAAGCAGGTTCATAGGAGGGTTCCATAAGCTTATTGCAACAAATTCTTATCCAAAGAATCTTCCAAAGGCACCAGTTGATAAAAAGGGGATAGCAGACACAATAGTGCCCAGAGAAGTAGTTCTTTGGGGACTAAACCTTCCATAATCTCCATGTCACCCAAGCAAATCACCTACTACTGATCAGGTATGGAGAAGTTTGTTTGAGGTGGGGTTTCCATTTATTATTATAGGAGTTAGTTGATTCCCTCAATTGCCATTTTGGTGTCTGCAAAGGCAGGGCAAATGGGTATCATTTGATCATAGATTTAGAACTTTGGAAAGGACCATAGAGGTCTTGCAGCCCAACCCTTAGGACCACGGGGGTTAAACTGAACTACCTGTCACACAGGTAGTCAATGAAAACCAGAATTTGAATCTAGCTCCTTTGATTAAATCCAGAATTCTTTCCTACCATTTTGGACTGTTTCCCATCAGGCTTAAGTTACCTTTGCCACCCACCAGCAATCTGGATCACAATTTCAGAGAAGGAAGTATTAATCAACATACTTACCCATCCTTTAGTCATTAGGAATTTGGTGGGAGGGGGCTTAGTTTAAGAACAAAGGAATGCCCAAGAATGATTCTCCACTGGAAGAGAATTCAATGATGAGGCTAGGACTTAATTTGAAGGCCAATCTAGGCAAATATTTTTGTTTGTGATATGCCAAAGACTAAAACCATCTTAGAATGTCAGGCCTGAAATTCAGTGCTTTATTATTTAGATTATAAGCCACTCAAAAATCATATGATATGTTAACAAAGACCAAGACATCCACCAAAGGAAAGGATAGAAACCTTTAATTTAAAAATCAAAAATCTTTCTCCTTTCTCAGAGGGCAAGAAAAATTGAAGTTAATTGAATATTTCATTAAAATTTATGATATCTAGCCTTATTAGCTTTAGGTAAAATTGATATTAGCATAGAATTATAATTTTTATGTGCTATATATATATATGCAGTAATGTTCACTGAGATCCTCTATATACTCCAGTGTACATTTAACAAGAATTGGAGCATCATTTTTACCATTTTACATGATTGTAAATGTTAGCTACATCTTTGTTTTAATGGTCTTTGCTTAGTCAGATCTTTGATATATTTAAAGCCATGTCCTTGACCAAAAACATAATAACATGTGCAGGAATGGTGAAGCTACCTCTAACCATCTAAATGGTCTGAGAGAGTTCAGAAAATAGGCCCCTAGGATGAAAATTGGAAATTTTACAAAATTATAGAAGAATAGGGCAAGTATATTTTCAGCTTTACAGAATGCATGGGCCTTGATGTACAGATTCATTGTCCCTCATTTGCTACCAACAGATTATACATTTCTATTAGATGCAATTTTTTATCTATTACAAATGCTTTTTTCTGTTAGGTATAATGGAATTATACCTCTTAGCCCTTTAGAGCAATGATATACATTTTTTAAATGGCTGGATGGAGTTAGGCTACACGCCTACATGCTCATGAATAATGCAAAGAAAAGGGAGCAGCTAGGTGTTCAGTGGATTGAGAGCCAGGCCTAGAGATGGGAGGTCTTGTGTTCAAATATGGACTTGGGCACTTCCTTGCTGTGGAACTCTATGCAAGTCACTTAACCCTTACCTCTCTTCTGTTTTGGAAGCAATACACAAGACTAAAGGTAAAGGTTTAAGAAAAGGAAAAATGGAGAGAGGCAGGGAGAGGGGGAGGAGAAAGAGAAGGGAAGGAAGGAAGGAAGGAAGGAATGAAGGAAGGAAGGAAGGAAGGAAGGAAGGAAGGAAGGAAGGAAGGAAGGAAGGAAGGAAGGAAGGAAAAAAGGAAGAAGGGAGGGAGGGAGGAAGGAGAGAAACTGAGAACACAGCCTTGGTTTCATAAAGGGAACAAGCTAATAGACCTCTGGAAGGAATAAAGAGAAACAATGGCTACAACATGGCTTTATGCAGCCATTTCATGACTACATGATTTTATGTCTTCTACTTGTCCTTTTTTTTTTTTCCAGGTGGGAGGAAAGATGGATGAAAACCGTTTTGTGGCAGTGACTAGTTCAAATGCAGCCAAGATTCACAACCTGTATCCCCGCAAGGGCCGCATCATCCCTGGAGCTGATGCTGATGTGGTTGTGTGGGACCCAGAAGCTACAAAGTAAAACCAGACCCCAGGCTCCAGACTTTGAGGGACTTGGGAATTTAAGAGATCTCTACTTCAGAACTGGTGTTCTAGAATAAGTATTGACAAAATAAGGCCTTCATCAGGTTGTTTTTTTATACCTAGAACCAAGGATGGTTTTTACATTTTTAAATAGTTTTATTGTATTTTAAAATTTAAGCCTTGATTTGGTCCTATGGCTGAGTTTGTTTGACCCCTGTTCTAGAACTCTGGGTTTAGAAAGATAAAGGGGCTTTGAGGTATTGTGTTCATTCAATTCCAAAATATTTTTAAGAATCCATTATGTTCAAAGCACTGTTCTAGGACGTGTTGATCTACACCTTTACCCACGCTCCAAATCATTAGAAATCTGGTGGGAGGGGGCAGTTTAAAAATAAAGGAATGCCCAAGAATAATTCTCCACTGAAAAAGACTTTAATGATGAGACTAGGGCTTAATTTTAAGGCTTCATGACCTGTCCATCTAGGCAAATATTTTTGTTTGTTATATACCACAGACTGAGAACATCTTAGAATGTCAGGCCTGAAATTCAATGCTATATTATTTAGATTATAAGCCCTCTCCAAAATTAGCTAGATATAGTTCCTGCTTTCCAGGAGCTCACTGTCTAAAGACATGTGTGGATACCTATAATGAAGGAGAGAGTGAGATCAGTGGTTTTTGTTTTGCTTTGTTTTGTTTTAAAGAGGAGCGGATAAATTATTTTAAACTTGTTCTCAATCTAAATAAACGTGTTCAGTCTTATCCAGTTAAATTATTAGGGAGATAGAGAGAAGGGCTGGATTGAACCTCCTATCTTCTCTGTAACTTAGAATCTTGGAGAGTTAAAATATTAAAAGGTTAAATGACTTGCCCAAGGTCACAAAACCAAGATGTATCATAGATGAGACTTGAATCCAAGTCTGCCCTATCTCTGAGATAGGTTCACTATGACATTCTGAGTAGTTAATTAAAATGCATTGCTCTTTAGAGTGGTTCTTTTGCTGTGTTCTCTGTGATACCCTGGCAGATCAGTATAGCAATCCATAAAAACTTTCTAGGATTTAATAGATATTCTTGGTATAAGCATTTCATATTTTCCTGTGACACCAGCATCTCCCTCCTGCCCAACCAGGACTATATCAGCTAGCACTCAAGTACAAGGAGGAGACATAAATTTATATGAAAATATGCGCTGCCATGGAGTACCCTTGGTCACTATCAGCAGAGGACGCGTCGTGTATGAAAATGGAGTCTTTATGTGTGCTGAGGGCACAGGCAAGTTCTGCCCACTTCGATCCTTCCCAGATTCTGTGTATAAGAAGCTGGTCCAGAGAGAGAAGGTAAGAAGGAGTAAAGTATGTATTTGGGCTGCTTACAGAGATTCCTTAGTTCCTCGTTTTTAGTATCCCTAACTTTCTGCCAACTCCTTACACAGCTTGCCTGAGACCTTGAATGGCTTAAATTTATTTTTACCTTTTCTCTTAAATTTATTTTACCTTTATTCTTCAACCCCATCTCACTTTGGCAAAAAATAGAGAGAGCAGAAAATGTCAGTGGGGCAAAATGGAATTCACAAGAAAGAGCTTCCCTGATTCTTTGAGCAGCAAAGCAGACGGGAATACTCTCAGCACCCACTCTCAGATACCAGAAGGATGGGAAAAACTGGTCCAGCCTTCAAGTAGGATTCATTTGATCTAGGTAAATTTCCACTGTATTCTGGTTCCAGTGGTTGCCCAGGAGTTGCTTTATTCCCTGGAACCCTATTGTGTATATACCTGAAGGATTGTGAATATACCTTACTAGATGGGGCTCTACCAAAAATCTGATCATCCACAGCACCTAAAGTTATTACAGGAAATCTGAATCATGGAGAGTTCAGTCCTGCATGTTCATCATAACCTTGACATCCACATTTTTTACCTAGGGATCTTGGCAGGCAATTGGTTGGGCAGTCCAGAGAAGACTATGTACTTCTCTGTTGCTTAGGAATATAGAGGGAGCTAAGTGGCATGGTGGATAGAGTGCCAGATCTGGAGTCAGGGAGACCTTAGATACTTTCTGCATGGCCCTGGGCAAATCACTTAGCCTCCATCTACTTCTATTTTTCTTCATCTCTAAAATGCAGTTAACAAAGATAATAGTAGCACCTGCCTCCCAGAGTTGTGGGAGAATAAATGAAAAAATATTCATAAAGCATTTTGTAGACCTCAAAGAACTATGTAAGTGCTAGCTGTGATTAGAAGAGGCTTAATCACTTTGAATCTAGCCCTGGGTGTCCATATTAATACAAACAGACAACTCTGGGCCCTGGGTACTTCAGATTTGTCCTCCATTTCAGGCTTGGCACATAGGTGAGGATCGCACAGGACTGGAAGAGATTCAGTGAAAGAAATACATTCCTGTAGGCACTTTGCTATTCCCCTCACTGTTCCTAGAATGGCTTCCCTAAGTAATCCTTAGGAAAGTGTGGATTCTACAGCTCAACCTAATGTTATTTTAAAATGCTTCCAGCCTGACCTATTCCTGAATGTCACTATCAGGCATGTAGATCCCTTACTTCTTTCTCTAACTTTTGTACCAAGAGTCTTCCAGCCCAAACCCCACTAACCATCAAAGCGTATGAGGTCTCTTCTTCCCCACCCAAGTATTAAGAAGTCTCTAAAAAACAGTCCATTCTCTCTTGTTACCCCCAACTTCTTCATCTGTTTCTAGTTTATACTGAGTCACAGAATTTGGAAGCGATTTCAGTGGTCATCTCTTCCAACTTAGAACTGAAAAGTAACCCACTTCTAGGGGGGTTTGTTGTTGTTTTAAACAGGGGAAAAGTGGTCATTGAACTTTCAGTCAGGGCTCTTACATTGTCATTACAATGTCTTACATTGTTTTGTTTTGTTTTCTCCCTATTCTCCCACTAGTACAATGCTCTGAACATAATAGGGTTTGGGGGGGTGGGGAAGGTTGGTCCCATGGCTTCCAGGGGTATAAAATGACAGAGACGGTTTCAAGGTGAGAGTCAGGAAAACTGACTCAGCTCAAGGGTCTAAAACTGGCCCCAAGTCTACAGTTCTTAAGTATATGTACCCATTTGGGTAGGAATACCCAGGAAGAAATCATTTTCTAGGTTTTTATTCAAGACAAATTCAGGGAAGATATTTTCTTGGGCACCCCTTCTGAGCATCTATACCATTGTACCTCCTAGTTGCTCAGGATAAAATTCCTCTATTCCCCAGCTCTAGAGTTAGCTCTGGATTATAAATTCTATCCAGAGAGCTTGAGTTGGAAGGCAGATTCCCACCCCTAACTCTCCTACACATCTGATATTAACCTCTACTTCTACCATCCATAGTCAGAAGAACCTTTCCACGAGGAACCAGAAGAATGAAAGTTAATTTTTCAATTAAAATATATAACTATATGATCTTCAGATTATTGTTTATTCCCATTTCAAGGCATGACGCGTTTTCAAATAAACTTTTTGCTAGAGAAGACACGTAGCTAATTGGTTACATTGTCTCTAATATTCACCCTAAATTTTCTTTTTAGTTCTTTCAAATCTTTAATACCTAGTTATGGGACTTGCCAACATTAGTCCTAGTTTCCTATCTGTTTAAGGTAATCATTATAGCATGATCGTCCTTAACCTGCCTACTCTAAAGGATACCCAAATTACTGAGTCTTACCTCAAAGTCAGCCATCCTTTTCCATCCTCATTCATATGGTATTCCACTGACACCTCTGTTTTCACAGAATTATAGAGTTTGAAGAGTTAGACAAGACCTCAGTGGCCATACTATCAACCCATTCAAAAAGAAATCCCCATTATAAAATATCCTAGCCATCCAGCCTCTCCTGGAAGTCCTGCAAGAAGTGGGAATGCATCACATCCATGGAAATCTTTTCTACCTTTGGATAGTTCCAAGTGTTAGGAAGCTTCTCTACACATAAAATCTAAATCTGTCCCCTTACAACTTACCCCTTATTTCTGGTTCTAGTCTCTGGGGCTGGTAAGTGTGTCATTTCAGATTTGATCCAGAGAACAAGGAGAGAGGGGGGAAGGTTTCCTGTTCCCTTTCATTGGGATGAGATGGATGGTCCATCTGCAATCTCAAAGCCCCTCTGACTATATTACTTTGAGGATTTTTTTTCTTGCCCATGTTCAGTCTTTTAGCTAACTCTCTGCTAAAAGCTTTTCATAAAAGTGATCAATTCATTTTTTTTAACCTATGCACAGATTTGTTATGCCAAAAGGTTAGTATATTAGTAACAATAGTATTGTTGTTATTAATGTTCAGTTGTTTCATGTGTGTCCAACTCTTTAATGGTTTGCCGTTTCCTTCTCCAGCTCATTTTATAGATGCAGAAACTGAGATAAAAAAATTAAGCGACTTGCCCAGGGTCACAGAGCTAATAAATGTCTAAGGCTAGATTTGAACTCAGGGAGATGAGTCTGAGTCTTTTTAATTTCAAGCCCAGTATTCTATCCACTGCCTAGCTAATAATTGTATATTTAGTTGTTAGTAACTGGAAGATAGTAATCTTTCATTCATCAAACATTTATAAAGTGCCTTTTTTGTATCAAGCATTCTAGTGGGCAGTTGAGATACAAAACAAAAATAAAACATTCCTGGCCATCAAGCTTATAGTATTTCCTTTACTAACAGATTTCTAAAATAACCAAAGAAGCTTGAGCTCTTAAGAGAGCTGGAAAGACAGCTTAGGGATTGTTTGTTGTTGGAGGCAGCTGAGTGGCTCAGTGGATTAGGCCTAGAGTGTAGGAGGTCCTGGGTTCAAATCTTAACTCAGATACTTTCTAGCTATGTGAACCTGGGCAAGTGACTTAATCCTCACTGTCTAGCCCTTCCTCTTCTTCTGCTGTGGAACCACCATATAGTATTGGTTTTAAGGCAGAAAGTATGAGGTTTTTTTAAAAGGATTGTCTGTTATACAGTAGAATCCTCTATTAAGAGAAAATTCCCCTAATCTACAAATTTCTTATATTCCCTTTGGAATTCCCACTATTACATAATGCTGGGTCCCTCATACTATTGATGAGGTGAGGAAAGTTACTCAATGTCATGGATGTACTTCTTACCCCATTTCTACAAATCTTCAATAAGCAGAAGGGAAAAGTGAATCTAATTCTTTGTACCAAAGATCAAGGCTTTCTATAATAATCCTATGCCATGAAGGTTCAGAATGATCCCAAACAGTCTTTTAGGAACTAAAAGAAATGAAGAGAAGAAATCCAATACTACCTCATCTATACAAGAGAAACTTTTGGTTGCCAGGGAATGCACCTGTTTGAAAATTAAAAGATATTAAATCCAACAACAAACAGGTAGTCATGGTCCCCACTTACAATACAATGTTGAGACATGGACGAAATCCAAAAGGTATCAACACAACCTCTAAGAGATACTTCACATCGAGCCAGAAGGGTAATACAAGATGTTAACATTCATGCTAAAATAATTTCATCAACATTTGGCAACATTTTTATGGATTTCTATAGTAGTTCTTTTCCTCCACTCTATATTGGTATGAACCTCCCAACAAAGGTCAGGAAAATATTTCTAAAATGTTCAAGTTCACATCTAAGAATGCCATGGAAGATTTCTAGTTAGTAGAAGTTCAGTCCCCTACCAAGTATTATCTAAATAAATGATGATTCCAGATTTGCTATTACCCAAAAAAGTTGATCAGTAAAATATCATAGAATTTTTTACTTGAAGGGATCTCAATGACCATCTAGTGAAATTAGGGAGAAAATGATTAGGGCAAAGAAGATAAGACAAAGTATTACAAGAAATTTGGAGAAACTTTTTTTTTAATTTTTTTTAAACCCTTAACTTCTGTGTATTGACTTATAGGTGGAAGATTGGTAAGGGTAGGCAATGGGGGTCAAGTGACTTGCCCAGGGTCACACAACTGGGAAGTATCTGAGGCCAGATTTGAACCTAGGACCTCCTGTCTCTAGGCCTGGCTCTCAATCCACTGAGCTACCCAGTTGCCCCCCAATGGAGAATCATTTTTAGATAAAGAAGCTTTAGTGAAGTCATGGCACCTAAGCTGTGACTTGAGGGAAAAATGTTTGGGAAATGTGAAGGGAGTGTGTTTAAGGCACAGAATACAGCCTATGCTCATGAGAGTATGGAGGCAGAAGAATATGATTGCATAACAGCTAACAATCCAGCTTATTTGGAACATGAAATGTACAAAAGGGAGAAAAATGAAATAAGGTGGAGGAAAAGTCCACAAGATGTGGAAGTGTCACTGGAAATGCAGACAAAGGAGATCCAACACTTCCTACCTTCCAGAGCAAGAAGTAAGAAATGGAGGAAAAAGCATAAACTCATGAAAGTCTTTGTGAACTCCTTGTGAACTCTAAAAAGGCGTGAGATAGTTGAGGGTTGAAGCCATAACTATATTCCATTAGCATTGCCTTTCAGAGCTCAAGATTACCTCCACACCATGATCAGACATCAGAAGAAGGCTTTAATGAAGGCAGGATGCTGATAAAGGCTGAAAATTTGGGGGGGGGGAGTTTAAAACTTGATCTAGAGAGGTTCAGAAGCTGATGAGTTCAGGTGGCTACCAATGCTGAAAGAGTAGAGAGCATTTCGAATGCTGTTGAGAAGCCAAAGATTATTAATACTTCAAGGGTCTGTGTTTCATCAGTCTGCATACACCCTCCATTGACACAGATAGCACCTCCTCTTTGTCTAAGTATGTGGTTTCACAGGTTACTGTGACCAAAATTACTTGATGGACAACATCCAGCAATGAGTTTCTCTGAAGTGAGCTAGGCTGGTCCTCAAATGATAAACATATTGCCCATTACTCTGAGATTTTTCCAGTTGGTAGAGCTAGCCATCGCTGTATTCCATTAGTATTGCCTTTCTTTAGAGCTCAAGTTCACCTCCATATCATGATCAGACATCAGAGGAAGGTTTTAATGAAGACAGGATAGTGATATAGACTGGAAATTATTGGGGGAGTTTAAAACTTGAGACCAAGAAACAATTTGGAAAAAAGATGAATATCATTAGTAACATTTGTTTTTAAAATGCCTTGTTTTACTGCCCAGAACAATCATTAGACTCTACATACTACGCACCACTTCTCCAAGAACAAGGCAAATGACAAGAAAGCAAGGCAATATGTGGAGGTTTGGGATTTTTTTTCCCAGTAAAACAAAAGTGAAGTTTCATTATAGATTTAGTCAAATATCCCATTACCCCATTTCCTCTTCATGACTGAATAATACAGGACTGATAATTTTGAGGTCTTGAAAAAAAGGTTAAATTATATGTTCGGGGGGGTGGGCATCTGGGTAGCTCAGTGGATTCAAATCTGGCCTCAGACACTTCCCAGCTGTGTGACCCTGGGCAAGTCACTTAACCCCCATTGCCTACCCCTTACCACTCTTTTGCCTTGGAACCAATACACAGTATTGACTCCAAGATAGAAGGTAAGGGCTTTAGCAAACAACAAATAAACAAATAAACAAACAAATAAATAAATAAATAAACAAACAAACAAACACAAATAAACAAACAAATAAACAAACAAACAAACAAACAAATAAATAAATAAATAAACGAATGAATGAATGAAATAAACAAATAAATAAATAAAGTATATGTTCAGTATATGCTTTTTTTTTTTTTTTACTAGAGCTGGGAGATTTGTAATACATTATGGAAAAATTCCTTTTAAAAAGATTGATGCAAAGTTTTCTACTTAAAGGGTTAGCCAATTATCCCCAAAAAGCAACATATACCATCACTGATCTATATAACTGAAGAGCTATTGGAAGGCATCATACTCATCATATGAGTGATTCTAGAAATAGAGACAGAGAGGTGAGAGATGGGGCACTTCTAAATGTGTGTATGTGTATAAGACTGTTAAATTATAGGGTGTTTTATATAGTGTTTTTCTTAAGGGGAGGAAAGTAATGTGGAAAACCATTGTCTGAGCTTTCTGATGCCCGAATGCCAATTTTAGAAATTATGACTAGCCAAGAAATCCAAGGAATTCCAAGAAATCTTTGGGCAGGTATTTATTGGACTAGGTTATTTTTTGAAAATATTAATAATAATGGCAGCTTGCATTTTTTGGAAACAAAGCCACCTTCACGTGCATTAAGAAAGATCTCAGGGGAGCAGTTTTCTTTTCTTCCAAAGGAAGCCTACTTTCTTTTTCCTTCTTTCCCCTGACGTCCTTTATCTTAATTTTTTACTTTGGAGTCAGCATTCTCAAAGTCAATGAAGGGCTATGTGAGAGGGATGTGACAGCTTGTCTTGTTCCATATCTGCTTCCAGCATCTTCTAGAGCCTTGTTCATACATAATACTATTCCAGGAGGCCAGTTAACTTATTACTAATATTTATAGCTGCATTGGTCTCATCCAGCATTAGTATCTAATATGGTGCAATGGAGAAATCCTAGATTCAGAGCCAGAGGTCCTGAATACAAATCCCAGCTTAGTATATGGGATCTTAGAATGTCCTTCTTTCCCTTTTCCCATTTGTGAGTTTGCCCTTTGGCCTTCATTTAGGGAAGGGGCTCGAGCTAACCATGCTTCATTCCTCTATTTCTAACTTTCTAGATTTTGCCATGTTTCCCCCACTCCCTCACAACAGATAATTTCTTCATTCCCCCATCCCCAGCTTTCCAGCACCCTTTTATGTGTTTTGTTTTGCCCGTCCTTAGGATGTAAGCTTCATGAGGGCAAGGACTCTCTTTTTGCTTGTATTTGTTTCCCCAGTGCTTAGCAAAGTACCTGGAACACAGTAAACCCTTAATAAATGCATGTTGCTTGCTTTTCTAACTGACTCCATGTGACCTATATGTGTGACTTTAAACAAAGTGACTTTTTTCTGGGCTTTTCAGGTTCCTCATCTGTAAAATGAGTGGGTTGGACTAGGTGGATTCTAAGATCAATTCTAGTTCTAAATATGTTAATGTTTGTGAATATGACAGAGAGAGAGAGAGAGAGAGAGAGAGAGAGAGAGAGAGAGAGAGAGAGAGAGAGAGAGAGAGAGAGAGAGAGAATTTAAATAATCATACATGTGGCTAGATCTCAGGGTTTCCTGCAGACTGAAGAACTATATGCCTAAATAGAGGTCAAGAAAGAAAGCGAGCCAGTCCCTGCATCCCTAAATTATGGAGAGAGCATGAATACAGGACATCCCTTGTCTTAATCCCTAGAATGCATAGTGTGGACCTGTAGAGGATATATGCTTCATTTCATCCCTACACTAGGAAACTGACTTCATTGAGAGCCCAGGAAAGGATCATAGACTTTGGACTACCATAGGATTAGAGGGTCAGCTTCACCTCTCTGTGGCACTTGGGGGGAAACTTGATAAATCAGTATTTTTTAAAACTAAAGTTTATCATATTCCTTTTATGAGGCCAATCATTTTTCTCTACTTCCTAACAATTTTGTAAGTGAGGTCTTCTGAGGTCTCTCATATAATGCCTCTTCTTGTTCTTTTGGTTAAGATTCCTTTGAAAACCAACTAGATCATCCTAACCAGTTAGTAAAATACAATCCTGGCTTATTATTTCCACAATTGAAATTTGAAATGATGAATAAATAAATATCCTCTTATCATTCGTGATCTAAAGTGGAAATAGGTATCCACCCATTAATTGTATCTCTCCACCTGCAGCATGGCAAATTTTCTGAAAGAACTGTTTATCTCTTTGAGGCAAAAGTGTTTGGTTGTGATGCCACTAACAATTGATAGAGGTCAGGATCAGAAAAGTCTCTTGTAGGAGACAGTCTCTGAGCTAAGCCTTGAAGGAAGAAAGGGATTTCAAGAGGAGAAAGCAAGAAGGGAGAGTCGTCCAGACATGAGGAATGCCTCAAGTAGAAGGAGATGAAATATTTAACATAAATGCTATTTCCAGAACAAAGCTGCTGCAGCAATAGGTGTCATTGCCATTTGGATGTTAGGCAACACAGAAATGTCTATGAACTGCTATCTGTAGTCTTTGGTTTTAATTCTTTATTAACAGAGCTTCTTGATTTCCAATACCTCCAGAAGCTATGTGCCCCCACTCTACCCTTGGGGTTCTTTAGTGTTGGGGATGAACCAGAGGATTTCTCTACATACTTACCCACAATTCAGGGACACAAAAAGGAATTTTTCCTTAGAAATCAAAATATATAAATCCTTTGCTACATAGAGTTATAATAAAGATGGGGTGAGTGTGGCTGCATACAGTACTCTGTCAGCCAACGAGAATATCCCTGGAAGAAACCCCAAGTCGAACCACTTGGCTCTGATGGTGTTGTCTCTTTTTTTTCTCCCCCACCCCACCCCTTTATTAGAGCTTAAAGGTTAAGGGAGTGGACCGTACTCCCTACCTAGGGGATGTAGCTGTGGTTGTGCATGCTGGGAAAAAAGAGATGGGAACTCCACTTGCAGACACTCCCACCCGGCCAGTCACTCGACATGGGGGCATGAGGGACCTTCACGAGTCCAGCTTCAGCCTATCTGGTAAGAGCAGGGGCAGCACAGTGTGGGTGTCAGTCCCTGGGTCCAAGGGAGGGACAGGGTGGGAGGGAGGAGGGAAGAGGAGGAACCGATGCAGTTACATCAGGTAGTAGGAAACTTTGCCTGAGGTACCTGTTCATCCCTTCCCCCACATTATGGTAGTGAGCACCAGAATAGTATAGGGAAGTGTTTTTTGGAGCAGGCAAGGAGACAATTGGATTTGTGACTAGGAAACTCCCAAGGAGTTAATTCCCTTTGTTAGTATAGTTGACCACCTTCTCTATAGCTTAGTCTTATAGTCTTATATTAGTCTTAGAATGTTGCTTGGGACCTTGAGAGATTAAGTTGCTTGCCCAGCATCATACAGCCAATGTGGATCCAAAGCAGTACCTAAACCCAGCCATGTCTTGCTGCCTCCAAGCCCAGCTCCAACCACTACACCACATTGCCTCTCATAGTTCTGTAGCTAGATAGTACATTAGACAAATGCTGAAATCAGAGGAAGACAGAGAGGCCTCTTTTGGATAGATCCAAGACCTCCAGATCTCACCTGAGACTTTGCAAAGTTTGGACCAACATCTAGAAATTCTCAGCCCAGCAAGTCTCTTCCTTTCCATTCTCTTGTGTATACAGCAAGGTCTAACTGCACTGACTCTCAGGGGTCTTCTGGTGATTGTCCTCATCCCTATGGATTCTGGGAGCCCATCTCTTAATTGCTCCCACCAATTTTCTGACTCTTGCTTATTCTCTAGGATCTTTCATTTCTGATTCTTTCCCCTTCCCCCAACACAATTACACACACACACACACACACACACACACACACACACACACACACACCACCTCTTTCTGCTGTTTACTCTCCTTTTTAAAATCTTGAGAATTTCTGCTTTGGACACTCATTTAATATTTCTGAGGAGTATTCTGAGTAAAATAACCTAGATTTCCTTGACTCCATAGAAAAGATGTATTATTTCCTTTTCTTTTTCTTTATGAGTTCCAATTTCTTTTTTATTTTTCTG
Organism: Gracilinanus agilis; assembly: GCF_016433145.1. Classification (NCBI taxonomy): domain Eukaryota; kingdom Metazoa; phylum Chordata; class Mammalia; order Didelphimorphia; family Didelphidae; genus Gracilinanus; species Gracilinanus agilis. Next base: position 232,521,218 of record NC_058131.1, on the reverse strand, counting down.
ATACCCTGGTCCTGACCTGGAGCAACCTAAAAAATACCAGGGATCCTTAGACTATCTGGGTCCAATTTCTCCTCCAGAAGCTTTCATCCCTTGAAAAATAGGGTTCCATTGCCATCTAGCCCCTGAGCATGGGACCATGGGCTGCTGCTTGGCAAAGATGATAGTTTCATATGTTCTAACATGTAATAACTCATATGTATAAGTAGTGTGCAGAGATTTCAGAGTTTATAAAATTTGCCAAGACCTAAAAATTGTTCTGCCTTGGTAGAAGCTATATCCACTATCATCTCTCCCTGAAAAGGACAGTGAGCACCACTCTCTCAGTGTTCCATAATTGGACACTTCACCTCTAAAATGACTTCATTTCTAGAATCTCACCAGCTATAGTAGCATGGTAATTGGATTAAGGAAGGATCTGATCCACTGACCCAGGAATAGAAGAGGCCTTTTATTTTTCCTTTTTTAAGAAATATTTCTGTTGATGCTATTGTCGTAGTTTAATATATTTAGAACCAAAAGGTACTTGAGAGGTCATGTAGTACAACCCCTAAATTAACAGATGAGGAACTTGACTCTGTCTTCACATCTTAGTCCATTTCCTTTTATAGAATTTTTCATTTTATTTTTTGATTCTTTAGTTAACAAGCATTTATTTTCTTTCTCCTTCCATCCACCTTCATTGAAAAAGAAAAAGAAAAGCCTTATAACAAATATGCATAGTCAAGCAAAATAGATGTCCAAGTTGTCCATGTAGCATGTTTCATTATCATTCCTTGTGGAATCATGTTTGGTTATTGCATTGATCCAGAGTTCTTAAGTCTTTCAAAGTTGTTTGTTATTATTGTTATTGTATAAATTGTTTCCCTGATTCTGCTCACTTCATTCACTTCATTCTTCATACTTCAAGTCTTCCCAGATTTTCTCTGAAACTATCCCTTTCATCATCTCTTATGGCAAAATACTATTTTATTATATTCATGTGCTCTAATTTGCTCAGTCACTCCCCAATTCATAGACACCTGTTAGTTTCTAGTTCCTTGCAACTACAAAAGAACTACTATAGATATTTTGTACATATGAGTCCTTTCTCTCCTTCTTTGATCTCTTTGGAGTGTAGGTTTATTAATAGTAATCAAAGAAATATGCAAATGTTTAAACTAGTCATTTAGTGAGTAATCATCGTCCTTTCTCAACCACCCATATTGAGCCCTCAGTTGTGACCAAAAAAAGTTGTTTGTTTTTTTTTAAGCAAAAACATCCAATACAGAAACCTTATCTGACAATAATATTATATCCTAGTCATCCTCTCTGCTGTGAAGGAAGAATTCTGTCTCAAGATCTCTCTCCTCTTCACTAGTTTTTCTATTATTCAGAGTTCAACTTTCTTTTGGAGATCTTTTCATTTACCTAGTTTACAACTATTGTCTATTTTGTTCTCAAGAGTAGGAGTCTTTAACCTCTATTTTCTAAGCATTTCCTTATACTCTCTGTATAGTGTCTGCATTGTATCATGGTATTACCATGTCAGAGGCATGAAAAAGAATACAAATCCTCTTGGCAAGGCAGAAAGTTTCCACTGCTGACTGCTACCACCATTTCATAAGGAGAGGAATACCAAACAGAGTAGAAATGAAGGAAGCCTATCCCATTGTAAGCCTGGAGTGAAAGGAGTGGGAAATGGTGCTTTATTTGAGATTCAAAATGCTTGTCACTGTCCCTTATATTTCATAGTTTCTTCTCACAATTGTGTAGCCCAACTAAAATGTCCCAAAGCGTGTTGATTATCCATCTCCTCCTGCCCACTGGCCTACCAGAACCATCAATTACCCCAGGGCTTCATTAGATTAATTCATCCAAAATCGTGAAAAGCAAATGGTTCCCCAGGCAGACCACAAGGCTGCTTCCATTCTCTCCTCCCCAAAAATAGACCCTTTGTCCTTCCCCTTCTTCTCTGAGTCACCAATCCCCTTCTTTCCAGGCAGAACTCAAGATAAAAAGAATTGCTCTTACATATGCTAGAGAATTCTCAGAGTAAAGGGAAGACATAGATAATTGAGAATGCACCAGAAGTGAACTATGAGGAAAGTAAGAGGTCTGGAGACTCTGCCCTACAAGATTTAGTTGAAGGAACTGGGGATGTTTAGCTTGGAGAAGACTCAAGCAAGGCATGAGTCTTTTCAAGTATTTTCAAGTATCTGAAGAGCTATCATGGAAGAGATTAGACCTGTTGGCTTAGCCAAAGAAGGTAGAATTAGGAGCAGTGTAAGGAAGTAACTGAGAGGCAAATAGAGGTTGGATTTCAGGAAAAATTTCTTGACATTAGAGCTATTTAGAAGTAGAATGGACTGGATTCCTCCACATGGGAAGTCTTTATGCCAAGGTTAATACGACCATTGATCGGGGAAATTTTAGACAGAATTACTGAACACGAGTTATAATTCTGAGAACCCATTTAGCTCTAAGATATTTGTGAACCTATTCCCTGGTCCTCTCAATGATCTGAATATCAGTCTTGTGCCGGCAGCCTAGAGCTAGAACTTAGCTGATTCCATTGAGTTTCAAAGATTACTTTTAGTAATAATTCCTGGTATCTCTTTATCCAGGAGCTTTGGGATCTGGTTTGTTCTTTCATTTCTCAGTACAATGAAAGAATTTTGAAATGAAAAAAACTTTTTGAAGTTTGGTAAACAGGTTTTATGTGTTAGCGGACACTTTGCAAGAGAGGAGTTCCTGCTTGTTCAGATCTTTGGGCTTTATACCTATCATCCAAATCCCTGGGTGTCAGATTTATAATAATATGCCTTCAGCCCAGGGCAGATCTATAGAATAGCCTGAATGGCCTCTCCAAGTGAATCAGTCAGTAATAAACATTTATTAAGTGCCCGCTATGTGTCAAGTACCATGCTGAGTTCTAGGGATACAAAAAGAGGCAGAATCGGTCCCTATCCTTGAGAAGCTACAATTTAACGGAAGGCAAACGTCTAAGTGAAGACATGCTAGGCCTCCAGCAAGATGAGCAGCTTCTCACCCTCTCCTGTTCTGCCCCTACAGGTTCTCAAATCGATGATCATGTTCCAAAGCGAGCTTCGGCTCGGATTCTCGCTCCCCCCGGAGGCAGGTCGAGCGGCATTTGGTAAAGATGCTGACCAGCCTCCCAACTAAGGATGCAGCAGCAGCTAGGCAGCCCACCTTCTGGCCACCACTGCAGGTTGCATGGGGAGGCTGGGCCAGACCGTTCAACGCCTGAGAAGGTGTGGGGGTGGGGGGAAGGGAGGGCACACAGGACACTTGGGAGCACTTCACATGTCTGAAACGTCATTCACTATGCTTTGAGCCAATTCTAACAAGCACTTTGGGACGATGCTCCTCTTGCTATAGTCCTTTCCTTTCCTGGCCTCAGCAGGCTGCATCTGTGGGCCAGGGAGGACCCGGCACTATGCACTGACCGCAATGCATAGGCAGCAACCTCGCCCCAACTCTCACACTTGCCTCAGGCTGGGTGCTTTGCGGAAGCATCAGCCTGAATGGTCTTCTTCCTAGCCTGGCCAGCCAATGTCCAGGGCACTTTGGCAGAAGTGTTTCAAAAGAAAAGGCCTCCCTTCCCCCTTCCCATGCTCCTTCCTGTCATCTCCCCCTCCCGAATAGCCACATTCCTAAACCTGCTAGAGTCTTTGCTCCCTGGCCGTGTCTAAGATTCCCTTCCCACCCCATAGTTACAAAGTTCATCAGTGGTCCCTGTTCCAAGCCAAGGCATTTATACAGATGAAGCAAATGAACCCTCTGCCAGCTCCCTCCTCCCTTCCCTCTTCCCTCTAGTCACCCTCCCACACCTACAAAGAACAAGCAGCCAAGAAGAAAGAGCTGGGAGCCGGTGCGAGGCCTCGTGCCATGCGCGTGTAAATGATTTTGTTTTGCACGTTTGGTTTGAGCAGTGGTTTGGTTTGATTTGTTAGTGCATCATGTGGAAAAAAAAATACAGTGCTTTTGTGTCACTTAGCTTTAGGATAGAAACGAGGACAGACATGATCCTCAAGAGATGCTGCAGTCAACACCAACCCAAGAGGCAGGGCAGGCATAGAACACGCCCCCATCCTGCTATCCCCCATATTGGACCCGCCAAATGGTTATGGGGCCCCCCAAAAAAGTCCTGGATCCACCCTCCCCCAAGCCTATAGATAAGAACACAGCTCCCAGATCCTCACAAGGACCAAAATCAGGAATCTGGTCTTGAAAGAATGGCCTGGGCATCGATTATTTAAAAATTCAGACTTGTATGGTCTTATCCTCTCCTTACTGAGCTCCCTGAGCTGACCAGAGTTTTCAGGCAGAGGCCTGGGCTTCTGACCTCCCTTCTATCTGGTGAGAGACCTTATGCCTCCCAAGAGAGGGGGAAAAGAAGAAGAAGCAGGAGGGGGAAAAGGCTCTCACTAAGAAGAGGAGGAGGAGTTTAGGCAGGAAGGCTACAGCTACAGGGTCCTGTAAGGCCATATATAGGACACCTGCAGCCATGCCTTCGCCAGCCTCACCCCCACCCCTACCTGCTGCGGCTGTCTTCCCAAGATTCCTTATGGCTGAGCCAGGCCCTTCCCCAACATGGAGGGGATTCTTTACTTGAAAAGAAATCAAATTCAAGAGGGAGGGGGGTGGTCTACCTTCCAACAGTAAAAACCACTGGGCTCTTCAGTAGGGACACTCAGACACTTTGGAGACCCTGTTAGCTACATGAGGGTAGGGTATCTCCTCCTATTACCAAATGATGTTCTTTCTTGGCAAAAGAGAAGACAGGAAGAGTTCCTCAGGCCAGAAGTTACCCTCCTTTTCTTGGGCTCTATTCTAACTTAGTTTTAGCTCTGCTTTTATTTAGACCAGTCTTCCATCTGCTAGAGCTCACTGTGGCTCCTAATCCCTTATGGGAGTTCGCCAATGCCCCCTTGTTAGTGCCACTTCAGAAGTTGCCAGAATTCCCCCAACAGCCTTGATTATGCACCCTTACTGTGGAGAGGAGGCATGAGACAACTTCTGGTTGCCAGTCCTCACTAATAATTGCAAAATCATTTGCAGAATTGACCTCCCAAGTGAACTGTTGACAGGGCATGCATTTTTTTCTCTTATGACCATGCAAAAATCCTTAAAAACTCTGTCTAAGCTAGGACTTGTAGAATATTAGAAGCTTGCTCTGTTTTCTCAATTCCAACCTGCTGTGGCATTTTTATACCCAACCTCTACTCCCAACCCAAGTATAGTCCCTCACTAGCACACTAGAGAGAGCAAGTCATTGGTGGCCAGAATATAGAAGGCAAATAGTTTGTGGGCCAAAGTAGATTACAGGAGGTCATATAAGTGGTGGCCAAGTAGGCAATATTTTGGTCAGGACACAGCACATAGTGACAGCAACTGGGATGGGGAATGGATTCTAACATGGCCCCAGAAAGCTATAGAGATGCCAGCTCTGGCTGCTCTCTGGTCTCTAAGTCTTGAAAAGACTGCTATTACCTTTCTCCCCACTTTCTTTGTAGTGGGACTCGGCAGATGCCAAAGAGCATAGGAGAGAGCTGGCCAGCAAGACAGGCCAGAACTGCCACATACTTTTGCTGGGAGAGCTTTTCCATACAAGTCCCAATATCAATTTTAGAACTAGATTTAGTGCCCAATGTGGAGAAGGAGGAGAAAAAGGGGGGCTGTGGAATCATATTCCTTCTCTCTCAGCATAATTACAGTTCTGAGAGTTCATTATTTCTCACACTCCACCCCCAACCTCCTGACCCTTCTATCTATGACCCTCCCATGCCCAAAAGCTTCTAGCTAGAAAATCAGGAGGTGGTCCAAATGTCATAAAAAAGTAACCAGCCCCTCTTCTTCCCCTGAATCCCTTCTCCTTGCCCCGTTACAGAGCCCAAAGCCACCTGGAAGACATTCTTATCTCTCCTGGTTGGAATGAAAAATGGTCTCTGGTTGCATTGAATGCAGCTCTCAAACTGGTCTTGTACTTGCTGGAATAAATGCTGTTTTTCTTGCCTTAGCTGCTCTCTAGGTTTGTGGGGTTGTGTTATGGGAACATTGTGCTACTACTGTGTGTGCGTGTGTGTGTGTGCTTGTTGTGTAGTGCTAGGAATCCACAGTAGGTCTCTGTTAAGTCTGTACCGTGATGAGGGCTTTTTGGACTCTGACCAGAAACCAACAGAACCAAACTGAAACCAAAACCTCCTTCCAGCAGCAGCAGAGGCGGCAGGCATGGTCTGGGGTCAAGATGGAACCACCCCACATCCCAGGCACCCAAGTGACTTTCCTTATGCCTCCGTAAATGTTATGGTGCTAAGAATGTGTCAGTCTCAAAAGGACACACTTTTCCTGTGCTTTAGCCACCTGTTTCAGACAAAGCAACACCACCACAAAAAACACCCCAACACATTGTGTTCTGGTGCAGGTTTGTATTAAACTGTAGCTACTTCTCATTTTGTCTCAGTTGTGGTTTTTTCCAGGGAAAAATGCATATGACGTCTCTCATTAAACTTCGGCTGCTTGATGTGCAAGGACATTTTGAGGAAGTACTAAGTACTGTGGGGGCGGGGGGGGGTGGGGAAGATGTCCTCCACCGATTTATCTCCCCTGTTCCATTTACTTATTTTTTTAGCTTTTTGGAAGTCTTTAACCTATGGAACTTTTTTTTGTTCTCAGATCGTGCTTTCAAAAGCTGCTTGCCAGATGGATAATCCCCTACCTATCCTTTTGTATAAACTCCCAGAAACCTCTCTTTCTGCACAAAGATTGGCCACATAAATGACTAGAAGCAGGACTGATACTAGAAAAAGTTGGAAAAGACAAAATTTGTCCCTTATCTTAATCTCACACATCTTCTTTTCTGTACTCCCTTTTTTCCTCTCTTCCCATCAGGGACCTCAATACTGCCTCTGATTGTCCAGAATCTTACCCATCAGTGCCCTACATCCACCCTCCCTAATAATATACAAAGTTCTAGAATTACCCTCCTGGGGTAAATACACTTATAAATTTTAGAAGAAGAGTCTGGATTAACATAAAAGAATGTACCTCTCTCAAATGATAGAATTTTAAAAATCATGATGAAGTGAAAAATTTCAAGGAATGAGAGGGAATTATTTGAAGGTAAGAAGTCATATACATACCTTGTCTTCCAGTGTTATATAAAGTAAGCAACCAGCTCTGAGAATGACATGATAGGCCTCAACTGAGAGAACCACATAGAATACTACAGTTAGGGCAGAATATTTGGCTACAAAAGATTTTAATTACTGAAGAGGGTTGTTGATCAGATCCTGTATAATAATAAGCACTACTGTCAACCCAGTACTCATCCTCATGGGATTTGCATTCCATCCAACATGAGATGAGCTTGGGTTCTCAGAGAGCTAGCTCCCTTTCTCCCCTTTTGTAGTGGCTGTGTTTATCCTTTAGGACTTGGTGTGGATTTATCCTCTCAGAATCTTGGCTTGATGCCTCCACTCACTGGGGGGAAATGCCACTCCTCCAGTGCTTGCTGTTTCAATGAAATTTACTCATAAAAACAACAGAGATGTACACGGTGCTTGAAACAACATTAGGAAGAGGGGAAAACCAAAGATAACAAAGGCACCAAAATGGGCACCCTTTCAAATTACAAATCTTTCCTAGACTAAGCAGCCAAAAACCTAGGAGCTCAAATTCAAACCTCCCCACTTTGTGAGCAGCCTAGCAGAGCCCACTAAAAAAAAAATCCAAATACTTGAATTCAAATTTTCATCTCCCACTTCAAGGGAAGGGGATTAACCTCTCATGGCAAAACAAGTCACAGGGTACTGGCTAGATCCCACGTGGATGTTCTTCCTCACTGGCCTCCATTCTGGTCCCTGCTTTGCTCCCTGTCATCACCACTGCTGGTCATTCACCTTTGGCCATGCCTCCCAGGTCTCGCTTGGCACTATAATTATCTACTTCCTCCTAGACCTAGCACCCAAGGAATACACTGGCATTAATGTTAAAGGTCTTATAATAAGAAATCATCTGGCTTGTAAATCAGGCCACCATCATTTCTATTTCACTAAAGTATGTATGTTTCTCCTCAGTCTGCCTCCACATTCCACATTCAACATCCTCTCTCCTTGTTCTACACTGCCCTCTCCCAATGCCTTGCCCAGATTCCTCATGCTGGAAGGACAGAAGAATTTGTATCCCCAGCCAGGTTGCATGGGATATAATTGAACATCTGTGAACATTATAAGGTTGATATGAAACATCAGAGATGATATCCCAATTAATTATACAATGCAGATGAGGCACCTAATATATTAGATTTGCATGTAGCAAATATAATAATAGTATATCGACAATTATTAAGTACCCACTGTGGGTCAAGCACCAGACAAAAATAAAGTTCCCCATTTTCAGGGAATTATAGGGAGCTTACATTTTATTGTGGGAGACTTCCTGTATGTATACGAGTAAGATATATGTAAAATGTGATACATGGATAACCCAGATCAAATTAATTGCCAGCTTTGGAAGCAGAGAGGGAAGGGAGGGAGAGAAATGATTTGGATTATATAACCTTGGAAAACTTATGTAGAAATTTATTGCATGTAATTGGTAAAAATAAAAAGTAAAATTTAAGAAACAAGATACATGCAAAATAAATACAAGGCTCATGGAGGTAAGTAGGAAAGGTGCTAATAGCTAGAGGGAAGAGGAGAGACCTCATGTAGAAAGTTGTACTTGAACCAAGCTTTGAAGGAAATGAGATTCTAAAAAGATGAAGATGAGGAAGGAGTGCATTCAAGGCATTGGAGACAAGCTGTTCAATGGTGTAAAGATGGAAGCTGGAGGAGTGTTGTGGGTAAAAAACAGCCAGGTGGTCAGTTTGGTTCAAATGAAGCCTACATGTGGGGAGGGTTCTAGAGGCTGAAAGGTAGGTCGGAACCACATCATGAAGAGTTTTAAATGCCAAAAGGAAGCATTCATTTGACTGGGAACTTTGTCGCTAGTTTATTGAATTGGGAAGTGGCACAGTCAAGCCTGTGCTATAGAAACATCACCTTGGCTTCTGTTTGGAGGAGGATATAAAGAGGGAGAGACAATTATAATAACTAGCATTTATGTCATACTTAATGGTTTAAAATCCAAAGGGCACTCAAAAACAAAGGCTGTTTATACTACCCTACATATATAGTTTACATAAAATAAATTGTAAACAATGTGGAGTCATGTCTTGCACATTATTTGTTTATACATTAAATGTTTTTTTTGGTGGTGATGGTTAATAAAAAATAAATAAATTTTAAAATACTTAATGGTTTACAAAGCACTTGGCAAATGTCTCATTTTATTCTTACGACCCTAGAAGGTAGGTACTACTATAATTTCCATTTAACAGATAAGGAAACTAAAGCATAAAAAAGTTAAGTGACTTAACCAGGGCCAAGTATCTGAGGCAGGATTTAACCTCAGGTCTTCCTGGTTCTAGGTGCAGAGCATTATCCACAGGGTCACCCAACTTTCTCCAAGACAAGGTAGGATGAAGAAATTATTGCAATAGTCCAAGCAAAAGGCGATAAAGACTTATGAGTAGAGAAGAAGTTGGAATACTGGTCTACCTTAATCCAGACCTTCCAAATCCTCTTCTACGCACCACTATGCACAAAGCATTTGGCCTGTGAGGTGTTTTGTTTTGTTTTTTAAACCCTTATCTTCTGTCTTAAAATCAATACTCTGTATTGGTTCCAAGGCAGAAGAGTGGTGAGAGCTAGGCAATGGGGGAGGAGGGGTCAAGTGACTTGTCCAGGGTCACACAGGAAGGTTCTGAAGCCAGATTTAAAACTAGGACTTTTCATTGTCTAGGCCTGGCTCTCAATCCACTGAGCCTCCTAGCTGCCCTATGAGGTTTTGTGATGACTCCATTGACTAGTAGGCCCTTCACATGGTTTCTGAGGTCTGTCATCTTTAAAAGAAAAATCTTCTGAGGCCACTTTTGCTATATCTGGGAGTCACTCAAATTGATTCTGTGTTAATAGTTGTGCTCTTAGCACAGTACCCGGCACGTAGTAGTTGCTTAATAAATGTTCCCTCCTCACTCCCCCTTACTCCATAGACATTTCTTCATGCCATGTGAATACAACAGTTCTAATGTTTAATTTCTTCCTCAAATTGTTCTTTTTCTTTTTTAAACCCTTACCTTCCATCTTAGAATTAATACTAATAATTGGATGCAAGGCAAAAGAGCAGTGAGGGCTGAGCAACTGGGATTAAATGCCCAGGGTCCCACAGCTAGGAAGTGTCTGAGGCCACATTTGAACACGGGACCTTCCATCTCCAGGCCTGGCTCTCTATCCACTGAACCACTTAGCTGCTACCTCAAATTATTCCTCAGACTCAAACTCTTTGGGCTCACTCTTAAAGTGGAAGATACCATATGCCTTTGATGCTCTTAATTATTATTCGTTTCTTCTTATCAACTTTTTCCTAGAAGGCATGGATTTTTAGGGTGGCCAGGGATGCCCAGCTAACAGACAGCAATATTCTACCACTATGTTGAACAGACTCTAGTTCAGCCCAATCAGTGCTGACACACCAGAGTCATTCATTGGGTCCAGATGTACTAGAACCATGAGATCCACCTTCTTGCTAACTCCTATGACTTGCTTAGGGGCCTTCCAATTAACATAGATGCAGCTCAGCTATGAACAGCCTTTCTTACCCAGCCCATAGAGACCTAGCACTATATCAGCTATAAAGATACTTCTTGTGAGTGACTTTCATAAGATGTCTGGAAGATAATTGTCATTTGAGCTCCGCTGTCCAGCCCAGCAAGACATTCCTAGGGAGGTAGTCTGGGCTGAGTACAGAAGTTGGAGTTGAGTTCAAAATCTGGCTCTGCTGAGATTTCACCTTTCTAATCCTTAGAGTCTTCATCTGTACAGTAAGGATGGTAATAGTATATACAGAGTCCTTCTGAAGATCAAATAGGATAATGTAAGCAAAGTATAAATTTAAAGTGCTACGTGAACATGAGTTCTTATTATTTATCAAACAACGTGATACAACATAAAGAGCACTAAAAACTGAGTCATGGAACATGAGTTCCAATCTCAGCTTTGCAATTCCTTCATCAGTAATATAAGGGGTTTGGCCTCTTGTAGCTCTTGGGTCTATGATCCTATGAACTTAACCTAGAAACCAGCCTACAGCAGCAATTTCCTTTTCACACGCTCACTTATTCCTTTCTATATTCTACAGCAATTACTCCCAACGCTGGTTTTACAATATGAACAAGGTGTCCTCAATTTTATTTTTGTCCAGATCTGTGATTTTACCATTATACAGAGCTCCCAAAGAGGAAATGTCCTCTATCAATCTAACAACTGTTCTGCAATTTATAGTCTTCTAGTTACCTAGGACACTGAAAGGTTTTGAGTTGCAGATGGCCATACAGCAAATATATGTCAGAAGCAAACAATGAACCCAGGTTGTCCTGATTCCACAATTTCAAGTACTGAATGACATCAATCCACTGATTTATATTTTGACCAGCACCAAGGTTGGTCCTCTGTCCCCTCCTCTGATTTTAATAACATGAAATTCTCCCAAAAAATTCCCAAATGGTTTATTCTATCTTATTTTTTGAATGCTATACATTACTTTTAAAGCTGAAGAATACATCAAGCAAATAAAAATTCAGAATGATGTAATAAAAGGAGAACTGAACTTTGAATCAGAAGACCCAAGTTCCTGCCCCAGGTCTACCACTCAACTAGTTTTGTCATCCTTTGCAAATCACTTAGACCCACTGGCCCTCCATTTTTCTCATCTACAAAGTGAAGAAATCCGGCTTATTTATTTCCAAGATCTCTTCTACATCTAATAATATGTCTATAGATAAGGATTTTTCCCTCCCCTCCCCCAAAGAAAATATCCTAGGAGTTTAAAGCATATCCTTCTGATTAGAAATTGCCATAAATGGCAAAAGCCTTCAAATGAATAGGCTATCTTCTTGGTAACCCCATTTAGATTTAACTAAGGAGAGAGAGAGAGAGCATCTCAGAAATGGAGGGATGGATAGAATTGGTACTAGCTGTGGGTTGCCCTGTAGAATAACTACAGCTAATGTGTTTGGAAAACTATCTTAGATCATTTCTAAAAGGGCCAATTAGTCTAAACTTCTAGGCTGAACTCGAGGACAAAACTAGGGGCATTTATAGGGAAAATAATCACAAAATCTTCCTATTGGGAGAACTTAGAGATCATTTGACCCAACCTTCCACCTAATAAAGGAATATCTTCTATAGTGGTGGTGTCAAACTCAAATTAAAATGGATCCCGGCTGATCACATATTAACTTACAAAACCACAAATTAACATATACTCTGTATTATGTTTTTATTTATTTTGTTAAACATTTCCCAATTACATTTGAGTATGATTCCAGCTGCACTGCCTGTGGGCCTTGAGTCTGAGGTCTCTGGCCTAGAACACTGAGATGTTTAGTGACTTGCCCAGGGTCACATAGCCAATATCTGTCAGAAGTGGGACTCAAACTATCTTCTTAGATACCCAGGAAGACTTCTTGAGTTCCCAAATTCACCAAATCTTCCAAAGTGAGGTTCTCTATCCACTATGCCCTATTACCTCTAGTAGAATAATAATGGGGGTAGGGGGGAAAACAAAGAAAAAGAATAAAGGAAAATAAATTAAACATTTTAAAAATACTCAAAGGAGAATAAAATAAAGTTCAGGAGGAGCCCCAGACAAGTAAGGAAGTATTGGTATTATATTAAATTTAACATGGACTTTTAAAAACTAATCTGTATGTAATATTCATAATTTCATATGCAATCCTCTTTTTCTGTTCATCATATTCAGAAGTATTTATTTTTCAATGTTAATTAATGAGCAATTTTTTTTTTATTTTGAACGTGCACTTATTCACACTCACAGATAGTCAGGCTTCTTCCTCTTTGTTCTTAGTGTAGAATAACTACAGCTGTTGTGGTTGGAAAATTATATTAGATCACTTCTAAAAGGACCAATTACCCTGACTTCTTAGGTTGAACACTAGGAAGGAGATAGATCCCAGATTTTTATTCATAGCTCAGCCTCATAAATGGGAATGGAGGCAGAGTAAGTAGGGAAATCATGGTACCTGAGTTAGATATCTTGAGCATTCAGAACCTCTAAAATAGGCACTTTTTGCCTTCCACCTTCTCTGGCTTCCATTTGTTTTTCTGGTCTCCTATCTACCAATTGTTCCTTTGAAAGACCTTTCATTTGTGAGTCTTGCTGTGACATGCTTAGCATCCCTAAATTCCCTCTCAGTTCTAAATCTATGATCCCTTGATCCCCAAAGAGTTTACTTAAATCCAGGGTAAAAGAGAAGGACCCTTTCAGTGCTGTGTTCCTGGGACTGAGTTGGCAAAGATGATGAGGTTTCCAGCAGTCCTGCTACTCAGAACTGTCCCTTGGAAATCTAGGTGTTACCTACTAATCTAAAAGATGAATAAAGTAAAAGGATGGGTATTTCCATAATAGTTCAGGCCTACTCTACCATGGAGAAAGTCTTGTCCTTCTGGTCAACATTGGTTGGATGTGGCAAGGAAGGGAATTTCAACAGGAGCCCTGTAAAGAGATACATATCATGTTTAGATATATCAGTCACTTGCAAATTTGATCATCTGGGTTCATACTCTCTGAGCACAATATTAATCAGTTTAAGGGAAGAAGAGTGGCACTAATAACTCTTCTTTGAGTGATGATATTCATGTGAGAAGTTGCTCAGAGGCTTCCTCTGTGGCACCTCTGACCTATTCTAAAACCAATGTGTCTAGAAGAACCCAGAATGTAGTGGCAGGAGATATAGCCCTTTTCCTGGGATGTAGATCCTTTCCCGATCTCCTGCTGGAAAGAGGAAAGAGTCAGTGGTAGTTGCTAAAAAGGAAAGCAGAGAGAAATCCAAGCCTGGGGTTTCTAGAAGTTTATGCTTGGTCTGGAGAATGGTGCTGGTCTGGGGAGGTCATTTAGTCAGTAGTTAGTAAGGAAAATTATTTTGGTATAGTCTTTGGAATGGTTAAGATTAAGCTTTAACAAAGAGAGATAAAGATCCAAAATATGGCTTATAAGCTCTTCTATCTGATTGTAAGTTCTTGGATGGGGAGCAGGAAGGATCTGGGACAATCATATTTTATTTTTGTATTCCCGGAGCCTAGTATAATAACACAGTAAGCTATTAAATTATTATTAATAAATAGGACACTGACTGTTCATGAAGCCTTTGGTAGTGACTCAAACATCCTTTTCTATAAGCCTACAGAAGGATAATGTTAATAATCCAGCAAGAGGGTGCAGTGTATGAACTATCTTCAAGTTGGCTCTTTATTTGAGCCTTTAGCCCCACATTAAAAATGAGAGTATTCCTTCAGGCACATGGACAAGAGCAGTTTTTTTTTGTTTTGCTAAAATCCTGTAATATCCCTTTTGCCCACTAGAGGACACTCAGCTAACAAACACCTAGACAACTACAGGCAAACCCAAGCTCTTGATATGAATTAATCTCTTCCTAGCTGGATCTAAAATTAATCTAGGTAATAAAATAAAATATTATTTAAAGTGTAAAAATATGCACTATTTCAGCTTAGTACCTCATACAGTCTATGATCCACTCTCTCAATTCATTGCATATTGCATTCAAAGATTCAAAGACTTTCCATAACGTGATCACATTGTTTATTCTATAGAGAATAACCTAAAAGCAAACTATAGCAAACATTTTCGCATAAAGGCGTTAGTCTACAACTAAGTCCTAGCTCTCTTCTCAGATCCCTTCATATTTTGGGGTGTGAAGGGAAGGAGTCTCATCACTAATACCAGCAGATTATGAAAAGAAGTAACTGAAATGAGCAGGGCATCTCTAGAGGCAGAACCCAAGAGAGTTTTTCTAGGTTTGGCAAATACTCCATGGCATGGAAGGGGTGCTGGGATAGAACAATGGCTAGTTAGTTCTTTGTTAGAGAAATAAGGACTGAAATCCTTGAGAAGAAAAAAGCAACGAGACTAGGCCTTTTGGAATGGGAGAATTGGCCCAAAACTGAAAAGGTCACTTGGAGGAGTAAAGAAGCAAGATTGAGAAAGAAATAGACAAATGTCTTCATCTTTGACTAGCAACAAAGGATTATGCCTATTCAGCTTTGTTTCTCCATTGTCTGAACCAACTAGTTAGGAGGCCTGTGGGAAAATGAAGAGAGAGAGCAAGAATCATTATCCCAAACCTAGTCTGCTTAGACTTCCATCAGTTTAATGGCAATCATTGGACCACAGTAGAAATGGAAGATGATTGAGAAAGGAGCACAGGCTAAAAAGTAAGTCTTCAGCAGCCATTTCTACTCTTCTCAGGGGTTCAAAGCTTAAAGCCCAAAGGGAACAGATGAAATAGAAGGAATTGAATGGGGAAAATTATATTTGGGGTGGGAGGAAGGAGGAAAAATTTCTGGGTAGATTTCTCCAACATTATTCAAAGGCATGAGTCTTTTCCTCATGCCTCTTCTCCCCCTCCACAACCTGCCCCAACAACTTTATATTTATTTCACATATATTTTGTATATATTTATATGTATACCTGTTGTATTCTTCTACCCCATTAGAATGTATGCTGCTTGAAGGCAGAGACTTTTCATTTTTGTTTTTTTTTTATCTCCATCGTCTGGCATAGTGCCTGGTACATAGTAGATAATAAATAAAGTTTTGTTGATTGATTGGGAGAAAAAAGAAAACAAAAGAAAAGAAAAGGAATGATTGGGAAATCCAGGCAAGATAGAGAGGGAGTAGGAGCAAAGTAGCCCAAATCCCTCATGTGTACTCCAGAGAAGATAAAACAAAAAATGTCCAAATAATAGTTAAGAAATAAAACAGAGAATTTACAGTTGCGCTCTTTGTGGTGGCAAAAAAAAACTGGAAAATGAGGGTATGCCCTTCAGTTGGGGAATGGCTAAACAAATTGTGGTATATGCTGGTGATGGAATACTATTGTGCTCAAAGGAATAATAAACTGGAGGAATTCCATGTGAACTGGAAAGACCTCCAGGAATTGATACAGAGCGAAAGGAACAGAGCCAGAAGAACATTGTACACAGAGACTGATACTCAATGGTAAAATAGAATGTAATGGACTTCTGTCCTAGCAGCAATGCAATGACCCAGGACAATTCTGAGGGATTTATGGAAAAGAACGCTACTCACATTCAAAGGAAGAACTACAGGAGTGGAAACACAGAAGAAAAACAACTGCTTGAACACATGGGTTGATGCAGACATGATTGGGGATTGTTATGATTATAATAAATATAGATGGATATTAAGAGAAGAAGTAATATTTTAATTATGGCCATGTAGGTAAAATATAAGATGACCACATGCCTGCTAAGATCTAATTCAAGTTCCCCGCCATAACTTCTCCCACCTGGCTCCCACATACCAAAGAGAAGTCCCAATCAAGTCCTCTCTATTTAAGCTACACTTTACGTTCACTCACGTCATCACGTAAGACTGGAAACCCGTTGAATCATGGGAAATGTAGTTTCCAAGTCCCCTAAACGCTCACAGGAAGTTTGTCATATATCTAAATATTTAAAACTCAAATGAGCCCCAAATAACTCTCAATGGAACCCGAAAAATTCCAAATAACACATTTCCCCCCTGAGATCCAGCAAAAAAGACTTGTAAACATAATCAACTTCTAAATTACAGGAATTTGGGGATAAAAGAAAAGAGGATAAAAACTAGCTGCATTGACAAAAAAACAAAACAAACAAACAAAAAAAAACAATTTGGGGCAGTCCCCTATTGGCATACGAGTGTACTTTCAAAACAAATGCATTCAACTCCACATAGTTCAATCAACTGCACCCCTAAGTTCAATTTGGACCTTCATGATCCAGTGAAGGCTCTTCAGGCATCTTCATGGTACCTTCTCCAAACAGGTTCATTGTCTGGATTCTGGGGAGATGGCAAACTTCTTATCCTGAAATTACTCTCAAAAGAATTTAAAATTTACATTATAGATTATAAAACATACATTTCCTTCTGAGAATTATACATTCCCCCCCAAAATTACTCCTAAAAGAGTTAAAATTTTACATTATAGATTATAATACAGACATTATGATTATAAAACTTACACACACCCCTGAGGAAAATTCCAAATAACACATTCTCTCCTGAAGAGGGTACCCCAGGTCAGCTAAGGATACATGGCTGAGTCACGAGGTTGTATGAAATCAATTGGCAAAAGAAATTTTAAAAAAGAATAAAATCCAAATAAAGAAGGAAAAAATTAACTTGTGAATGAAATGTAAAATGTCAAAATCTCATGTGCAAAAATGTAAGGAAAAATAAACTTATAACAGGTCCTTGAATCAAGGCCCAATTAAAGTGATTTAAGCAGTTTGCAATTACCCATCCAGGAGCCAGGACTACAGAAAATTGCCATTCTATATATAAGAGAAATAATAGGACTAAATATGTGGGCAAGGGAAATGTCTTTCCCTGGTCTGATTTTTCTGCACCTTCTCAGGGAACAAGGCATAATGATATCCAATCTTAGGTGCTTTACTAGGAATTTAAGTTAAGGGGAAGTCTGGCCTCTAAAATATTAGAAAACTGCAACCCCAAACCACAAACACTAGTTTCAAGCCCTTTGGTACTGGCATAGAACTTCCTCAATCCATGATCTGCATGATCTTTTGCTCCTAGGCACTTTACAAATTTTCAGTCAATCTCCATGACCTTGTGGTTCTTTTTAACTTCTCCTGGAATCAGACAGAGAGACATTAATCACAGTCCCATAATATTTATCAATAATTGGCAGGTTAATATAGTCTAAGGATGTTCGAGTATGCATTAATATTATAGCAAATATATATTTATGTTAAGCTTATATCACTGTAAAATCAAAAAAGGATTAACATTGATTATATGTACTTTAAGTACAAAAAGGAGAAAAAGGAAAAAATCAATTGCTCTATTAAAAAAATTAAAAGGAAAAGCAATAAGAAAATTAAAAATTCAGGGAAAAAATACAATGCTCTCAAGGATAAAAAAATGAGAGAAAAGAACACATATTGCATTGCACATACAAGGGAGAAAAATAAAAGAATGTTTTAAAAATCAAAAAATATATAGCTTAGAACTAGTGAAAGGTTTTTAACCCAAAAATGAGATCCATTTCCTGTTAAGCTTTTGCATGAATTGTGAGTGTAAATGGTTTTCATAAAAAAGCAGACTTATAATGCACATTCAAATAAAGTACCATAATTTCCAATAATATATTTAAAGACAATAGCAAACAATCCCATTATTATAACCACTTGTTATAATGTTTAAAAACTGTATACTTGTTACAAATTCAACAGGTATAGTAAATCATTCAACTTTGCCTAAGATCTTTTCTCAACAAACACTATTACTGCCTCCATAGCAATTGTGGGGCAGAGCCTAAAAAAATCTGATTTTTTAAAAAAAAAAAAACCTTCTGGGTCTAAATTATGCTCAGGAATTCTAGATCCTTCTGATGGGAAAGCAAGCTAAAACATAGAGATTAAACATCAAGCATACAGGGGGGAAGATAAACAGGTAGGAAACTTCCATGTTTCCTCTACCACTTTAAGACAATAATTCTTTATAATAAAATACATAAAGCCTTATCATTTATACAGAAAAGTACTAGGCATCTAAAGTCAATTCTAAAGACCTCTTATAAAATTATAATTTAAATTCTCACGGCATCAAAATCTCCAAGGTTGTAAACAATTATCAAGACATGTGATCCTATAGTTGAGATGGAAAATCCAGTATACATAAGGCTTATGGGCTTTTTTACAAGTTAAAAATGTTTAAGATGTTCATAAATGGTTCAGATAACAGAATTGGATTAATACAAGTAAACTTAAAAAAATGAAACCTTAAAGAAATCAGGAAATACAATATGAGTAACAGATTACAAGTGGTACAGTCAAAAATCCCTTTTTTACCAGTTCTAATAGATTTGTTCACTATTTGGGAGTTACAATAAAATCATTAACAGAATTACTCTAGCAGCCAAAACTTCATTAGCTTAAAATGATTCAGTGCAACAGAAAAATCAACAAAACAACAAAATTAATTCACAAAACTAATCAGCAAAATACAATAAGATACAGAGACTTTTTAAAACGAAACAAAACCCATTCAGTTCTGAGGTTTTAAAATCCACCTCTGGTCCAATCAAGGTCCTTCTAACTGAGCTCTGCTCTGAGCATAAGGGGTATATAGTTCAAAGTCTTGAGCAGGCCTAGTGTATGTACAGGGAAGAATTTTTCCCCTGAGTTTCAGTTTGAAATAGGGCATGCAGCCCATGCTTGCCATTTTACTTCCTGTTTGAAGAGTAAAAGCTGGGGCCACGTGGAAGCCAACTGGGGTGGGGGCTAGAGAAAAGCCTATGTCAGGTTTAGAAAAACCACGTGGAGGGCGGTAGTGGAGTAGAAACTCCTTTCAGGTTAAAAGTCATTAATGTGATACTTTCGAGCTTCTGGGTTAAGATGGCGGCAGAGTAAAAAGCAGCTGCTTAACATTTCCTAACCAAAACATATAGGACTCCTCAAGAAGACCTAAAAACAAATCCAGACAAATGAAGGGACCCCACAACAGGGTGCAGCGTTGAAGGTACTTGGGATCGGGGCATTTCCATGCTATAAAGGGGTGAAACAGCTCTCACTAAAACGCGAGCTGAGCAACCCCCTCCCCCCACACCACCTACAGTGCCAAAGCCAGCGAAAAATAGAGCAAGTTTGGGGCACGCATTAAGTCCTTGGCAGCTCCAGGGCCGGCTCCTGAGAGCAGCAAGACTTAAGACCCCAAGAGGCTAAAGAACACATGGATTTTGAACACAGACCTTGAGCGCAGGTGTGGGTGAAGGTGCAGACACAGGAGCGGAAAAGGATCCTAAGCACAGGCTTGGACCTTGAGTGGGGACCCACTGCAGATGGGTGCATGACTGTGAAAACAGATCCCTGAGACTGATAAAGGAGTTTCGGGCAAAGGAACAAGCAAGGGGACCACCAGGAGGCTTGACCCTGAGAACAACTAGACCTGAGACCTCAGGAGCCTAAAGAGCACAGACAGACCCTGAGTGTGAGGATAAAGCTGAGAAGGCACTGGGCTAACAATGGCAAGCCAGAATCAGGAACCCCAGAAGAGAAAGATCAACAAGAAGAAATCTTTAACACTTGACAACTTTTACACAGAGAAAATCCAGACAACAGAGCAAACAGCAGAGGAGAACAAACAAGAAATCACATCTAAACATTCCCAAAATAATGAAAACTGGTCACAAGCTCTGGAGTTCAAATCTGAGATAACGAGAAAGATGAAAGAGATTTGGTGAGAGAAATGGGAAATAGCTCAAAAGGAAATTAACAGGTTAGAAGACAGAAACTCCCAATTAGAGAAAGATACCCAAAAATCAAAAGAAATGGTAAGCAAAATGGAAACCAAAATCAGGCAAGAAAAAAACAGTTTAAAAGGCAGAATTTCGCAATTGGAAAGTGAGGCAAGTAAATTGAAGACCAGAAATGACCAGATTGAAAAGGAAAACCAGTCTCTAAAGGCTAGAATTGAGCAATTAGAAGCTAATGATCTCTGAAGACAACAAGAACAAATAAAACAAAGTCAAAATACTGATTAAATAGAAGGAAACATGAAATATCTCAATGAGAAATTGACAGATCAATAAAACAGGTCTAGAAGAGACAATTTGAGAATCATTGGTCTCCCTGAAAAAGCAGAAATTAATAGAAATTTGGACTCCATACTAAAAGAAATTATTCAGCAAAACTGCCCTGAAGTTCTACAACAAGAGGACAATATAGACATTGAAAGGATCCATAGATCACCCTCTACACTAGACCCTGAAAATACAACCCCCAGGAATATAATAGCCAAATTCAAGAGCTTCCAAGTAAAAGAAAAAATTTTACAAGAAGCTAGAAAGAGACAATTCAGATATCAAGGAGCACCAATCAGGATCACACAGGATCTGGCAACCTCCACACTAAAAGACCACAAGGCTTGGAATATGATATTCAGAAAGGCAAGAGACCTGGGTCTACAACCAAGGATCACCTACCCATCAAAACTGACTATATACTTCCAGGGGAAAGTATGGGCATTCAACAAGATAGAAGATTTCTAAGTATTTGCACAGAAAAGACCAGGACTAAATGGAGTGTTGGATATCTAAGCACAAAAATCAAGAGAAACATGAAAAGGTAAATAAGAAACAGAGGGGAAAGAAAGAAAACTCTTATTTTTTAAATTTGCCTCTTTAAGGGCTTCAATAAGATCTAATTATTTGTATTCCTAAGTGGAGAAATGTTATGTGTAATTCTCTGTAGTGAACTCTAATCACTATTATAGTTTTCACTATTATAGTAATTAGAAGAATTATTCATAGGGAGAGGTTGGAGTGCTATATGGTCTAAGATGATATGGGGGTGGGAAAGAGGAGGATGAATATTAGAGGACACTAAGAGAAACTTGAATGAATAAGAAAAATAGAATATTCTATTACATACAAAGAGGGCATGGGAAGGGGAAGAGATGAATACTATTATAAGAAGGAGAGGAAGAGAGCATTAAGGGGTAATATTTAAACCTTACCTTCAGTGGAATTAACCCTGAGAGGGAAGAGTAGCTATATCCTTTGGGATATGGATATCTATCTCTAGATCTATCTAACCCTACTGAGAAAGTCAGAAGGGATAAACCAAGGGGAGCAAGGGAGTGGGGAGGTCAAAAAAGAAGAAGGGGGAGGGAATTCATTAGGCCTTAAAAATAAAAATAGGGGAATAATAAGGGAGGGGTAGAAAGGGAAGTTAATCAAGAGAGGGGACAAGGGTTACTAGCTTAAAGCAAACCACTGGTTTAAAAGTAAATAGTGTAAGAAGAAGGGATAGAACTAGGAGAGGATACCAAAATGTCGGCAAATACACAACTGTTAATTATAACTCTGAAAGTGAACAGGATGAACTCACCCATAAAACGGAAGCAAATAGCAGAGTGGATTAGAAACCAAAATCCTACCATATGTTGTCTACAAGAAACACATATGAGGCGGGTGGACATACACAAGTTTAAGGTTCAGGGCTTGAGCAAAATCTTTTGGGCATCAAATGAGAAAAAGAAGGCAGGAGTGGCAATTATGATTTCTGACAAAGCCAAAGTAAAAATACATATGATTAAAAAAAGACAGGGAAGGTCATTACATTCTGATTAAAGGCAATATAGACAATGAGGAAATAACAGTGCTCAATATTTATGCACCAAGTGGCATAGCACCCAAATTCATAAAGGAGAAACTGGCAGAGCTCAAGAAGGAAATCAATAGTAAAACCATACTAGTGGGAGATCTAAATATTCCTCTTTCAGATCTAGATAAATCAAACCAAAAAATAAATAAGAAAGAGGTAAGAGAGGTGAATGGAGTCCTAAAAAAATTAGATTTAATAGATATGTGGAGAAGAAAAATAAATAGGGACAAAAAGGAATACACCTTCTTTTCAGCTGCACATGGTACATTCACAAAGATTGACCATGTAATAGGGCATAGAAACATTGCAAACAAATACAAAAGAGCAGAAATAATAAATGTAAGCTTCTCAGATCATAATGCAATAAAAATAATACTTAGTAAGGGCACCTGGATAGGCAAATCAAAAACTAATTGGAAATTAAATAATATGATTCTCCAAAACTAGCTAGTCAAAGAAGAAATCATAGAAACAATCAACAATTTCATTGAAGAGAATGACAATGATGAGACATCCTACCAAACTCTTTGGGATGCAGCCAAGGCAGTACTCAGTGGGAAATTTATATCCTTGAATGTATATATTAACAAATTAGAGAGGGCAGAGATTAATGCATTGGGCATGCAACTTAAAAAATTAGAAAGCGAGCAAATTAGAAATCCCCAGATGAAAACTAAATTAGAAATACTAAAAATCAAGGGAGAAATTAATAAAATCGAAAGTAAAAGAACTATTGAACTAATAAATAAGACTAGAAGCTGGTATTTTGAAAAAACAGATAAAATAGACAAAGTACTGGTCAATCTAATTTAAAAAAGGAAAGAAGAAGACCAAATTGACAGTATCAAAGATGAAAAGGGAGACCTCACCTCTAATGAAGGGGAAATTAAGGCAATCATTAAAAACAATTTTGCCCAATTATATGGCAATAAATATAGCAATCTAGGAGATGTGGATGAATATTTACAAAAATATAAATTGCCTAGATTAACAGTTGAAGAAATAGAATACCTAAATAATTTCATATCAGAAAAAGAAATTGAACAAGCCATCAAAGAACTCCCTAAGAAAAAATCGCCAGGGCCTGATGGATTCACAAGTGAATTCTATCAGACATTCAAAGAGCAACTAATCCCAATACTATATAAATTATTTGATATAATAAGCAAAAAAGGAGTCCTACGGAATTCCTTTTATGACACAAATATGGTACTGATTCTAAAGCCAGGTAGATCAAAAACAGAGAAAGAAAACTACAGACAAATCTCCCTAATGAACATAGATGCAAAAATCTTAAATAGAATACTAGCAAAGAGATTCCAGCAAGTAATCAAGAGGATCATCCACCATGATCAGGTGGGATTTATACCAGGATTGCAAGGAGGGTTCAACAATAGGAAAACCATCCACATATCTAACAAACAAAAATCACATGATTATCTCAATAGATGCTGAAAAAGCCTTTCACAAAATACAGCACCCATTCCTATTGAAAACCCTGGAAAGTATAGGAATAGAAGGACCTTTCCTAAAAACAATAAACAGTATATACCTAAAACCATCAAGAAGTATTATTTGCAATGGGGATAAATTAGAAGCCTTTCCAATAAGATCAGAAGTGAAACAAGGATGCCCATTATCACCTCTATTATTTAACATTGTACTAGAAACACTAGCAGTAGCAATAGAGAAGAAAAAGAAATTGAAGGTATCAAAATAGGCAATGAGGAGACTAAGCTATCACTCTTTGCAGATGATATGATGATCTACTTAAAAAATCCTAGAGAATCAACTAAGAAGCTTGTAAAAATAATCAACAACTTTAGCAAAGTTGCAGGATACAAAATAAATGCACATAAATCATCAGCATTTCTATATATTTCCAACACATTAGAGCAGCAAGAGGTAGAAAGAGAAACACCATTTAAAATCACCCTAGACAATATAAAATACTTGGGAATCTATCTACCAAAACAAACACAAGAATTATATGAAAACAACTACAAAACACTTTCCAAAGAATTAAAACTAGATCTAAACAATTGGAAAAACATTGATTGCTCATGGGTAGGACGAACTAACATAATAAAAATGACCATTCTACCCAAATTAATTTACCTATTTAGCGCCATACCTATCAAACTACCAAAAAGCTTTTTCACTGAATTAGAAAAAACTATGACAAAATTCATTTGGAATAACAAAACATCAAGAATATCAAGGGAAATAATGAAAAAAAAGTGAAGGAAGGTGGCCTAGCAGTACCAGATATTAAACTATACTATAAAGCAGCGGTCATCAAAACGATATGGTACTAGCTAAGAGACAGAAGGGAGGATCAGTGGAATAGACTTGGGGTAAGTGACATCAGCAAGACAGTGTATGATAAACTCAAAGAGCCCAACTTTTGGGACAAAAATCCACTATTTGACAAAAACTGCTGGGAAATTTAGAAAACAATATGGGAGAGATTAGGTTTAGATCAACATCTCACACCCTTTACCAAGATAAATTCAGAATGGGTGAATGACTTGAATATAAAGAGGGAAACTATAAGTAAATTAGGTGAACACAGAATAGTATACTTGTCATATTTCTGGGAAAGATTTTAAAACCAAGCAAGAGTTAGAGAAAATTACAAAATGTAAAATAAATGATTTTGATTATATCAAACTAAAAAGCTTTTGTACATACAAAAAAATGCAACCAAAATCAGAAGGGAAACAACAAATTGGGAGAAAATCTTTATAACAAAAAACTCTGACAGGGGTCTAATTACTCAGATATACAAGGAGTTAAATCAAATGTATAAAAAATCAAGCCATTCCCCAATAGATAAATGGGCAAGGGACATGTATAGGCAATTTTCACATAAAGAAATCAAAACTATCAATAAGGACATGAGAAAGTGCTCTAAATCTCTAATAATTAGAGAAATGCAAATCAAAACAACTCTGAGGTACCACCTCACACCTAGGAGATTGGCTAAAATGAGAGAAGAGGAGAGCAATGAATGTTGGAGGGGATGTGGCCAAATTGGGACATTAATGCATTGCTGGTGGAGTTGTGAACTGATCCAACCATTCTGGATGGCAATTTGGAACTATGTTCAAAGGGCTATAAAAGAATGCCTGCCCTTTGATCCAGTCATACCATTGTTGGGGTTGTACCCCAAAGAGATCATAGATAAACAGGTCTGTACAAAAATATTTATAGCCGTGTTTTTTGTGGTGGCAAAAAAACTGGAAAATGATGGTATGCCCTTCAATTGGGGAATGGCTGAACAAATTGTGGTATATGCTGGTGATGGAATACTATTGTGCTCAAAGGAATAATAAACTGGAGGAATTCCATGTGAACTGGAAATACCTCCAGGAATTGATGCAGAGTGAAAGGAGCAGAGCCAGAAGAACATTGTACACAGAGACCAATACTCTGTGGTAAAACAGAATGTAATGGACTTCTGTACTAGAAGCAATGCAATGACCCAGGACAGTTCTGAGGGACTTATGGTAAAGAACGCTACCCACATTCAGAGGAAGAACTACAGGAGTGGAAATGCAGAAGAAAAGCAACTGCTTGAATACATGGGTTGAGGAGGACATGATTGGGGATGTAGACTCGAAACTACCGCATCAATGCAACTATCAACAATTTGGAAATAGATCTTGATCAATGACACATGTTAAAACCAGTGGAAATGCGCATCGGCTATGGGGGAGGGGGGAAATAGGGGGGTGAAGGGGAAAGTAAGAGCATGAATCATGTAACCATGTTAACTTTTCTAAAAAATAAAAATTATTAAATGAAAAAAATGTCATTAATGTCTACGAGGATGCGGGCAATGAGAGAGAAGGGGGGGGGGGCGGAGTTTTACATACTTCCCAAATCTTAAACATGGGCAGCAATCTCTGGGATCAGCATCAAGAGGCGGAGACAGTGGGGGAGGGCAGGGAGCCAGACAGGTGGCGGGGCAGGAATCTCAGGAGTCAGTAGGCAGAGGCAGCAGCAGCAGCAGGCTCCCGGAAACTGGCATTCAGGCAGCGTTGGGGTCAGCATCGGCAGGAACAGTTAGCAGGAGTAGGGATAAGCACTGGGCAACAGGAAAGGGCTAGACCCAGGGACTCCAGGGAGGGTCTGGTGTGAGAGGCTCAAACTGGCTGAAGCAGCTTCCGAGGTAATCAGCAGGCAAAAACAAACTGCTATCAGCAAAAGCACAACATTTAAAGCCACTTTCCCCTTATGAAAATATGCTCAAAAGAACTGAGCAAAGTGGCCAAAAAGAAAAGCACAAAACTGACAGAAGCATGTCTATAGCTATGGAGAGGATTTTAAATGCTCTGAGATCTGAAAAATTGAGAGTTATGTCCCTTTGTGGTTGCCAAATTGTTATGATTATAATAAATATAGATGGATATTAAGAAAAGAAGTAATATTTTAATTATCACCATGTAGGTAAAATATAAGATGACCATGCACCTGCTAAGATCTAATTCAAGTTTCCTGCCATACCTTCTCCCATATGGCTCCCACATACCAAAGAGAAGAAGTCCCAATCAAGTCCTCTTTATTTAAGCTACACTTTACGGTCGCTCACGTCATCACATAAGACTGGAAACCCGTTGAATCATGGGAAATGTAGTTTCCAAGTCCCCTAAATGGTCACAAGAAGTTTGTCATATATCTAAATATTTAAAACTCAAATGAGCCCCAAATAACTCTAAATGGAACACCCAAAATTCCAAATTACACAGGATGTAGACTCTAAATTACCACTCTAATGCAACTATCAATAATATGGAAATAGGTCTTGATCGATGACACATGTTAAAACCAGTAGAAGTGTGCGTCGGCTATGGGAGGTGGGGGTGGGGGGCGTAAAGGGGAGAGTAAGAACATGAATCATGTAACCATGGAAAATTTTTCTAAAAAACAAAAACAAAAAACAAACAACTAAATAAATAAAACAACCAAATAAATAAATGAAGCAGAGAAACTAGAATTAAGCCACTCAAAAACTTGCACGTATTAATAAGATCAAAATCACAGTCAGAGGAACTGGGAAGAGTAAAATAGCAATTGGAGGCCTCTCAGCTCCAGCAGCCTCAGAATGCTCCAGCCAGAAAGTCCAAGGTAGTCCAAAAGCCCCAGAGTACTCCTGTGAAGAAACCCCAGGACAGTTAAACTCAGGAAGCTTTTTGCCCAGATTAAGGCAAAGCTCCTCCAAGGAATCAGCTATCAACTGACACACTCTAGGAGCTCTGAAAGTTTGCTGTGAATTGATATTATCCCTCAGGCTCTATCACCTTGAAGAGTTCAATGCTCTGTACCTAGGATAGAGGCAAACTTGGGACCTACCTGTACTTTTGGACAGACACCAATAGAAGGCAGAGTCAGTGGCATGGTACAGGGATTCCTTATCCAACCCAAATATGTAGGAGCTGTCAGAACCTGTCCTTGAAAAATACAGAAGAAAGGATGGTGAATATGCTGTTCAAATGAAATTCCTTTTTATCTAGATTGGACAAAGGAGAGTTGAAATACACACACAAAGACTTTGTTGTAGAAAAACATTAAAATCAATAAGGAAATAGTCCAGAACAGCAAGAGGGGAGGGGAGTAGTAAGAGTTTGAGACTTTGTCAAAGGACCTGGGTTTGGATCTGATATCTGCTTACTGTCTGTGTAATGG
Organism: Gracilinanus agilis; assembly: GCF_016433145.1. Lineage (NCBI taxonomy): Eukaryota > Metazoa > Chordata > Mammalia > Didelphimorphia > Didelphidae > Gracilinanus > Gracilinanus agilis. The sequence goes on along the minus strand of NC_058131.1, from coordinate 232,493,193 downwards.
AGGGCAAGTTATTTAACCTTTCTTGGTCTTAGATCTTCATCTGTGGCATAAGGGGGTTGGGTTTGATTGCATCTAAAGTTCCTTCCAGCTCTAAATCTATGACCTTACATATGACTTGTTGAGACCAAAGAAACTAAAGTAACTGCAGCTTTGAAAAAACTGACCAGTGAAAAGGTTTTAGAGAAAAGATGGAAAGTTCTGATATGCTGATTTTGAAGTAGCCTTGAGGCATTCAGATATGTCTTTGAGGAAGAAGGAGCACAGGCTAAAAAGTAAGTCTTCAGTAACCATTTCTACCCTTCTCTGGGATCCAAAGCTTGAAGCCTAAAGGGAACAGGTGAAATAGAAAGAATACAATGGGGAAATTCATATTTGGGATGGGAGGAAGGAGGAAAAATTTCTGGGTAGATTTCTCCAACATTATCCAAAGGCACAAGTTAGGCTAGAGAGAGATCTGGGAATCATCTTCATACTATGCAAATTGATTTTAAAAAACAGTATGAGGAATAAGAGCTTTACTCTGATAACATGAATAACAGCAGAGGCCCCAACTTACAATAATAATAATATTTATGTTAACATGATATTTCTCTAGGCTACAAGTACCTAAATTAATTTGCACTTCCCCCAAATATGTTTGTTTCCACTATGCAATATATTCTCACAGCACACACATCTTCCTTTAGAAGTTTTAAACTTTGATTCTCACCCATTCTGCTATAAATTTTGCAGATCTTTGGGTTGCAAACTACATTTAAACTAATCCTCTTCATTCTATCTGTGCATTAAGAGAGATCACCTAACAGAATAGATAAGAGATTGCCTTCCTTCTACTGCTAATATGTACCCCATCCATCACAGAAAGCATAGCACATTGGGATTCTGGATAATATGATATATTATTATAACTACATTATATATCCTAATAAAAATGTATATGTTATATATAATAATATGGCAACAATACATTAATATAATAATATTCACTGCAGTTAGGACCACTGTGGCATTTTTTGTGGAAACAAAGTAGGTGCCAGTCAGTTTGAGGAACAACTGGACAAGATATGGCATATGAATATAATTGAATATCATTGTGTTGTAAATCATTAAGACCTATATGAACTGATACAAAATGAAAAAATCCACCAATGAAGCAGAGAAACTAGAATTAAGCCACTCAAAATATATATAACAATATATATAATGATCACAATAATATAAATGAAAACCGCAATAGGAGATAGCTACACTCAGATTAAAATGTAATTAGTACTTTTGGTCCTATAGAACAGTTGAAGGGAACACATTTCTGTTTTTAGAGGCAAGACCCATGGGGCACTATAGGTATTAGAAAGTTATATATATATATAATGTCAGATGTAAGTCACTTTGTCAGTGGATTTTGCTGAACTGTATTTCTTTTATATGTGTATTACCAATTTCACATGTTAACTGTATTTCTTTTTTTAAAGGCAAGGCTTATTGTGGAGAGAAGCATATTGAAAAATAAGTGGGATGATCCAAAAAACCCAAAAGATATCAATAAAACTTTTAAAAGAAGGAAATCTTTGTAGTATTATAGCAGGAAAAGCCCAAGATAATCCTGAAGGGCTTGGAACTGGAAGGTGAAAGAATAGGGAGGGAAACCTCTGAGAGATAGGAAGAATTATTAAAACCATTAGAAGGGGAATTCAGAAAATATTTTAAGTATGAGAAGGAGGTGATGGGCTCTGTCAAAATCAGCAGTGAAGTCAGAGAAGAGAAAAGATTAATTCTTAGACTAGTCTGTGACTGTAAAGGTAGCTAAGAGACCTTGGTGAGAGGGGGAGGAGGGTATTTTCAGCCAAGGACTCAGAAGCCAAACTAAACAGGTCAAAAAAGGGAGCTGATTAAAAAGAGAGTCAAAACCAAATGACAAGAGTGTTCAAGAAGCATAGAAATGAAAAGGTGATGAATACAGGAGCCTGGTTCCTTTCTGGGGAAGTGCATCTAGGTGCTTCGGAAGAGAGACATACAGCTACCTAAATATGGGAGGTGATAAATGATCAAGTTGGAGGTGAGACTTTCTGTCAGGATGATAGTGGTTAAAAACAGATCTCTGCAGAGAGGTAGTCAACTATAGGTGTAGAATGAAGCATACATTTTTAGACAAGGCCAATGTTGACTTGTTTTATTGTGCTTACTTTTTACAAAAGATTTTTTTTTTATTTTGGGAAGGAGTGATTTATTGCAAAGTAACAAAGATAAAAAAAGAAAATATAGTTGGGATGAGCTGCTAAGCAACATCAGAGACTTTTATTTGTCCCTATACACTATTAACTTATTGCCAAATTATTTCCCCAATATAAACATTCTTTCTCTGCTCTGGGAAATAGTAACAAATGAATCTATAATTCTCTCTTCCATTTTTTTCTTTTTCTTAGCTCTGAGCCCCTAGTCACTAGCAAAATGTCATAGTTGTACATTTTTTTCTCTCCTGTAATACTCTCCTCCATTTCCTATTTCCATTTGTATCCTCAATGAGTACACTCAATAAAGAAAGGAAAATCATTGTTTTAAACCCTTATCCTCCATTTCAGAATTGATACTAATTATTGGTTTCAAGGTAGAAGAGTTGTAAGGACTAGGTGATTGGAGAAATACCTGAACAAGTTATGGTATATGATTAAAATGAAATACTATTTTACAATAAGAAATGATGAGGGTAATAGTTTCAGAAAAACCTGGGAAGATATATGAATTGATGTAAAATGAATTGAGTAAAACCAAGAGAACATAGTACATAGTAACCACAATACTGTAAGGATGACTAACTGAAAGACTTAACTACTCTACAGATCCCTGGGGCACATAATGAAAAACCTTGTTTTAATGACTACTGTGAAGCTAGTCCTTCAAAATATTGTGAATCCATATAGAATTTATCTCATGCTTCTCCATTTTGTTTGTATGGATAGCAGAAGATAATAAACTTTCTTTTTTATTATTAACTTGATAAACTTTTCCATAACTAAAGAACAGAAATAGAATGGCATATGAAAAAAAATCACTGCAATGATCCAAGACAATTCCAGAGGCTTCATGATGGAAAATGCTATCAATTTCCAAGAAAGAACTGAAAAACTCTGAATGCAGAATGAAGTAGTTTTTTGCTTTATTTTTCTTGCTTTTTTGCAACATGACTAATGTTGCAAATATATAATAATGAGGGTCATATTGCTTACTTTCTCAATAGGTGGAGAAAGGACAAAAGGATAGAAAGGAATTTGGAACTTAAAATGAAAAAAGAAAACAATAATAACCAGGAGCTGTGTAGGGGAATCTTGGGTAGAAAGGACTGATGTCCTGATACACCTTATGTATAATGTATTCACTAGAACAGCCCATTCCTTGGGTTGCCTCTACCCAAGCTCCACTCTGGCTTTCCAGGCCTCTCCTCCTCAAGCTCCATGTGTTTTCAATGCATATATACAGGAGCTGGGTTCCTCCTCTATATCCCAGGACTGGTAAATTATCATTTTAAAAAGGAGCAGTCAGAGCAAGGTCCTTTAAAATTTTCTCCTTTACCCTTTGTACAAGGAACACCAGGCTGTCTCCTATCTTTACTTTGTTAACATATTAATTAATACCTCCATTATCTGTCCTTTACTTTCTGTGATTACATCGACCGAAGGAGAAGGGAATAAAATTTTCCCTCCTCTTTTACGGAAAAAAAAAAAGAGTATGAATATTTTTTTTTTTAAATCGCAGGCAAAGTCGCAGAGGATAGAGTTCAGACATCCCAATCCTCAAACATGATGGGGAATCCCATCATAGACCATGAAGCAGAAATACTAGCCTATCTCTGCTCCTTCCTTTTGATATGGAATTCGAGCTCAGCTTCTCCTCTCTTATAGGATAGAAATGTGTTTCCTTCTTCCAGACGATTAGTTAAAGGGGTGGGGGAGTTGTCACCTCGTTGCTAGGGAGAAAAGATGAAAAGGTTGTTCCCAGTTGCTATGGTGACGAAGAAAGAGTGTTCCTTGGTCCCCGAAGTGACTTAGGAAGCCTGTATGGTTCCCCGTTGATATGGCAACGTAAGGTGGCCTGTTCCGTTGCTAGGGAGAGGAGAGTTATAGGCTGTCTCTCTCTCTCCCTGCGCCCGGTTGCCGTGGAGACAGCGGGTGGCCATGCCCCGCCCCCTCGGACTCTGACAGCGGCGTCCGCATCGCGCCTGCGCAGTGCTGTCTTCCCCCGCAGTCTCTGTGCGTTGGAGCCGGAGACAGCGGCGGCCTCTGCTTAGGACCCTCCACCCCGGAGCCCCCAGTCCTCCCGGCCGGCCCGGAGCAACTACAGTCGCCTCGCCCGCCCCCCCTCCCCCATCCGCCGCCCGTCCCCTTCCCCCGCCGCCGCCTCCGCCGGAGCCATCGCCTCGTGCACTGTGAGTCGGGGCCGAGGCGACGGGAGCCGCCGTGGGGCTGAGTCAGCGAGAGGCCCGGGCCCGGGCTGGGGGAGGGGATGGGACAGGGCGGGGGGCGGGCCCCCAAGCGTCCCCGACCCTTCGATGTCCCCCACCATCAGCAGGCCGCTGCCCCCAGGGGTCCGGCTTCCTCCCTCAGCAGGCCTCCCTGGCAGCCACTCCCCCTCCCCAGGCCGCCCCAAGCCCGGGGACACCTGGCCTCCCCCCACCTCTCGGGGGTTCCTCCTCCCCGCCCACCACGTGGGGCCCCCTCCGCACCTCTAGTCTTAAGGGAATCGTTTCTTTACCCCCTCTCCGCCCTTCCTTATCCCCCCACCCCCTACCTTTCCCGAACCTGACATCCTTTATCCTCTCGGTTTTTTTTCTTCTGGTGTGGGGCCAGGAAAGATGGAGAGGAAGGGCGGGAGGGAGGAAAGGCGGGAGGGGGGGGGGGATGGGGGGGCATTCCAGGAGCTGCAAATCAATCTGAGGCTATGTCAAGGACCCCCTACCCACTCACTCACTCCTTCTTGCCGGGACTGGTTTGGGGAAACAGGTCTGGACAATCCCAACTGGCTGTTGAGTCCTGTGATTTCAGAACAGCTTGGGGTGGGGGTGGGGAGGTAGCTCAGTGGAGGTGAGGGAAGGGATACCCATCATTTTCAGCTAATGTTTATAGGGCACTCATTAGAGACTGGGTGCTGTTATAGGTGGGGCAGCCTCTCTGCCCTGTTCAATCCAATATAAAGAGTTGGGGTGATGAAGGAAGAAGTCTACATTTGGCAGCTAAGATATGGTATAGTGAAGACCTTCTTTTCACCATGTGATGATTAAGATGAGTAAGTTATCTAGAGAAAATTTTCTTTAAAATACACTTATGGTTGAAAGGACTGTGCTTGAGACTACCATAACCTTTTTTTATTGCTATTTGCTTTTATGATTTAGACATGAACAAGGGGTCAGAGTAGAAAAATCTCCAAATTACCTTTCAACTCTGATATTCTAGGAGTCTGACTTAACCTGCATTATAGCAAAAACCATAAATAACTGTTACATAGGATTTTGCTATATTTGCAGAGGGAAAAGGATATGAAAAAAAAATATACTGATGGCATGATAGTATATCTGAAGTCTGAACTGCAGGTCCTGGGCCTGAAGCGCCAGTCTTCAGCAGTGACTCTGCATGAGGACTGTTCTTCTTGATAGGAGTTACAGTACATTTGGATGTATATTGTTCTAGTTCTGACATGAGACCTGATCATGTTACATATGCTCTCTCATTTTTGCCTGCCCCATCAGAGTAGGGTAGTTCTCAGATACTTTTATTTTTTTTAACAGAGCCAAAATCTGCATTGAGGTCAAATCTATGATAGTTATGTTCAGCCAGGAGCAGTTTTTAAGTTAATATGCTTCAACATAAGAGCTTTCTAACCACTCTTATATTTGCCAATTTCCTGTGATTCCTTTCTTTTTCCTTCTAAATTTCATTGCATGGCAATTAAGCAAATATAAACATAAGCTAGTTTCACTAGTTGGGTTCCACTGTATTAATGTTTGTCTTTGAGATTACAGTTTTATAGAACAAATGAGATGGAAAAACAAGATGAATTATCTACTCACTTGAATATGCTGATTGCAGACAGTAATAAATCATGGTATATTTAACTCTAACTTTTTCCCAGCCACAGCCTTTTAGCATCTTCCTTATCCCTGATGCACATCAAAATAGCTCAGGTGACTGCCACCCTTGCATAAACTCAGATATGAAGTTTCAGGGAGAACAGTATTGGATCCTGTGTCAAATGTCACATACTATATTTGGTGGGATGTATCTTTCTCTGGCATGATAGTGACTGTGAGATCTGAGAGTTCCATTCCTTTTGTGTTTCCCTCTCCAACTTCTGTGTCAGACAGCTTGATAAAATGCCTGACTGATCATGGCTAAAGAAAGCAGCTGGATTGAAGAGCTGTTCATCTTGCCTTGAGTAGATTTTGAGAATTGTCAGTGTTAATTGTGAATGGAAGAAAGAAATTCATTATGATTATGACAGGTCAGGAAGGTGTTCCAGCTTTCTGTGGGGTAGGAGTATGATGGTTTAGTACATCAGGTTGGACTTACATGGATTGTTGTTCAAATGTTTTTTCAGTCATGCTTGACTCTTCATGACTCCATTTGGAATTTTCTTGACAAGGATACTGGAATGCTTTACCATTTCCTTCTCTAATTAATCTTATAGATGAGGAAACTGAGGCAAAATTAAGTGACTTGCCCAGGGCCACAGCTATTAAGTGTCCGAAGCCAGATTTGAACTCGAGAATTTGAGTCTTCTTGACCTTAAGCCCACCTGGGACTCTATCCATTGCACTACCTAGCTGTCCTTAAATGGATTAGGCTTTTTAAAATATGTGTCAGTTTAAAAACTACAGTGGAAACCTTTACACCTGAATTCTTGGAGAGAATACTCACAGTAATTGAAATCATAAAAGTACTAAACTTGGAAGATTGGACTAACACATTACGGGCTATTAGTTATATTATTCTTTTTATATATCTAATTGTGCTTTGAGGAATAAATAAGAATAACTTTTATATAGCACCTACAATGGGCCAGGTACTGTGCTAATCACTTTTCAAATATCTTAGTTGATCCTCGCTACAACCCTGGGGGGTGAGTGCTATTATTATTATATCCCCATTTTACAGATTCAAGAACTGAGGCAGATAGAAGTGAAGCAACTTGCCCAAGGTTACACTGCTAGCAAATGTCTTAGGCTGGATTTGAACTCAGGTCCTCTTAACTTCAGACCCAGTGTTCTCTGCTGCAACCCTTAGCTGCCTCTACATGTAATAAACTGTTATGAGCTACCTGTGTATTTATTTGCTTTATAGCTTTATATTAAATATACTGAGAAGCAGCATTATAAAATGGATAAAGAACCAAACTTAGTCAGGAATGCCTGGTTCAAGTCCTGTTCTGATCATCTATGTTGTGTGATCCTGAGTAAATCCCTGGACTTTTCAAGTACCCTAGAGAGGTCTCTTGTCTATAACTTGTAAATTTTCAGGCAGGGTTCTGGTCTGCACTGGTCGAGGAAGTTTTCTTGGTCAAGAATTCCTTACACAGTGGAATTACTGGTTTAGTCTCTGCACCTGTTAAATAGCCTGTTTTTCACAACTGATGCACCATCCACATGGGATCCACTTGAAGCTGTTTTTCTAGTAGTGGATTTGCACTGGTTTTTTCACCCTCCCTCACCCAGTTCCCCTATAATAGCCACTCAGGGTTACGACGGTGTGACAATGGAGCAGAGAATATGGGGATTGAAACCATGCCTTTGGCCTCAATTAGCATGGTATTCAAACCAACTGACCTAACCAGCTGACAGAACATTTTGCATCTGCTTTACCTGACTTTGGCCAGACAAGTTCCGTCTTACTGAATGGAAACTAAATAAGATTATATTTAGAGTCAAAATGAACCCTGCCCGTATTTGTTAAGACTTCTTTGAATAGCGATTAAAGATTTTTACTAAAAAAAATTTACATGTACAATTATCCAGAACTCTTAAAGTATCTTTAAGCTTTTTAAATCATAGAATGTTAGAACTGGCAAGGATCTAGTGTAGATCCCTATGCCAACCTCCTCATTTTATGGATGAGAAAACTAAGGCCACAGAAGTAAATTGATTTGCCCAAAATTATATAGCTAGTATAAGGCTGGAGACAAATCTATTGATTCCCATATTGAATATTCTCAGTATTCTTTACATCATGCTACCTCATCCCTGCTATTCCAGAGTGCTTTGACAAAATAATTTGCCATTATGTAATTGGCCTTATAGAGCCAGGAACATTTTAGCATGAACCTCTCTCCTCAAATACTCATTCCTGCCACCAAAAAAAAGAGAATTCCTCCTCACTAATTCTGACTTTAGAAGATGATTTCCAGTTTTTATTTTTTGAGCTTGAATGAAACTTAACACGGCGGATGGAGAGTTGAGTGTTTGGGGTCTTTCTCAGACCTGTCTCTCTCTGGCAGCTACCCTCTAAAAGCAAAGGGATGTCTGGGTTGTGCTTTGCTGCTACTTGGCCCATTTTCCTTTCCCTTAGGATCCAGAAGGAACCTCCAAACCCTAGCCTATATTTATTTATGCAAATAGAAAAAAAGTGAAAAGCAGCCTTGTGAACATTACTGAATATTATTTATTCCTTATTGAAATGCTAGGAATAAAGCTCTAACTTTTCAGGTAGTTCCTCAGTCCCTCAATGGTGAGTTTGGTCAGGAATACTGGGAATATTTTATCTTATAAAGATCTGGCATATGAAATGTTGTTACAACTGCCAAAGTAGGAATATATGAAATGCCCCTTTGTCTCTAGATTTTCAGCTGACCTGGTTATCTGAAAGGCTGGTGTATGCAGCATTTGGCTGTTGGAGCACAGGCTTAGTGTGTTTCAGTATTTTGTAGGGATAGCTATTCCAGTTAGTCCCAGGATGATCTGACAAATGCCTGTAATTTCTAATGGAAAAGCAACCCAGGTCTTAAGCAATTTTACTTACTTTTGCTTCAGGAAGGTTCTATGTAGCCCATCCACTAGTTGTGGGTATAAGTTTAATAAGTAAACTTGGCCAAGGCAGTTTCAGCTCAGGCACTCCCAAAGTGAATAGGTAGTATCCTGGAAAAGAAAAGACTTAGGAGGATTATAACTGTCTTGTAAGTACCCAAAGGGCTTTCATGTAGAAAAGAGATTAGATTTGTCCTGTTTGGTTTCAGAGGGCAGAACCAGGAGCAATAGGTAGAGACAATGCAAAAAAGGTAAATTTAAGTTTGATATAATGAAAAACTCCCTGGGAATTAGATCTCCCCCATAGTAAAATGGGCTGCTTCAAAAGGCAGTGAGTTTCCCCTCCTTGAAGGTCTTTTAGGCTGAGGTTGGATAACCACTTGTAGAACAGGATGTAGTAGGGATTATTCTGGTGTTGGCTTAGTTGACCACTAAAGTCCCTTCCAACTCTTGAAACTATGATTCTATGAAATAACAAAGGAGTATCAAAGGGGAAAGCAAGGGAGGCAAGTCTAAATTTTGTAAAACAACCTTAATAGGGTGGAGAAGTTTTGTTTTTTTTAATCATTCCGGTTGACAGCTGCCTCATAAGAAGTTAGAAAAGAGATCCCAGTCACTAAGAAGCTTGTTGGTTTAGGAAGGTACCATGGTGTAATGGAAAGAACACTGAATTTGGACTCAGGACATAGGTTCACTTGGGAAAGACACAACCTCTCTGGGCTTCAGTTTCCTTATCTGTAAAATAAAAGATTGTATTGGGTCAATCAACAAGCATCCAAGAATTGTATCATCATGGAGATTTCATAAATTCTGATACTCTAACCTCATCAGGACCCTCATTTACCTCTGCCCCTCTCATTAGAGGGCTGGAGGACAGAGCAAAACCTCCTTCCAAAACCCCACTTAAAGAAGACTCAGAAGTGTATGCAATCATTTCCCACTGGATACACTGCTTGAATTAGACTTTACCATTATCATGCCCCCAACAGTTGTATCTCAGCACTTAGCACAGTACCTGGCACATAGGAGGGGCTTAATTGTATTACTGTACATTGCTAAGCAATAGCAATACAAATTTTTAAAAATCTCTACTCACAAGAGCTTGGAAACAGCATGTACATTTATAAGTAAAAAAGAATAAATGCAAAGTCAATAAAAGATAAAGAGGAAGGGCACTAGCAGTTATGGGGAATCAAAAAGACTATGTATAAAGGGTAGTGTTGCAGTGGATAAAGTGCCACATCTAAAATTGGAAGGTCCTGGGTTGAAAATCTGGCTCCACACACATCCTAGCTGTGTGACCCTGGGCAAGTCACTTAACCCCAGTTAGCATGGTCCGATAGGGATTTTTAAAAAAGGTTGTGCTGGAGCTCAGAAATGGGTCCCATAAGGCAAAGATAAGAAGGATATGCTTGCTAAATATGGGGGGTGGTCACTGCCTAGGCAGGAAAACCAAAAACAGAATCCTAGGTGTGAGGACAAGAGTAGGCTAATATGGCATGGACAGAACAGTGCAGGAAGTAGAGGACTAAATAATGAGACTTGAAAGAGACAGGCTTTGGACCAGGTTGTGAAGGACTTTAAAAACCAAACAAGAGTTTATATCATATTATCTCCCTACTCAAGAAGCATTTATTAAGGGCCCACAATATACCAGGCACTGGGGATACAAAGCTGAGACTGGAAAAGGCAGGTTGTAGACTGTGTGAAGGAGAGTATTTGTAATGAGACCGGAAAAGGTAGGTTGAAGCAAAGTCGTAAAGGGTTTTGAGCATTAGCAAAGTCTGTATTTGATCTTAAATGAGAATAGGAAGTTGGTAGTTTGTTGAGCAGGAAAGTGATATGATCAGACCTGTACTTCCAGCTTTAAATCCATTTCTCAGATGGAAAGGAGCAAAGAGACCAGCAAGGGGTACTGTCACATTAGACTACCTTCTTAGCTTTAAATCTGTTTGTGGAGTTACAACCCACTACAGGTGGGCAAACTTCCAGAAAATCTAAAAGTAGAGATAGGAAAACCATGAAGGGAATAGAATGGGAATACTTCCCTAAAGAAGTCTGGGTTGATGATCATTAGCCCAGGCCTACAGGTAAAGTTTTTGAGGAATAGAGCTTCTAGAAAAAGATCTTTAAAGATGACTATATACCTGGCAGCCCAGGGCATCTACTATTTCTTGGTTAAAGAGCTTTAGAGGCCATGTACTTTCCGCCATTCCCATTTCTTTCTAGTAATTTCATGTCCTTTTTAAATGTATTACAGTAAACATTATAATTTTCTATTTTTTCATTTACTACTGTTATCAGAGCAGCAGTTCTCAAAGTGTAATCTGTACACCTCAGACCATTCTTGAGGATCTAGGAGGTCAAAACTATTTTCATAGAAATACTAAGATGTTATTTGCCTGTTAAAAATTCCTCTCATTTCCAATTTCTTGTCTGGATGAGGCTGGATTTTCTTCAAGTACTTCACCCCAAAACAATATATTATAACAGATTGAATGCAAAAGTTGATAAGAAAATCCAACTGTCTTCAATTAAGCCAGATGTTAAAGAAATATGCAAAAATATGTAAAACAATAGTCTCATTTTTTAAATATAGTTTTTACAAAAATGTTATTTATGTTTTTAATGTGATGGGTTTATTATTGTATTTTAAAATGTAGTATATAAGTATTTTAATAATCTGTTTTAATTGCTAATACAGTAAATATCTATAAATATAAAAACCACATGAACAAAAGCTTTTTGGAATCGTTGGTAATTTTCAAGAGTGTAAAAGGGGTCCTGAAACCAAAAAGGTTGAAAAACTTTTATTAGAGTACCAAATATGCAGACTCTGAAAAATCTTTTGGCTTAATATTAAAAGGTAGAATTTATAGTATTGCTAATAACTTATATTGATATAGGTTTTTCATTTCTAAATATACTTCTCACTTGAGTTTTTAAATGAGCATTTTCATTGCTGAAGTAGGTAATGCAAATACAGATAAAGAAACTGAGACTCTGAGGAATTTTCATTTGCCCAAGATCACATGGCTAAAAAATAGCAAAGGACGGACCCAAATTAAGTTTTCGGACTATTTTTCCTTCTTTTGGTACATTTCTCTTTCTAAAAAACTAGCTGAAATGCCCTGTCCTCTGATGTAACAATTATACTTTGTCTTTGACCTGTGAATGAAACAAATCTATAGATAATAAAGTGATATGCCCAAGGTCACACAATTAGTTCATGACAGAGCTGGAATAAGTATTTCAGCTAACAGTCAGGTACTCTTTCTGCTAGTTCATATTTATCAAATGCAAGCCTCTAACATCATTCATGTTTCATTTGAACTTTTTAGAATAAATAACTAGTCAAGAACTATTCAGTTTTTGTTATGTGCTAGGCACTGTGGTAAATGTTGGAAACGCAAAGGCAAAAATGAAATAACTCTTGCCCTCATGGAACTTATTTTTAATGGAATAAACAACACATACACAGATAAGTTAATATAAAATATATACAAAATAAGTACAAGGAAATTTCAGAGATGAGAAACTAGTAGCTGTGATCACTGGGAAAGGCTTCATTTAGGAGGTTGAGACACTTGAGCCAAGCTTTGAAGGAAGCTAGGATTTTAAGTGGGGTAAGTGAGAACAGAGAACATTTCAGAAATTGGGGGACAGACAACTTGCTTAAATTTAGGCACAGACATGAAACTCAGTGTTTTGTGTAAAGAGCGGCAAGTAGGGCAGTTTTGTTGGAAACATAGTATGTGAAAGGGATTAGTGTCTGGATAGGTAGATCAGAGTCAGAAAGGCTTTAAAGGCCAGAGGAATTTGTATTTGATCCTAGAGTCAACAGGGAGCTATTGAAACTTCTTGAACTGGGGAGTGGCACAGAACTTTGCTTTAGTAATATCATTTTGGCAGCTGCATGGAGGATTAAAGTGTAAAAGTGTAGTCTAGATGATAGTACAGTTAGTAAATTCAGAACTAGCTGAATAAGTGGATCAGCAAATCATCACTAATAGAACCCTCTTAAATGGAATGCCCTAAGGACCTGTCCTTGGCCCAGGTATTTGGATAAAAATAACATTTGTTTTCAGTGATGTTTGGGAATGAATGAGTGAGTGAAATGAGTGAATGACAAAGCATATATTATGTTTCCTTTGTGCAAAACACCAAGGAATAACAAGATTGTGTCTTCTCTCAAGGAGCTAACATTCTAAAAAGGGGAGGTGATACATGTAAGAAATCCTCATCTGCAAATCAGGTAGAAACCATCAATAGCCCTTAGGGTGCAGCAGCAAAGCAGATGGTAATGCATCTTCTTTAATGCCGTTTCCTTTGATAGTACCATGGCCAGTTCGATATTGAACCACTGGAAAATGCCAAGGTCTTTGATGACAAGATCTTTCTTTTCCAGGTCTTCAGCAGCTTTTACTGCTGAGGAGGCAGGGACTACAGCTCTTTCCCCCAGTTGCCAGGTTTTATTTCCCCAAGGGTTGCCACCTGGATGGTAGCAGTGTGGCATTAAAGATGACCTGGTCTCAGAGACAGGAAGTCCTGGGACTCATCAAGGCTATGTGACCCTGTGCAAGACTCTTAACCTTTTACTGGCCCCTGGCAGCTAACTCAGAAATTAAGTTATAGATCAGTCAGTGATATTTATTGGTATACAGAGTTTCCTTACTGAGGGTTCCCTGAACCAATAAAGTCATAGGTCGGGGGAGCGAGAGAGAGAGGGAGAAAGAGATGGGGGGGAGGGAGAACATATTTTTGAGGGTTTTTTCTAGTAGTTATTATGGGTTGATCTTATTAATTTACATTCTCACCTAGTCCATCTTTTTAAGAAAAATTCCATTGATGTTTTGGTTTTAAAATTTTTCACCATAGAAATTGTTTTCCTGTACTATGCATGCTTTTGATAAGGGTTTTATTTTTTGTTTTTATATTTGTTCAGTAAAGGAGAGGCAGTGGGAAGACTAGATTATAAGTGAAATATAAAAATAAAATTTTTAAATCTTCCCCCCCATCCTCCTCAGAATCTGCTCCTTTCCCTCCCCATCTCAGAGATGGCAAGCAATTTTGTTTGGATTATACATGTATTACCAAGATACAGGTCTTTAAAGCAAGTTTTGTTATAAAAACCACTGTTGCTTGGTCTAAAACCAACTGAACAACAAATATGGTTCCAGACCTTCACAGTGATGCTTCAGTGTTCTAGCCTCTATAGGGCATCGTCACCAAAGGAACCTGAGGTATTTAATCCCTTCTGAGGAACTCTTTATTCACAGTCTCTATTCTGTCATGATGACTGGGGATTCTACCTTAAGCACTTTCTTCTACCCTACCTCTAAAGATGACCTCACAGGTTCTCTTTAGTGATGGAGTAAGAAAGGGTATACTGTGGTCTTTTGTGCTTTTGTGGCTTTAAAGTTTAACATAGACTGCAACTGGGTGGTTCAGTGGATGGAGAGCCAGGCCTGGAAATTTAGGTCCAGAGTTCAAATGTGGCCTCAGACACTTCCCTAGATGTATGACCCTGGGCAAGTCACTTAACCCCAATTTCCTAGCCCTTACCCCTCTTCTGCCTTGAAACTGATACTTGGTATTGATTCTAAGACAGAAGGTTAAGGATTTATGGAAAGAAAAAAACAAGTATAGCAGAGGAATACCATCAAATAAAATAGTTTCTGATTATGAGATGATTGACATGCATGTAAGATTTTTTTTTAAGGAAAAATGTCAGCTTTAAAGAGTATTTTCTGTACCTTCCATCTTTTGTGATTTAGAATTTTAGAGGTATTTTAGAAAAAACATAGTGAAGAACCTCTTCCTTTTGCTTTACATTTTAAGTTTTGGGTTTTGGGTTGTTTTTTTAAGATTTGCTATAACTAATATATTTTCCCAATACGTGTGGCCCACCTCTAATTTTTTGCCATGTGTATTATTAATCTACATAGAATTTCTGGTACTGCCTGCTAATACTGAGCCCTGCCACATCCTCTTTGACCATTGGCTGCATTTCTACACAAGGGCAAGAAGAGGTTAAAAAAAATTCTCGTTGGCCTTAACAATGGTATTGGCAAAGGGCTGGACTGGTACCTTTCTTCTGGCTTTGCCAGTATACCAGCTTTGCAACCACAGAGTCATTAAGGGACAAAGACCAACAAGATTCATCTTGCTAGTGTATAGCAGGGATCATCCTGTTTGCCCTTAAATGATTTCTCCCCACCCCCTTACATATTACCTTGATTGGCTAGCCTCCTGGACATATGTCTGACTGCCCACTTGGATAGTTAATTCAGAATATGGAGAAATATATTTTTCTGGCATCATTTTAGAGATCCAGGGCTTAGAGCATACAGAACATATGGGCTGTCATGTAGCTCTGCTTTTGCTGCTGTAAATGTTTTCTAAGCAGTATCTGTCTTGTCTTCTAAACTGCTCTGACTACCCAAACACTTTTTGTCTAGGCTGGTGTAGAGGCCTCCTCTGTTCCATGTGCTTATTAGTGAGTAGCTTTGTGGATTTGCCTGTGATGGCAGCTCACTGTAGAGTGATTACTGGGCAGGATTCGCCCAGCCCCAGGGGAGTTGTTGGCCTATTCCTGAGTGATCTAAAATATGTTTGCTGACTGGCAAGAAATAAAATCGTGGGTGCTTCAGAGTCAGTGAGACCAGTTAGGTTAATGAGTATATGTGAAAGGGCAAGGCTTGGAAGGCTGGGTGAAACCAAATAGCCCTTCCCATGTGTGGAGTTCTTCATTGACTCCTTATCTTTAGTGGTTTTATGTGTACTGCAAAGTCAGACTTTTCTTCAGGCACCTGACTTTTGGCAGCCAGCCTACTGAATCCCTGTTGATCTCCACAGGTTATCAGCAATTTGGATTTATTCTCTGGTTGCCTTGATTTTTTGATGGGAATAGGCCAGTGATGGAAGTTCCCAAGATAGAAGTTGATTTAAATTTGGTATTCCTTTGATATGCCTTTTATTTCCTGGCATTGTCCCTTGCCCTTAGATGTGCTATTCTGTGCTGGTCTCAAAAACAACAGAATACAGTTTTGGGAGTGGGCTGGGAAGTGGTGAGGCAAAGCTCTAAGTCTTTGTTCCCAATTCCAGAGATACCCAAGTTTGTGGGTTATTCATACAAATTTGTATATTGTGTTCATAATCCCCTCGTGCAGAGTACAGTGTCAATCAACAAACGTTCCTAACCTCTGCTGTGAACTTAGTTAGCATGGTGCTAGGCAATATGGAATACAGAAGGTACATGCACATTAGTCCTTCCCATAGTGATTTCAGTTAGAAAAATGAGATATAAAATTACTTATAAGCAAATTAGTATTATAAACATGTTTTACCTACTGATACAAAAATGATAAAATAGAATTGTACATTATAGATAGAAGGTAATATATGAGATGTCAATTCTACACTACAAATAAGTGCAAACATAGTTGAGAGAAAAGCTAGAATTATTAAAGTAGGCTTCTTGAAAGAAGTGGTAGAAGAAGCAGTAGAAGAATTAGCAACAGAATCAGAATGTGGTGGAAATTGCCTATGACCTCCTTATAGCCAAATCCAGTGGCCTTTTCATAGACCATTTCAACTTCTCTGTAGCATCTGATACTTCTGAGAACTCTTCATTCAGGAAATTTTTTCTCTTTATTTCCACTTTCCACTCTTGGAATTGATAGAAATTAGAACTATTTTTTACAAATTGGAAGATAGCATTATGAAACCTTAAGAGAACCCTGTTTTCTATCATTCAAGGCTCCAACCTGCTTTTCCAGACCTAAATATCACTACTTTCCTTAATGTACTCTGTTCTAGCAAAACTGAGTTACTAGGGGCAGCTACATGTAGCTCAGTGGATTGAGAGTCAGGCCTAGAGACAGGAGGTCCTAGGTTCAAATCCGGCCTCAGACACTTCCCAGCTGTGTGACCCTGGGCAAGTCACTTGACCCCCATTGCCTACCCTCACCAATCTTCCACCTATAAGTCAATACACACAGAAGTTAGGGGTTTAAAATTTAAAAAAAAACTGAGTTACTAACTGCCCCTCATTCTCATTTTGTCCTCTCCTCTTGTCTTTCCTTATGCTGTTCACCAATCCAGGAATGAATTCTCCACAAATTCTCCATCTCCCTACACTGATCCCTACCCTCTTAAGAACTTTTATGTCCTTCATAGTCCCACTCAGATACCACCTCTTCCATGCTTCTATGACACAAGTAAACTTTCTTCTACAAATTTCCCATCAGAGGAGTCCAGTAGAGATGTCTCAGTGGAGAGAACCAAATCTTTCTTGTTCTGCTTTGAATCATAGTAATTTGGCCATATCTCTCAGTCCTGCTAAAAGAGTATAAGCTTCTTGAGAGCAAGGTCTGTGTATTATGTCTTCTTCATTTCCATAACAAGTAATCATTTAATGACCATTTCTTATTTGAATTGAAGGGAAAAAAGGTCAAGGGAGCTATAGAGGTTGAAGATGCTAGAGATAAGAGATTAGTGTGGAATCAAGTTTCCCTGCCACAGGAGACAGGAAAGAATGACATTTAGGGAATAGCTGAAGAAGTTAATTTCACAAAGGAAGAATACCTCTTTCTCTTTTAAAACTAGTTGCAAGATTGAGGAAATGGATATAAAGACAGGGAAATTAAGATGAAAATTAGGGAATTCATTCCGTGTGACCTCAATCTATTTAGTAAAGAAGTAATCAGAAGTGAAGAAGGATGGGATGGGAATCTTGGGGGGAAATAATAGCCATTCTGGGGAGAATCTTAAAACTTATAAGAGATGAATAAAAAGATTGTTGAATACAGGTGAGGGCTAAGTTGATGTCCAACAGCATGAATTTGTAATGGGATCTAGTCTGCAAAGTTCTGCCTTTTCCTACTCAAAGAAAACAAATACAGTCAATTTTGCTATAATTCTTCTCTTTGAAAACTCAAATTTGTTCCAGCACAAGTTGGAGAACATTTTTAGCATAACTCAGATTTCCTATTTGCTGATGCTTAGTTTCTCCTGAAAAATAGTGAGAATGCAGAAGATTGTACCACTTCACAATAATTCACAAACTGCAACCCTTCTAACAACTATTTCCACATGCAAACTTGAGGTTTTTCTTAAGTAAAGTGCCATTTTTTGTATTATCTTCTAGTACAGTTGGAGCTGTGGGTAGAGAGGGCTGCTCCATACAGCCAACTTCCCTCAACTTTTCCACCGTGACCTCCAACTCCAAGGTTCAGAGTTATAACCTGCCCAATTTACAAGAGACTTTGCCAGCCCTGGCCAGGGGGACCTGGCAAAGCTGCCACTATTAATTATGGTATTTATGTATTTCTCAACTATTTAACATGTATATTACTGCCACTAGGTATTAATAAAAAGCTATCATTTTAAAAGTTAGATTCTTTTTTTTAATTACTGACAAAGTTTTGTTGGGGTTTTTCAATCCCATTTTCTTAGTAACAGCTCTAAGAATGAAGAGTGGCAAGGTTTAGGCTAACGGGGTTAAATGGCTTGCCCAAGGTCACACATCTAGGATGTGTCTAAGATCTGATTTGAACCCAGATCCTCCAAACTCCAGGCCTAGCATTCTATCCACTGTGCCACCTAGCTGCCCCTAACTAATAAAATTTTTGAGCATTATGCCCCTAACCCCATTTTTTCCCACAAGCTCTGTGGTTTGTATTCTGCTGTTTTGCATAATGGGAGCTTTTTGAGAACACAATATGGCAAAATTGACTGTAGTACATATGGAAGTAAGTGGGATTGGCAGTCTATTGTTGGAGGTTTGATGGAAAGCCCTGTGGAAGGTCCAATCAAGATAATTTAAGTGAGAAAGAAGTAGTATTAAATTAGCTTATCATGTGGTCAGAGTGGAAAAATAGTCCAATGAATTCAGAAGGATGGGCGAAAGGTCCAAGTGAAATGTGAGGAATTAAGCAATTTTAGGTCTCGGTGAGTACAAAAAACAATTTCTATGTGTATGAGAAAAAAGATAAGGAAGTTGTAATTTCAGATGAAGATGGGGTGTTTGGGAAAAGGGGGAGAGAATACTGAATTAGAAGATTCTGCAAGTTGAATAGTGCCTTTTTAGTGATGAGACACTAGAATTTAATGAAGATTGGGGTCAGCAGAATAAAGGCAGGGGAAGTTTTAGAATTCTAAGTATTCTCACAATGGATATGGTCTCTCCCATTGTTTTGGTCACCAATCTTAAGCTTATGTGGTTCTATATTTCACTCTGGAGAGGAGCTACACACCTGCTAGCCTTGTTCTCAGTGATACTTTTGGGGGAATGCATCCCCTATATCAGATCCCATTACATATTCCCTGTTAAGACTGTTCCCTGCCCAAC
The DNA here is from genome assembly GCF_016433145.1 of Gracilinanus agilis. Lineage (NCBI taxonomy): Eukaryota > Metazoa > Chordata > Mammalia > Didelphimorphia > Didelphidae > Gracilinanus > Gracilinanus agilis. Next base: position 232,473,835 of record NC_058131.1, on the reverse strand, counting down.
TTTCTTCCTGTCCATTTAGCAACCTGGGCCCTGACAAATCCCCATGTAATCAGGCCATGTTCTGCTCATATGCCCCTGCTGGGGCTAGGCCTCTGGCCAACCTAGGCCTGCCTACTTAAGCTTCCTACCTGCACTCTTTCCTTCAGTTTGTCCTGATAATCCTGGATGATTCTTCTCTCAACATACTAACTGAATCCTAGTTGGGCCATCTCATTTGTATAGAACCCTGTTTGCAAGGCCATGCTAACCTGCCTGGCCTTCCCTTGGCCTCCCACTGTGCATGAGCCTGTGCTATCACTAGGACATTAGAGGTTAAGGGGCCTGATATTAATATTGCAGAGGATAATGGCAAGAGACAGAGAAAAGAAGAAAAATGTGAGCCAGGTGCTGACATCTCAGGAGGTAGAAAAAGAGGACTAGTGACCTTCATTCTTTCCCATGGCCACAGATCAAGTCTGAATCCTGCCATGATATTGTACAGATGTGCCCTTTCCGTAATAACAAACTCGGCAAGATAATTGATGATGATGATGGGTCTGCACCGTTCTTAGGATTAGACAAATAAAACAAATAATTCAGGTTTACTTTTGGCTGGGACAGAAGCTAAGAGATCTCATTTTACACTGAGAGTCAAATAAATAGAAACCTCCTGCCTCTGTTCCTATTATTTTTCTCTCTCTGGAGAGGTCTGCAGGGAGGCAGTTCAGAACTCCTTTTAGATCCCTATATAGAACACCTAGAGAGGCACAAGTGGGAAGCAGGGTGACATCATGGAAAAAGACCTAGGTCCTAGTCCCCCTTATACTAATCACTTGAGCAATCACTTCACTTCTTTCTAAAACTTTAATAGCAATTAATAGGAAAGATAAATGCACCTGTGGCCATCACTGCTCCCCTAGATCACTTTTTTCTATATCGTTCTGTGAAAGAAATCTTGGGACAAGTTGACAGTGACAAATAATGACCTGAAGATTGAAGTCCTTGCTGTCTAGGGACAAGAGTTCCTTCAACAGAATCCTTGACTTAGGATCATACAGTCATCACTTGAAAGCCTCATCTATGAGGTCTCATTCCCTCCAGAGGTAGCCCATTCTACTTTAGAACAGCTCTGATTGTTAGAAAAAATTTCAAAAAAAATTTCATTGTCTATACCAGGGATTCCCAAAGTGGGCACTGCCGCCCCCTGATGGGTGCTACAGTGATCCAGGGGAGCAGTGATGGCCACAGGTGCATTTATCTTTCCTATTAATTGCTATTAAAGTTTTAAAAAATTAATTTCCAGGGGGCTAAGTAATATTTTTTCTGGAAAGGGGGCGGTAGGCCAAAAAAGTTTGGGAACCACTGATCTATACCAACCTAAATTCTTCTTCTTTAGAGAGAACCCAAGAGATCATCCAAATCCAACCTGTTTCTGAACGTGAATCTCTTTGACACTATCCCTGACAAGTGATCATACATCCTCTTTATGAAGACTTCACTGAATTAACCAACTCCCTGAGTCCCATCCTAAGAAAACAATAATTAAATGCTAAACCTTGTCTCTGGAACCTTACAGCTAGTCTAATCTAATCCCCTCCCCTGGTGTGGCCTTACAGCAGGTGACAATCAGTGCCTTTTGTCCCAGGAGAAGCCTTGTGAAACCAGGATGGTAGCCCTTAAAATTGCCAAAGTACTTCCCCTCTACCATTTTATTAGCTTTTCTAAGCACTATTAATGGCTGAACATGCAAGATTTTATGTGTAAGGAAAGAATGACTCTCATCTTGTGAAGTACATTCTTCTCCAACTAACTATAAATTCACCTTTTACCCGTGCTGTGGAGCCCCCATCTCCTAAATTCTTGCCTCCACATATTTACATCTGTTCTCAACTCTTGGGAAGCTAGTAGACGTTGATTATTATTTCCATAGACATACAAGGAAACTGAGACACAGATGAGATACTGACTTGTCAGTCACAATGAATTTATACTTAAATTGGGACTAGTTTCTCTTACAATTCCATCTGCTGTCCTGAACTGCCTAAATTAACTTAAGCATTACTGAAATATTTGGAAATGCAAAGAGGGGGTGATCCTGGGTTTGTGGAACAACTGATTAAATTGTCCTCTTCCTTTAACCAGCTTCTTAGTTCTTTTGTACTTTGTTAGTATCATTCAGCTTTGGAAGAGTCATTAAATTGAGATGTATTTTAAAAAAAAATATGTGATCTATCATTTAATCTCTAATAGCCTCAGTTTCTTCATCTGTAATATGAGGATAAAAATAGTAACACTACTTAAATGCTTTATAAACCTTAAAGATTACACAATTGTAGTGAGCACTTTCTCTGGCCTTACTCCTCTCAGAGCAAAGCTGCTACACATCTTCCTCAGAGTTCTAGGGATATCCTTGAGGAGTTGTAGATATTTCCTTAGTGCTATATGCTCGAGCCCCCCTGCCACACTATGTTCTCCTCACTGTTAGCCACAGATTCTGCTGCTCAGTTCCATTTAACCAGTTAATATTAATTAACTTTTACAATGGGATATTTACTTTGAAGATTTAGCAAAAACAGAATTACAAACATTTTCTCCCACTACTTCAGGAACACACTGTGCTACTTCAGTTCCTAGAGTGGGCTCTGACTTGAAGATAGGTTCTACATTAGCATTGGTGCCTCCTACTGAGCTGAATCCCTGAAGGTCTGTTCTTGTTCCAAAATCCATCCTGGATTTGATTCCAGCCCCTCCTGGCGGGCTACTCTGATTGCACTTCCAGACCTTTTTAACACTCAAGGTTGTAGCCTCTAATTTCTTTTACCTAAAATTAAAAAACAAAACAGAATAAATGCCAGGGCACTCACATTCATGGGAGGCCACTCCCCTCAGGGCACTGCCTGTCTTCACCTAAGCGCAGACAGTCATGCAGAAAGAAGTTAAATCCAGAAAGGAAGGAGGGTGATTAGTGCCTTCTGAGTACATGCCAGTTCTATGATTCTACGTATATTACGTTAGCCAATCGAAAAGGCTCCCATTTGCTTCATGGGGAGCAGATCAGATCCAGGTACAGAATTGTTTGCCCATGCTCCAAAACTCTCCAAGGCTCTTCTGTTACATGTCATCATAACTCTCCTGGAAGCAGGTTTCCCAGCATCTTCCACCTGGGGAATTGCATCAGCAGCACTCTGCTCATGCTCATAAGCCCCGAGTTCAGCAGCCAGTCCCATTACATAAATAGGAAATGGTGGTATGTTTCTATGCAATTGTCTGTCTTCCCTAACCCCCCTCCACAACAATACCTGGCACATAATAGGTACTTAATAAATATTTATTAAATATTTCCTATTTGGGGGTAGCAATAGCACATGCAAGGTCAACTCTAATTTATCTTTAAAATGAAGGACCATATTAGCATAGATTTAGAACTAGAAAAGACCTTAAAATTCATCATGTCCACCCAACTCCTTTTACATATGAGGAAACTGACACCCAGAGGGGTTAAGGGACTTACCCAGGGTCATACAGATTTAAATCCTGGTCTTCTTGGCTCCAAGTTTAGGCCTCTGTCCACTACACTGCACTGCTTTTCATGGGTACAGTTTTGTCTAGACCTTCATAATTATAGGAAGTTGTATAGGGGGCAATCTCTCCCAGCTCATGAGCCATTTAAAAAACAAGATTCTTATATTTTGTTTTACCATAATGTGAATGCAAAAGAAATCTATATGTTTTCTTACAGAACCAAAGAGCTTCTTTTACCTAAATCAACAAACTGGATTCTAGAGCCAGTAATGATCTCTAGCCACTCAATCTATCCAATTATATTATAGCTTCCCTGGACCAGTCCTAATCCAAAACCTGCTTAGCTAAAAATAGATTGGTCCCTGACAACTGAAGTTAGAGTCTGTTTAGCCCTCATGAATTTGAGGACTAAGTAAAAAGAATCTTCTGAATAGGCCCTAAGGATAGTAAAAGAAGACTTGTGTCCAATGAACTGAAAGCTTGTTCAAGCCTGTTGAAATCAGGTAGGTTCAAAAAGTAATTAAATTCATAGATGATTGATCACAGTTTTATTAAGGTAAACTAGGAATAAATCTGTTGAGGTAACCTTTCAGAGGTGCCACATGATCTTCCACAGTAACCCTTGGGCTCATTATTGGATATAGAATCCTAGATTGGATGGCCCCTTGGACTTAGGCCATTATGGCATTTCTTATATCGAAATCCCTTACACTGGCAATAGAGTAGCTACTGTCCTAGTACTAGCAAGGAGCATGCAAAGAGGTAAGCCCAGAGATTAGACCCAAGAAAAGGTAAAGTGATTTGTAGATATACTGGAATTGGAGTGATGGAACATATATTGAGGTGAGGTGTCATGGATCACCTAGTAAGGGGATACAGGTAGATTTGTGATTATATAGATAAAAGATGGTAATGCCTACTTGTTAAATGAAGACAATAAAAACAGGTCAAAAGGAGGTAATAACAGGATGCCAACAGGGTGTCATGAGGAAGGGGTAACAGACAGCTAATATGCTGTAATTGTGACATACTTCTCAGTATTGAATCCCCCTTGGGCATCACAGAATGACTGGTTTTCATACAATGGCAGGATGATTAAGTACTATAAACTCAACTGGCAGAGTCAGGGGCCATGTTCTAATTCTTCCTCTGTGTTTTAAAATCTGTTTCTTTCATATATGTAAATAATGCTCACCTTCCACTCAGGGATGCCAAATGATGATTGAGCATTAATTTTTAATGTGAATATTTTCACATTCACAGATTAAAGGCACTCTCACTTCAAAGAGACAGAGTTGGATCTGGGGAAGACTGATAATATGTGCTTCAGAATTATCCACAATTCTTAGTCACAAAAATCCAAATTCTCTTGACAGAATTTTTCATAGTTAATTTGACAGTCAACTTTAAATAAAAGAGTCCTACTAGCAGAACAGAAGTATCAGGTGGCAAAAGTACAGGAGGACACGTGAAAACTGAGAGGATCAGGTCCTCCTTCTCAAGGCTTTGTGTTACTGAGAACTTAAATAAGACTTCTTAGGATAAGTCTCTGAACAGAGCTGGCTACACATGCCCAACATCTAATATAGGTTCATCCTGCACACTTGATACAAGATACCTTCAAGTTATGGTGTATTCCTAGGAGCTTTGCTAGGCAATCGATGATTTGATTTCACTTCCCACTTCAATCCTTCAGAACACACAGACCAAAAGCCCTTTTATTGACATTAAAGAAAATTTGTTTACTTTATATATACTTGAATTCAGGGTCTAGAGCAGGGGTCAGCAACCTTTTTGGCTGTGAGAGCCATAAATGCCACATTTTTTAAAATGTAATTTCATGAGAGCCGTACAGTGCTCACAGTGCGCGTTCCTGTAACAGCACCTGAAAAAAAATTGACTTTATGGCTTTTGCAGAAAGAGCCATATCTGGCCCTCAAAAGAGCCAGATATAGCTTGAGAGCCATACATTGCTGACCCCTAGTCTAGAGGATGAGGTGATAAACAGGGAAAGAAATTATTGGTGGTGCATCCATCTCAGAACCGTTTATCTCTTCATAGTACCATTGCCACTTCCTACCTCAGCAGAGATGCTGGATCCTGTGTAATTAGAATCGGTTACCCTAAAAACTACAATTCTCAGCACCCCACTCTCCTCATGTTACATGCTGACATAGGGAGGATATAAATTTGGTGTTGCTCCGCCTCTCACGCTCTTGTCTTCCTGTTGGGGTTTTGGTGGAGCGGGCTTTTTTAAACAGGGAAGGAGAACTTAGTCACATGGTCTTAATTTTGTTAAATAATTAGGTTTTTAACTTCTATTTCTTTTTTATTCCTTCTACTTCAAGTGATTATTAATAAACTTTATAAAATTAACATTTGGAGTTGTTGGATATTAATTTAAGTCCTACAGTGAAACCATAAAACAGTTCAGCATTTCATCTCCTCAGCATTCTGGCCTTATTAAGGATTTGTAAAATCTAAGTGCCTTGTAGACATATATTAAGGGTTCTGACAGTGGTCCATGAGTCCTTCTCTATTAGATGTAAGAAATGATCTACATATCTTCCAGTTTTATTATTCCATGACTGTGAAAGGTCATTTACACTCTGTCCTTGAGAATCCATACTGATTTAAAAAAACTTCTCTGCATGTGACTGACTTTTCAAGGAGAGTACATTGTGTGCTTTATGCATTCAGCCCGCTTTTGAATGCTGGCAGAAGAGATCATTAGTCATTAATAACTAAGACCCTTCACTGAATGTCTCTTTTCAGTATCCATAGAGCAGATGTCTTCATTTTGTTTGCTTTGTGGGTTTGCCTCCATCAGGAGTAGAATCAAGACCTGTAATTCTAAGCTTTGAGAGGTGAGAAGACTGGAGCTAAGAGAGATGAGGAGAAATTAAAATGTGGGAAAAGCACATGCTCTTCTACTTCTCTGCTACATATCAAGTCTACTCTGAGCCAAAATAATGACCCCTTATCTTTTATAAGGATCAGTACTATATGGAGGGTTTGACAAAATTGAAATGACTTTCAAGTTCTTTATCTTCAGAAGAAAAATATCAACCATTCCCCCCCCCCCTTCATTATAAATGAAGTCAGTCCCTCACTGGTCACAGCTTCATCTAAAATGTCTAGGTAAAAACGTACAATTTAAAATTCCTGAGTATGCCCGTCCCTCATGATTTAAAAATAGATTAATAGGGATTTTCACTGAGTACCACCTCATACTATGATCTTACCTTTATTGCTCACTCATTGCCATTTGAATTTAATATATCAAGCCCTGCACAAACATGTATGTAATTGCTATGTTTTCTCAAATGATTCATCAATTGAGTCTTAAAATTGCTGCAAGTTTCTTTGCTACTCTGATTAATAATAATAGCTAGCATTTATATAGCACTTACTTTGTGCCAGGCACTGTGCTAATAATAAGCACTTTATAATTATTATCCCACTTGATCTTCATTCTGGGAGATAAATGCTATTATTAGCCCCATTTTACAGATGAAGAAATTAAAGCAAACAAGGGTTAAGTGCCTTACTTGCCCAGGGTCACACTGGTATCTAAGGCTATATTTGAACTCAGTTCTTCCTGTCTCCATCAAGCCACAAAAAAATAAAAATGTGATTGTTTTTTCATTGAGAATTTTGTTGTCTCACTGAATAAATATTGAACATATTGAACTGTTTTTAATTTCTTGATGTTTCACCAAATAACTATTAAAAGCATTTACTAAACTTAACTGGCTTCTAGGTAGGCTTCTCTGTGGCCTTTGTTTTGTAGTAGACAAGGGAGAAAGGATTCATCATGACTTTCTCACAGTCAGGTAGAGGAACAGGAAGAGCTAGAAATCAGCAGTCTTGGGTTCTTTTCTCAGCCTGTTGTTGACTCACCACTGTAAAAAAAAAAAAGGCATTTGACTCCACAGTGTCTTAATTTCTTTCCATAAAATGAAGTTATTACCTGCTTCCATTGTCAGTACATTAACTCAGATTTTTAAAAATGAAATGTTGATGTAGAAAAGTAGGAAGGAAAGAACAAGATGAGAGAGCAAAGTTTTTCTAATTTTGCAATGATAAGGACCCTTCTGAGACTCAATTCTCCTTGACTTTGTATGTATGGTAAATAATAATAGCAATATATATGTGTACAGATATACACATATATGAAATATAGTAATATATTCTATGTTAAACATATGTGTATATTTTACTCATATATATGTGAATGTGTGCTTACATAATATAATATAGCTTTAAGGTTACAAAATACTTTATATACATCCTTCATCTTCTTATAATAGCCCTGTGAATTAATATAAGGATGATCCCCATTTTTCAGATATTAAAGTTGAGAGAGGTTAAAACAATTTGTTGAAATCATACAACTAGTAAATAAACATATATAAAACCAAAAATTATTTTAACCGTGGCATAGTATTCTCTTTGAATATGAATAAGAGCTATATGCAGTTATGAGTTGGGAGTGAGGAATATGAGATGAAGTATTGTGCCTTAGGGCTTGTATCTACCAAAAAGACCTAATTTCTTTTGATGAGGGAAACTGCTTAGCTAGGCTAGCTACTACCAGGCAACTAGTTCACAATAATCTTGAAGAGAGAATAATGTAGAGTTCAGATGCCAAAAAACTAAGACTGGATAAATGTGCCCACAGAAACAGGCCATTTAAGGGAACAATAGAATGTACCTGGCACACCCTTTTAGAGATGAAAAGAGGCATCAAAGTGGCATAATGGTTAAACATTTAGCTTGGAGTTAGGAAAACCTGAGTTTGAATCTCACTTCACACACTCAGTAGTAGCTGTGTGACCTTGGTCCAGTCACTTAACCTATGGGCCAGCCTCAGTTTCCTCATCTGTAAAATGAGATAATAGTATCCACTTCACAAAGTTATTGTGAAAATAAAATGGAATATGTAATGTGCTTTGTAAGCCTTGAAGCACTTATATAGCTATTAGGTTTTATTATTCACATTATAAACAGCCCAACAGCTAAACAGCTAAGTAATTTCATTTCTTGAAACTGGATTATTGATTAGCTAGATAGGAAAAAATGGCCTTAATCCAGCTGCACCTATAAAAATTGAGACTCCTTTCTGTAACTGTTTCTTCAAAGCCCAGAATGCTTATGAGCCTTCTGAAAATACTAGAATTTTGACATCTTTTTACCAAATCTGAAAGTCTTTTCTCAATTTTTATCTTTAGGCAACTCTCCATAATTTTTTTTAACTAAGTTGACCTCAATTCTTGAAATTTTCTTTAAGTCATCAAACCTTTATTAAGCACTTACTATGGATCAGGCACTGTTCTAAGTACTGGAGTTTGTAAGGGGTAAAAAGGGGTTTTGGTTGGGTGAATGTTAAAAGGTTTGATCGTCAGGGAATTGATTATCAATCCCCAATTAAAGAATAACCTCAAGTCAAAATTACTTTTATGGAAGTTTATTTACAAATGAGAAGAGGAAGACAAAATAAAGAAAATGAGAGAGAGTATAGGATAAGTAATCTAACACACTAAGTAATTTGCTTTGGCCCCCCTTGTTCAACTCAGGCAGATCTAATTAGTCCTCAGTCAAATGGGGACTCAGTCTTGAGCCCAAGGCCAGAGGGCCCTGAAGGACTGGAGATGAATGAAGCAGAAGCTTCAGTCACAGAATCTCTTTTTAAAGAGCAGTTTCTTTAGAGAAGTCCAAGAAGATTTAGTCTTTACACTCACCACGTGTAATTCTAAGGGAAAGATTTAAGAACAGTCTCACCAAGGTCTCAGGGTCCCAAGTCCATTACTCCTCCAGGTCCAAGTCACGAACAAGAAGAGCACTCACAGAAAGTTGTCACTCCCTTTTAAAGGGGCTTCTTTTGCATCACTTCCTGTGGCTTCCTCTTAGTTTACATGTCCAATCACAACAGATGCTTTTTTTTTTAAGACTGCCCAGGAGGCAGTCAACAAATTTTGATTCATCACCCATTCTTGCAGAGTTGATTACACTTTTGGTGATTAGATTTGAGAATGGCCAAGGTAGATTTAATCTCGTTATCACAAGTTAAACAGAGAAAAGCAAAAATAGTCCTTACTCTCAAAGAGTTCACATTTCAGTGAAGGAGACAATATGAAAACATACAGATACATGTAAGAAGTATACAAGGTTAATTGAAAATCATCTCAGAAGGAAGGCACAAGCATTGCCAGGAACTGGGGAAAAATTCTTGCAGAAGGAAGGACAGCTGAGACTTAAAGGAAACCAGGAAAAGACAACATTCTCAGCATATTACATAACCTCAACTGGGTCCTCAACTTCTACAGGATCATCTTTTTATACTTTCCTAATTAACTTACTATCCCACACACTACAGTGGCTTTCCTAAACCTTTTCATTCTTTCTCAAACCTCCCAAGACCCTCCCTTTACCATTATCTCAACTGAGAATTTTGGCTCATATTTCACTGAAAAAATTAACATCATTCACTAAAAGATCCCTCTTCTCTCTTCCTCATCTCATATGAAACAGATGCATGCTACCACTCCTCCCTCCTACTTCATCCCTATTCTCACACAATTGTTGGGAACTATTAAGAGAAATTAGAATCTCAAATAGATATTTTTATCTGGACACCATCAAAAGATCAATACAAACCGGCAGAGCCGTGTATTGGCTTTTCTCCCTATCAGGTTCAAGAAACGGAGTGGGCTATCTAAGATAAAAATCTGAGATTTCCTCTTTTGATTCCTTTCATAATTCTCACCTTCCTTTAAAATGCATTACAGTCTTATTGAAAAAGCTTTGGGCTCTCAGCAATCCAGCAGGAGGGGGGCTAACACTGTTCCCCTTTGACTGAGAATGCAGCTGCCTAATACGGCCAAGGTCGAACCCTGGCAGGGCATTTTGCCCAGAATTAAAGTAAAATAATGAGGCTCAAAAAAATTGTTTAATACCATCAAGGTGGAGAACTTTAGGGGCTTTCTGGCCTAATGAGATGTCCCAGGCTCCACTTAAAGATAACACATATAGTCGATAGTTTAGCATAGGTTTTTTATCTATACCTGGAGGCTTCTAAGGCTTTTGTTTTGACTATAGTAAAAATACTGCTCTCTGTAACTGTGGGAAACTTTCTTGGGCTTTTGGGGGAAGGGGATCTTTAATTTCCTTTATAATAAATTGGTGACCTCGGAGCATTATGAGCTAACAAGCCGTGCTTCCAATCTGTTTCATTCTTTACATCCAACCACCCTACGCCACTCAGATTAGTCTCTGGTTATAGAGCAGGTTCTCTATACATAATGAAGTGGCCTTTCTCCTTGCCACAGGAAACCCTGCTGAAAGCACAGTAATCCCATTCTATCCCATCTTCTCCGATGGATTGCCCCCTCTATGATTCCCTCTCTCTCACTTATTTTCAATCTCTCTCCTTTTTACTGGCTGCCTTCCTACTGTCTCCACACATTCTCATGTCTCCCCTATCTGCAAAAAAAACCCTTTCACTTGAATCATCCATCCCCATTAGTTATATCTCTCCCTGTTTTGTTGCTAAGTTCCTTGAGAAGGCCATTGCAATAAGTTCTTGCACTTTCTTTCCTCTTACTCTCTTAACTGTCTACAGTTTGGCTTCTGACCTCATCATTCAACCAAAACTTCTCTCTCCAGTTACAGATGATCTCTTAATCTCCAAATCTAATGGCCTTTTCTCAGTCCTCATCCTTCCTGACCTCTTTGCAGCCTCTGACACTATCAATTACACTCTTCTCTGATGGTCCCATCTTTCTAGGTTTGCATGACACTGCTCTTTCCTGATTCCCCTCCCACTTATTTAACCGCTTCTTCTTAATCTACTTTGGTAGCTGTGGGTGATCCATAGGGTTCTGTCCTGGGCCCTCTTCTCTCTCTATGTTATTTAACTTGCTGATCACATTGGTTCCCATGGATTAATTTCTCATTCTATGCTGATGATTCTCAGATTTACTTATCCAGCTCTCACTTCTCTCTTTAATCTCCAGACTCACATCTCCAGTTGCCTATTGGATGTCTCCAAATTTTATTTATCCCATCAGTATCTTAAACTTAACATGTCCAAAACAAAGTCATTAGTTTTCTCCTTAAACCCTTCCCTTGTCCTAACTTTCTTATTCCTTTTGACAATATTCCCATCATCACAGTCACACAGACTCACATTCTTAAAAGTTATTCTTAATTTCTCACTTTCACCCCTTCCCCATCTAATCTGTTATCATATCCTGTTAATTTTATCTTTGTAACTTCTCTCTCACATGCTTTTTCTCTCCTTTGACACTACCACTATCCTGGTTCAGGCTCTCATTACTTCATGCCTGGATTACTGCCAGAAGTCTCTCCCCTTTCTAGTCCATCCTCCACACATCTGTCAAAGTAGCTCCCTTTCACCTCCAAAATCAAGTATAAAATCTTTTTGGTAGTCAGATCCCTTCATTATTTGCACACACACACACACACACACCTTTGCAGTCCTCTTCCACCTTACATACCCCTCCTTCCCCTAGTCACTTATACTCTGTGACCCAGTGACACCGGCCTCCTTGCTGTTCCTCAAACAAGATATTCCATTTCCAAACTGGCTGTTTTCACTGTCTAACCTGCCTGTCTCCACCCCCTGTCTTCCTTCAAATTTCAGCTAAAATTCCATCTTTTAAAGAAAGCTTTTCCTGATCCCCCTAATGCTAGTGCCCCTTCCCTCTGTTGATTATTCAAAATTTATCCAGGATATAGATTGTTTACTTATTGTCTCCCCAGTCAGACTGTGAGCTTCTTAGGAGCAATGACTGATTTTTTTTTATTCCTAGTGCTTATCAAAATGCCTGGCATGTAGTAGGCACTCAGTAAATGTTGATTGACTAACTGAATGAAAACTAGTGAAAAGACAGTTGAGATTTGGGGTGTCCTGTGAGAGGAACAGCAAGGAAGACAGTGCCATTAAATCATAAAGTATGTGAAGGGAAGTAAAGTACAAAAAAGATAAAGTGAAAAGACAGGAAGGGCAAAAGGTTTTAAAAGCCAAACAGAATTTTCTATTGGATTCTGGAGGCAATAGAGAATCACTGGAGTTTTTTGAGTAGGGGAGTCCGACATTGTCATACCCACATTTTAGGAAGATCACTTTGAAAGCTAAGGGGTGATGAACTGTCATGGAGGCAGGTTTGCATTAAAAAGCTAATATAACCTACGAGGTGTGAAATAGTGAGGGTCTGCATTAGAAAAGTGACTGTCAGAGGGAAAAAATGGGTATACATGAGAGGTGTTGCAATGGTAAAGAAGACCAAACTCGTCAACAGATGGATATGTCAAGTAAGTGTGAGAGAAGAATGGGGGATAATAGAAAAGTTGAGGAGAGAGGAGAGTTTGGGGGAAAAGTTAATGAGTTCAATTTTGGACATGTTGAGTTTAAGATGTCTAAATGTCATCCATTTTAAGATGTTCAATAGGCATTTGAAGATGTGAGCCTGTAGAGCAGCAGAGGGAGGGGGTAAGGCTAGATTAAAAAGATCTGAGAATTATCTGCATATAGATGATAACTGAATCTGTCAGAGCTCGGTGACTGTGGCACTGTATTTTGTTATTTTAGTCATCCTTTTTCTTTTGCTAACATTTCTTCTACCTTACTAACTGTAGGTTTCTCTTGGCTTTTAAGGTTATCTCATTATACTTCTTGCTCAAACTCATTTCCTTCCAGCTATGTGAACGAACTTTCTAGCCATGATGGCTCAATTGTATCCTACTTCCATATTTTCAATTGTCTAAAGTAGTGATGGGCAAACTTTTTAAAGAGGGGGCCAAAGGACAGGAAATGCTCATCTGTTAGTATGTTTCTGAGGCAACTCTTTCGAAGTTTCATTGTATTGTACCCTACTCGTTGTATTTGTCAGATTAGGAATAATGTCAGGCTGCAGGATAGAACATTTCAGGCCCCACACACAGACACATCTGGCCTGTGGGCTATAGTTTGCCCATCACTGGTCTAAAAAATATGATACTTAAATATTATGCCATCTTCTCAATATCAGTATGTCCAGCATTATCTACTCTACTGTTTCTTGCTCAAATAGCACTAACACCACCAAATCCTAACCAAATGCCCAAGAGACCTGGAAATAGCAGTATTCACAGGCTTCCAGACAAGTCTCTTTAGATATAATCCTGAGAAACTACTTCTACAGAGATAGAACCTGGCAAGCACTTCTTCAGATGTAAGTCGTTCTTCCTCAGCATAGAGTTAAAATCACATCAAATAGGCACGCATGGAAAGATTGCATCCCAAATCATTGGAAGGAACACCTACATTAATGAACTCAGTCATCCAGTATGACTAGAATATGGACTGCCTAACAGAAGATATTATAAGCTTGGGCTGGAACCAGACTATTCGGACATTGTCAGGATGAGTTTGTACTTCATCCTCCAGGCACTGGGGAGACATTGGAAGTTTTTCAGACAAGGAGTGGTATTGTCAACTTTGTATTTGAGAATGATTATTTTGGCAGCTTTGTAAAGTAGTTAGAGAGCAAAGAGACTGTGGATAGGAAGACCAATTAGGAGGCTATTAGGTTTTTCTAGGTCAGAGATGATAAGATTTTGAATTAAGATGATAGTAGTATTAGAAGAAAGAGATGGATGTAAGAGGTGATGTGACTTAGCAATACATTGTATATAAGTGAGGAAGAGGGAAGAGTCAATATACAAATCCAAGGCTTTGAGCTTGGATAACTGGGAGGATTGTGAAAAATGGAAAAGAAAATAGCAAAGTTGGTTAAAAAGCAGTTGGAGGGGGCAGCTGGGTAGCTCAGTGGATTGAGAGCCAGGCCTAGAGACAGGAGGTCCTAGGTTCAAATCTGGCCTCAGATACTTCCCAGCTGTGTGACCCTGGGCAAGTCACTTGACCCCCATTGCCTACCCTTACCACTCTTCTGCCTTGGAGCCAATACACAGTATTGACTCCAAGATGTAAGGTAAGGGTTTTAAGGGGGAAAAAAGCAATATGAGAGTAAAAGTTGAAAAATTGGCCTAAATATGCTGAATTTGAGTTAATGGCCAGAGAGTGATGGCTATCAGGCAGAGATGCAGGAATGGATTTGAGGGGAGAGATTAGGGTTGAATACCCAAATTTAGGAGTCTCCTGTATAAAGGAGATAATTGACATCATGGGAGCAAATTAATCCACAAAAAGAATGTCAAGTGAAGAGAGGAGTGTCCAAGACAGAGCATCGGGGACATCCACGCTTAGCAGTGGAGGTTAAACAGAAGGCTTGGCCAAAAAGGAGAACCAGGAAAGAGCAGTATCAGAGAAGCCAAAGAAAGACATTAGGTTTAGCAATCAAACTGTAACTGGTGAACTTTCAGAAAATAGTTCTACCAAAAGAGATAACTGGGGAATAGCTGACTTAGCTGAATGTTATTGTGCCATAAAAAATGAGAAATGTGACAGATTAATAAGGAAAGATGTATGTAAACTTATGTAAAGTGAAGTGAGCAGACCAGAAGAATATTTTACACATTTACCACATCAATGTGGGAAAATGCCTCTTAAAAGACCTTAGAAATTTGACTAAAACAGAACCAATCATAAATTTAGTCATGACTTTATAAAATAAAGCTTCCACCTTTTGAGCCTAAAGATATAGAACTAGTCATTCATTAGATATGACCAATATTTTGGTCATTTTGCTTGATTATACATATTTGTCATAATGGAGGGCTTTTCCTTGGGGGAGTAAGAAGAGAAGAGAGTTGCTGGGCAGCGTGTTTGATATTAAAAAGACTATCAATAAGATATTTTAAAAGTTGTGCAGAGGAAAGGGAGTATGGAAAAGGTGTGAAAATTTTTGTTACTATAGTTAAACTTTATATATTATTTATTCATGTAGTTTTTCATTTGTTTGTATATTAAAATCAAGACTCTTATTTGACAGTTCACCATTTTTGTATAGTCTTCTTCCCAGTTCTTCATGTCTTGAGATATTTGTGATTACTGAATTTATATAATAAAGAAGAAAATTTTCAAAAGAAGAAAATGTAGTATGAGTAGAGTGGTAGTTTGGAAGCCAGATGGACAGTGAAAAAATACAAGCAATAAATAAAGGAAAAGTCTACACTCTTTAAAGGCATTTTAAGGAAAAAGGCAGGAAAGATAGACATAGGATCAATCTCTAAGGGGATGTCAGAGTTAAGAGAAGATTTTTAAGAATAGTGTAGATCTGAATGACATGCCTAAAAAATAGAAAAAAAGGCCCAATAGATAGAGATTAAAAATGAAAGAGGAAATGCTTAATGGAACAAACACCCAGAAGAGGATGTTCTGTGCAATCTAAACAGAGGATTTCCTATTGATAAAGTTCCCCAAATAGTCCTAATTTTTTATGATATTGATCCCATTATGTTTTGGCACACTACCAAACTTCTTCAGTGAAATCTAGTCATTTGAAAGAGATCACCCTAAGCATCTATACTGGAAAAACAAAGTGCATGAAAAATCCAATTTCCAGAATAGAACATGCAGTTGAAAAACAGCCCATTGTATTGTCTGTGTGTGTATGTATGTTACTAGCACTGCAGAGAAGTGTGCCCTGGGATGAAAACCAAATATGAAAAGATTGCTTCGAGGAAACTATGCTGCTCTTTTGGTAGTCCAAACTGTTCTCTGCCACAAAACCCCATCTTTTTAGCTTTTCTCAGTGTTACATGTTTGGAAAACATGACACATCACCATCTCAAAGAATTAAAGTTACAAGGGACCCAAAGTACAATTGAAGGGTACATAGAAGACAGAAATAGGCAGAAACATATCACAACTGATGACTTGAGAGTGAGATGTAGGACAAAATATATAATTAAGGAAAGGTGAACCAATTGAGCATGAAGAGGGAAGGCATAAGTGTACAACTTAAGTGTTGCACCATGTTCAAGAAGCAGTAAAAGAACTGAAGGAAAAGTGAATTCTCTCTACAAAATTTATAGGGAGAAATATAATAGAATCATACATGTTAAAGAGGCAATGGATAGGTTATAATCTAGACCTGTAGAAGGATGCTTTATGTCTCCTCTGAATGGATCTTATATAGACCTATTTTTATCTACATGTTATCTTCCACCTTTTAGAATGTAAGCTCCTGGGGGCAGCCAGGTGGTTCAGTGTATAGAGAGCCAGGCCTGGAGATGGGAGGTCCTGGATTCAAATCTAGCCTTAGACACTTACTAGCCCTGTGACACCAGGCAAGCCACTTAACCCCAATTGCCTAATTCTTACTGCTCTTCTGCCTTAGAATTATATACATACATATACATAGTATTAATTCTAAGACAGAATATAGGAATTTAAAAAAAAGAATGTAAACTCCTAGAGGGCAGGAAAATGTTTACATGTTTTTTTATATCCCTTGCACTTAGCACAGTGCCTGGCACATATAAGTGCTTAATAAATCATAAGATCATAAATTCCGAGCCAGAAAGGACCTTAAAGAACATCTAGTCAAGCTGCTTCCCGTTATTTTACAAATTAAGAAACTGAGGCCAGGAGAGGTAAAGTGATTTGTCCAGGCCTCATAGCTAATAAGTATGTGAGGAAGATTTGAACTCAGATCTCTCATTTTGTTTAGCATATCCACTGCACAACCCAACTACTATAATGGAAAGAATACCCATATAGATGAGGTTGCAAAGCCATCTAATTAATAAATACTTATAGGATCAATAGTTATCCTGATGGATGAAGATAGTTTTTTTTTTTATTTAATTTTTTTTTTTTATTTTAAACCCTTAACTTCTGTGTATTGACTTTATAGGTGGAAGATTGGTAAGGGTAGGCAATGGGGGTCAAGTGACTTGCCCAGGGTCACACAGCTGGGAAGTGGCTGAGGCCGGATTTGAACCTAGGACCTCCTGTCTCTAGGCCTGGCTCTCACTCCACTGAGCTACCCAGCTGCCCCCCGGATGAAGATAGTTTTAAGAGGCATAAAAAGCATGTCTGCAGAAAGAACACAGTTGAGCTGCCCTGTGGTCAGCATTTAAAGCTCAGATAATAAGTCAGCATCAAAAATAGGAAGTCATATATTAACTCTTACCAGTACCTTGCTGAATTATAATTGTTCAGAAAGAGATTCATAGGGAGCCAGAGGAAGCTTTGACAAATACAACAGAGAGCTTAGTCTTTTTGGCTTGGAGGATGGGTTATAAATGTTCACTCACACACACACACACACACACACACACACACACTCACACACACACTTCCACTGCCACCGAGATGCTGAAAAATAGCCACAGTCCTACACATAATTGTCATTGCTTTCTTTTGTGGGCATGTTACAGCTTCTGAAGATCTAAGAAGAATTCAGTATGCTTCCTAAACTATAGTCATTTGAGATATCTTTCTAACTATATAAGTGGGGCTGCATGCTTCTTCAGTTCCTCTAACAATACCATCATCATTGGCAACTTCAATATTTGTGCTCATAACTGGACTTGCAGCCTGGCCTTTCCGTCCCTCAACCTCTTCAGCTCCTATGACCCATGTCATTACTTTACTCACTCACCCAGGGGAGTCATCACACCTTCAACCTTCCATCACTTATAATTGTTTCACATCTAAAATACTCAACTGTGAAATTCATCTAATTTCAGTCTCTTGTTCTTTCACATACCATATCCCCTTATTCCTCTGGAACCTGTTTCAGTGGGACCAGTTGCCTCCATCTTGTGCTGGTTAAGTAATCACCCCTGCTCTGGTTCTACTTCCCTTCCTGGATCATAGTTTTGACTCCATAAGTCACTTCAATAATCTTCCACCCTTAGGAGGGAGGAAGGAGGGGAAGGAAGGAACATGAATCATGTAACCATGGGAAAACATGCTAAATAAAATTAATTAATTTGAAAAATAATCATAATCTTCCATCCTTGAATCTCTTGCCCCCTTGTCCTTCTATTCCTATTCTAATTTCCAGCCCTGGATAACTCCCACCATCTTATCTTTTCCACTCATACTGAATTAACTGAATGACTGAAACTGTTAACTGATTATACTATAAATTCATGCTGTCAAAATGCAACTCAGAACTGAACAGTAATTCTTTTATTCACCTCTGATTGACTTCTTATGATGCTCCCCAACACAACTGTTTTAATCTCTTAAACTTCTAACTCTTCTTCAATCAATATTTACAAAGAATTTAACATGGGATAGTGCTCAGCACTGGAAATATTTTTTAAAAATAAAAAGCAAAAACAGCCCTTGGCTTCAAGATCTTATGTTCAAATGGGAGATATTTATGAGGCATAATATGCATACAGTAGTACACATCCTATTCTTTCTCTTTGTAGAAGACTTCACCCCTTACTTTATGAAGAAAATTTTGTTCATCATTTACAATCTCCTTTTCTCTTCCTTCTGTCATCAGAAGGTAAGGTGACCCCCCCCCTTATCTCAGAAAGTCATAACTGGTGAGAAGACAAGAGTGCAAAGTAGAAAATGAACAAATTGCAACCACAAGCCAAATCCTACCCCCACAGTCTACTTAGCCTGTTTCTGTCAAATAAAGTTTTATTGTATTCAAAAGTGTAAAAAACCATTTTTAGCTACAAAATCATATGAGTGGAGTTTGGCCATAGTTTGCTGCCCCTTGGATTAGAGTATAGAGGACAATATAGTCTTCTTTGCTGGATCTTCAACAAGTTCATACCCACTACCCTGATGAATCTCTAAGGCCATGTTGGTGAACCTACGGCACATGTGCCAGAGGGATCCGCTCTCTTCCCTCTCTCTACTGCTCCTGAGGACATTTCTCACATGACCCATCCTTCTTCCCAGCAGCCCAATGGGAACACTTCTCCTCCCTCCCCTGTCTAGGATGGGTGGGGGGAGTTCACATGTAGCATGAGGGTAAAGTTTAGGCACTTGGTCTCTAAAAGGTTCAATATCACTGCAAGGCATTGTCCTGGACCCTCATCTCCCCACCTTCTGCTTGATATTCTCATCAGTTCCCATGAGTTCAATTATCATCTCTATGCAGATGATTCCCAGATCTAGATACCCAACTCTAACATAGGGATGAGCTCTCCAACTCTAGTTTTATATCACCAATTGGGAAATTAGGCAGTTCAGTAGATAGAGCATCTGGGCTTAGAGTCAGGAAGACCTGAGTTTAATTTATTTGGCCTAAGAAATGTACTCTCTCTGTGACCCTGGGCAAGTCACATAACATCTATAAGCCTCAGTTTCCTCTACTCTAAAATGTGATTACTAATAGCACCTCTCTTCTAGGGCTGTTGTAAGGATCAAATGAGATAATATTTGTAAAATACTTAGCATAATTTCCTGTGTAAAGGTTAAAATTAATGGTTGAACAATGGTTATATGAAATTATGTGGTAGCCAGTATTTATTATATCTTCAATCAGAAATTCATTTACAAATATTTACAAATAGAGAGAAAACAATAAAGAAGAAAAATGTGAGGGGGATAGAGAAATTATCCATCCTATCAACCTAAATGTTTTGCTCCAGTTCTGCTTAATCCAGGCAGAGATTAATTAGTTCTCACCAGGAAGGCTGGTAATGAGTAACATGAGGCCTCCTCCAAGATGGAAGCTAGTCTCTCCAGAAGCTAGGAAAGGTGTCAGCCTTTTACTCACCTAACGAAGTAGTCCAAGAGTCAGAGTCCAAGTAGAATCCGAGTTCCAAGCCCACAATCCAGGCCATAGTCTCCATCAAAGCTCCCTAGAAGATTATCTAAGACTGTCTCCAGAAGACAGTCTCTTCAGACTATCTTCTCAAAGAAAATCTACCCTGAAGGAGTTCAGGGTTTGCTTTTATGGTGACTTCTTGTCCCTTCCCCTCTTCACAGGGGCCAATCACAGTTTCCAAATTGTCTAGCACTGCCCAAGGGGCAATGTCTGTAGGATTGACTTCTTACCTTCTGATGGTTAAGTTCTCATCACCTCGGACTAGGAGGTACTTAATAAATGCTAATTTCCTTCCCTAATTTTAGACATCTCTAACTGGACATCCTTAAGACATCTCAATTTCAGCATGTCTGTAAAAGGATCTTTCCTACCAAATCCTCCCCCTTTCCAAAATTCCTTATTACTTTTGAGGGTGCCACCATCCTACCAGGCATCTAGGTGACAACCTCGTCATCTGTTCTCATGGTCAGTAAACATATCCAAACTATTTGTTATTCTTTACCTTCACAGCATCTCTCATATATCCTATTCTCTTCTCTGACACTGCTGTCACCCTAATGTAGACTTTCATCACCTCACCCATAGATTGGTGCATTAACCTTCTAACTGTTCTCTCTTCAAGTCTCTCCTTGTGACAGTCCATCATCCATACAGCTATCAAAATGATCTTTCTAAAACATAAGAATGACCACATCACTCCCCTACTTAATAAACTCTAGTGGCTCCCTATTGCCTCCAGGATTCAATATAAAAATCCTATTTGGCTTATATCCTTCAAGTCTCATCTCAGATCTCTCCTTTTGAAAAAGGCCTTTCCCACTCCCACTTCCCCACTCTCACAGCTAAATGCTTCCTTCTGAGATTATCTTCTACTTGCCCCTCTCCCTTAAAATGTGAGCTCCTTATGGAATAGTTTACCTGTTAGATCAGTGGATAAAGGAAGAATTTTTACTAAAAAAGAGAAAGAGGGGGCAGCTGGGTAGCTCAGTGGATTGAGAGCCAGGCCTAGAGACGGGAGGTCCTAGGTTCAAATCTGGTCTCAGACACTTCCCAGCTGTGTGACCCTGGGCAAGTCACTTGACCCCCATTGCCCACCCTTACCAGTCTTCCACCAAGGAGCCAATACACAGAAATTAAGGGTTTAAAAACAAAACAAAACAAAAATAAAAAAAAAATAAAAAAAATTTTTTAAAAAAGAGAAAGAAATCAGTACAGGATATAAACTGGTTTTTTTGATTATATTAAAGGGGTTTTGCACAAATCAAACCAAGGAAACTAAGATTAAAAGGAAAACAGAAACTTATGGCAAATATCTCTGATAAAGGACTCATTTCTCAACTATTTAGAGAATTGAGTCAAATTTATTAGAATACAAGTCATTCAGGGGCAGCTGGGTAGCTCAGTGGATTGAGAGTCAGGCCTAGAGACAGGAGGTCCTAGGTTCAAATCTGGCCTCAGACACTTCCCGGCTGTGTGACCCTGGGCAAGTCACTTGACCCCCATTGCCTACCCTTACCACTCTTCTAACTAGGAACCAATACACAGAAGTTAAGGGTTTAAAATTAAAAAAAAAAAGAACACAAGTCATTCTCCAATTTTCAAAGGATAAAACAGGAAGTTTTCAGATAAAGAAATCAAAGCTATATATAGAAGTATGAAAAAATGCTCTAAGACACTTTTTATTAGAGAGCTGCAAATTGAAATGACTCTGTCAGATTGGCTAATATGACAGAAAAGGAAAATGAAATGTTGGAAGGGATGTGGGAAAAATAGGACATTAATGCAGTGTTGGAATTTTGAACTGATCCAACCATTCTGGAAAACAGTTTGGAAACATGCCCAAAGATATATAAAATTGTGCATACCCTTTAAACCATTAATACCACTACTAGGTCTGTATCCCAAAAAAGGGAGAAGGATCTATTTGTAGCAAAATATTTATAACAGCTCTTTTTGTGGTGGCAAAGAATTGGAAATTGAGGGGGTTGTCCATCAATTGGAAAATGGCTAAACAAGTTGTAGTATATGATTATATGTAATGATGAGCAGGATGATTTCAGAAAAACTGAGAAAGACTTTCATGAATTGTTGCAAAGTGAAGTGAACAGAACCAGAAGAACACTACACAGTAAGAGTAATATTGTATAATGATCAACTATGAAAGACTTGACTATTCTCAGCAATACAATGATGCAAGACAATTCCGAAGGACTCATGATGAAAAATGCTATCCACCATCAGATTTCTCTATTCTTCATAAGGGTAGATTGGTTATCTCTCTTCTCAACAGCACCTAACTTCAACTAATTTTCTATAAGAAGTTGCCAATCTAAGATTATTAATACTAGCTAATATATTCTGGAGAATAATACATGATTTCAACCCACACAATCCTATCAATCTTTGGGAACCTCTTCATCAAAGAGCTGAAGCATGAAATCAGTTTCAGCATCCTCCTTAGGCTCAGCTACAACTTTCAATATAGGAATTTTTTGCTTTCTCAAAATCATCATTTTGAGAACCCCCTGGCGGTAATAGGGCTTTTGAACCATAACATGCATATTCTCTATAGTTCTCTGAATCAGGACAATGAAACAGGGAATTAAACAAGAAATAAGCAAAAGAACACAAACAGTAACAATAATGGTTAGAGCTATCTATGTCCAACGTGCGTTGAACATTGAGTTCCACCAGTTTGCCCAAGGGGTGGTGTCTACCCCTTCTAAAATTTCAGTTTCTCCTATATGCAAATAATTAATAAAATGTGGGTATAATTGGACATTCTTCATCTTCATCTTTGGAAATCATTTTATGACGGTCAGGGATGGGTCTTCTCAGGAAACTTGCTCCCTCTGCTCCAGGTTGCTTGCAGAATCTCTGGGGATCCTCCTACTGATAAAAAATTATTTTGCAAAGCAAAATTTTATGAAATAAATCCTTCTACCTCAGGTTCTGTGGGAAATATAGAAAGTCCTGGGCCCAAACCTTAGTCTAAAGTTTAGCTTCTCATAAATACTTCTACTTATTTCTTTGAAATCTCAATTCCAGATCATCAAAAATCTCAGTTGTCTAAAGCTATTACTTAATCAATTCTAACCTTTTATTACTAATCTCCTTGCTTGTTTGGAAAATGGAAACTTTCCACTTACAGTTTGCATCCTGTGCCAATAGTAGGAATTTGTCACAAAAGAAAGGCAGGGTAAAAGATCTTTAACTGTCCTAATGGTTCTTTCAAGGACACAGAATGAGTAGGTTACACTGTGTATGTCATGCGCTGGCCAAAGCTGTCACTGGCTCATGACAAAAATGTTTCACCCAGAGACCACTAGTACCCAGGGTCGGAAAGTTGAGCCTCAGACTGCCTCTCCAACTGTTATGGTACTTTCACTTATCATCTGAGTGTCTTCTTGTTCTTCTATTCAGTGGTAGATCATCAGAGAGCTGGAAATCCAAGCCTACAATAATATCAGGTATGATTCCCATAAACCTTTTGTCTTAAAGGACAAAAATCCTACTCATTACAGTTGATAGAAAAACTGTTCTCTTAGTGTTCCAATTTCATTCTTTAAAATCCAAAATTGCAATTAAGTTTCCAGCTACTTGATTATTCTAATGGCTTCTAAAAATCTTATTCCAAGTTTATCTAAAAATAAATGTTCTTCCCTTTTAACTTCTTCATACAGTAAGTGCCAATTCCATGTCTCTTTATTCTTTACCTTATTTATATTTGACTTACCTTGGTCTTCAAAAGATTTTCTCTTTCTCTTTCATAAATTTAATTGAAAGAGCTTGTCCCTCCTTCTTGGTAAGAGAGGGAGATAAAATAGTCAATTGCTTAAACCTCCTTAATCTCTAAACATCATCCACTCTTTTTCCCCTTAAGCCTCTGTTTCAAGCAGAGTCACATTCAACATATTCTTGCTGACAACTTCACAATACCTACTTACATTGTTCATACTACATGTCTATCTTCTGACTCTCATAAAGAGGCCCCATATTCTGTTGTCTCCTACACTTCATTTCTTTCATATTCTAATCCCATAGTCCTCTCTCACTTTCTACAACTTGCTTTCGTTATCTCTAAACCTAACTTCCACTAGGTATTCCATCACCTGCTACTAGTGGCTCAGAAGAGCCCTGATTATCATTCTTTTTATCAATTGCATCATTCACATTCATAATTTACATATCATAGCTTTGCATATTGCCTTATCCAATTCACTTTAAACATTATTTTGGCTTATAGTTCAAATTTCATAAATCATTTGTATTTATACAAAATTATATTCCACAAGCAAATAGATTACATTTAAATCCATATTTACATTCAGTAATAAAATCATTTTTACCCAAGGTACATATTTTGGCAACAATTCATATATCCCAATTGGTTACAACAAATTTTACAAATTCAGAAATGTTTTTGCAATATTCCAAACTCTCATTACATATTTCATTTCAAATTTCCAAATTTAAAACTTCTCCTTCCCAATGTTTGTTACATTTTCACTTGTTGCTTAATTCAACAGCACATATACTAAAATAACATTTTCACATTCTCATTTGTCAAACCAAAACTTAAATCTTACAGAATTTTTTCCATATTATATCACATCTTCTAGAAAGCTGGTAGTAAATTCTTACACACTTTATACTCATTTTATTAAACCCTTATATTCATTGAGCAGCCAGCACAGCACTTATCAGGAGTTTGCTTCTCACCTGCTTCTTTAAAGTAAAAATCCCCTTCTGCATCAGTCTGGCTATTAATGTTTTACTCAGTCAGTTCTCAAATTCAGCTTACTCAAATAATAAATATTTTAGGTATGTACTACCTAAACTTTCAAATCTCTAACCATTGTTCATTTCAAGTCTCAGTGAGAACTAACAATTCCCTCATCATTAAGTACAGAATTGAACTTATCTGGAATCTTTATATAACTGATAGACAATTTTCAACACTGAATCACTTTTCAGATATTTCACACAATTCCACAGATACATTTCAGAATCATTTGTGATTTTACAAAATCATATACCTCAACTTTAAAAATTAATCCTAAGTAAAAATCCAATCAAATTT
Source organism: Gracilinanus agilis (assembly GCF_016433145.1). NCBI lineage: Eukaryota > Metazoa > Chordata > Mammalia > Didelphimorphia > Didelphidae > Gracilinanus > Gracilinanus agilis. The sequence continues at coordinate 232,448,530 of NC_058131.1, read as the reverse complement.
GTGGGATCAAAAATCTCCCTTCTTTTGTTCTAATCTTCCCTTTACACCAAATGGTAGGCAGCCAAAAAAGGACAGAGGAAAAAATGTTGAACAAATCTTTTTGCCTTTGTCCTCTATTAAGAGTAGAGGACAAAGTTCCTTTTTTCACTTAGATAGTCTTAAAATTTAAGAGTTCCAAAAATTCAAATTTCTTTTTGAATCTCTTAAACACATTTTCTGGTCTTTCAGCTCTTCCACTTTCCACAATGATGGGAGACAGAGAGAAACAGATTTACCTCAAAATCACTTAGAGACTTCTTTCCCAACCCCCTTTTGTGTGTACACACTACAACGCAAAGTCACAAACAACAAAAACAGAAAACAATTAACTTGAACTTTGAAAGCATGCTTCAAAATCAGTGTTTTCCCGAGATTATCTACTGTATTTACATGTTCTTCACCCCCAAGAAAGGGAGAATTTTGTCAGTCAGCTTCTAAAACTTGTAAATAAGTCTTATCAAAGTCAGTGTCTTCACATATAGGCATGCAATGTTCAAAAATCCTCCAGCTGTATCTCAGCAGAAAATTTCACTGATCCCCTTTGTCAGTTGTTCTGGCTTCAACAAGTCAGTGTCTCAGGGCACTGGCCCTTTAAGTAGGTGGGCTGATTACTATCAGTATCTGGAATCTTTATACAACTGATAGACAATTTTCAACACTGAATCACTTTTCAGATATTTCACACAATTCCACAGATACATTTCAGAGTCATTTGTGATTTTCCAAAATCATATACCTCAACTTTAAAAATTAATCCCAAGTAAAAATCCAATCAAATTTGTGGGATCAAAAATGACACAAATTTTTCTAACAGAGACAAGACATTTCTCTTCTCTTCTTTTGTGATTTCTCTCTCTTATTCTGCTTTTCCCTTTGTTGCTGGCAATGCGCAAAAGCAAGAATAGAAATGTGTTGTTTCCCAAGAACATATTCCACAGGAGGAAGGCGCAAACTCACTCCATAGGGGCTAGTCTGTGACAAAGTAGGAAGGCCCCTGCAGTGGGCCTGGAAGCCTAGGGAATGGGCCCAGGTGAAGTCGCCACAGGTGCAGATCTTGGTGGTAGTAGCAAATATTCAACTGAGAACTTTGAAGACCGAAGTGGAGAAGGGTTTCATGTAAACAACAGTTAAACATGGATCAGTTGGTCCTGAGAGATAGGCAAGTGTCATTCGGAAGGGACAGGCAATGACCTCTGTTGCCCTTGGCCTATCAAAAGGGAGTCAGGTTCAGATCCCAAATCCAGAGTGGTAGAGAGGGGCACCCCGAGGCATCCAGTGCAGTAATGCGACTGATCCTGGATAAGCCCCCATCCGTGTGGTGTGGAATCTTGGGGGTCTGTACTCTAAAGTCACTCTTATGAGTAGATAGGAGACCCCCAAGATTCCACTCCATAAAACATGATTTTAAGATCCTTCAGTCAGTCAACAAGCATTATACAATATAAGCACCTGCTATAGTTCAAATACTGTAGTCTCCCTCCTCTGAACATTTTTAAAGCTTATCAGTGTGTAAAATGTAGACTCTAGAACTGAATACAGTTTTCCATATATGCTCTGACTAGAACAGAGTACAACAGAACTGTTAACCTCCCAAATCTTGGATCCTGCCTCTCCATGCAACCAAAAATCACATTAGTGCTTTTGACTGCCATGTCATATTCTTGAATCATATTGAGTCTCCTGAAACTCCACAATCTTTTTCAAATAATCTTCTGTCTCACCACGCCTCACCTATCTTGTACTTGTGAAGTATTTTCATACTTAAATGTGAGACTGCATTTATCACTATTAAATTTTATCTTATTTGTTTCAAATGCATTTTCTAACCTGTCAAGATCTTTTTGGATCTGGAATCTGTAATATTCAAAATAAAAATTAAAAAAAAAAGAAAAGGCCATTGGACAGGCCTAGAGACAGGAGGTCCTGGGGTCAAATGTGGCCTCAGACACTTCCTAGTTGTGTGACCCTGGGACAAGTCACTTAACTCCCAATGCCCTAGCCCCCTTACTACTTTTCTGTCTTGTAACCAATACATAGTATTGATTCTAAGATGAAAAGTAAGGGTTTGAAAAAAAAGTCACTGGATTTGGCAATTAAAAGATCTTAACAGGGGGCAGCTGGGTAGCTCAGTAGATTGAGAGCCAGGCCTAGAGACAGGAGGTCCTAGGTTCAAATCTGGCCTCAGATACTTCCCAGCTGTGTGACCCTGGGCAAGTGACTTGACCCCCATTGCCTACCCTTACCAATCTTCCACCTATAAGTCAATACACAGAAGTTAAGGGTTTAAAATTTAAAAAAAAAAATTTTTTTTTAAATCTTAACAGTTACAGGAGAATTGAATTGCAGGGTTTTTAAGAATGCATTGGGTGGTGGGAGAAGCAGAGGCAGCAAACATAAACCATTCTTTCTAAAAGTTTGGCAGAAATAGAGAAGAGTAAATGATAAAATAGAGGACAGTAGGGACAAAGGAAGCTTTTTTTTTCCTTTTTAACATGACCCTGTTTGTAGTCAAAGTGGAAGAGCTCAGAAGAGAGAGATGGAAGATGAGAGAATGATCAATGGAAGAAAGAGAGGAATGGAATCAAAGGCACAACTGGAAGTTTTGACCTTGACAAGGAATAATACTACCTTATTTTCTGAGACCAGAGAAGAGGAAAGGAGGAATAAATAGATAAAGACAAAAAGTGTTTGAGGTATGAAAGGGGGGGCTCTGTCTTTCCCAGTGAAATAGGAAATGAAATTATCCACAAAGAGTAGAGTACAATTCTAGAGTAGAGATTTTGAGCAGAGAAGTGGTTTAAAATAGTTATGAGGACTCTGATTGGTATTATATGAGAAACGAATAAAAAGATTGCTTTTCAGTTTTAAGGGCCCAGGTTTTACAAGTTGATAGCATAACTCCCTAATGAATCCAGTCAGAATGATTTCTATTACTTCCTCTAGCAGCATTCATTGTTTTAGGATTAGGAACAAAGATGAATGATAGGAGTAACAGGATTATCAGCAGAAGGACCTTCACATCTCTTCCTATGGTTTCAATAATCATTTCTATGTAGGTAACATATAAAATCCCACACCTGTCCTTAACTTCCTTTTCCTTTTGATAACCCCAGCATCCCAAATTCAGAGTAATTTTTGACTCTTCACTTTTCTTCCCTCCTTCCACCCAGTCAGTTGTCAAATCTTATAAATTCTATTTCCTCAATATGTCTGAAATCTGTCCTTTCTTCTCATTCCACTCCAAACCTAGTTCAGGCATGAATTACCATACACCTAAATCACTGTAATGGGCTTTTAATTAGACTCCCTGTTTCTAGTTTCTTCCTTCTTTACTCCATCTTTTAACAGGGCCATCAAAGTAATATTCCTAATGCAATCTCCTCCATTGCCTATAGGATGAAACACAAAGTCATTAACCTGAGACATTGAAGACCCTCCCTAATTTGGCTATAAACACCATTATTTCACGCTGCATCATGTTTTTTGGGTACATCTGATGCCCACCTCTGGGCACCCTTCTCTAGATATGAGAAAGTTTGAGTAATTTTAGCTGATATCCAAAAAGCCTGTCCTAAGTTTAGTTTGGCCACAAATTTCACAGGATCATAGAGTTGGAGGTCTCAAGGCTAACCTATACCTAAACAAAACAAAAATCCCTTCTATATCTCCACCTAAACCTAACCCCAAATATATATATGTGTGTATATATATATATGTATTTATTTATTGTGTATGTATGTATCTATCCACACACATACACACACCTAAACAAGAATCATTTTTTCAAAACCTTTTCCTTCCATTTTAGAATCAATACTGAGTATTGGTTCCAAGGCAAAAGAACAGTAAGGGCTAGGCAGAGGGAGTTGTGATTTCCCCAAGGACACACAGGAAGTATCTGAGGTCAGATTTGAACCCAAGACTTCCCATCTCTAGGTTTGGCTTTCAATCCGCTGAGCCACCTACCTGCCCCAAGAATCATTCTTGACTGATGATTACCACTAATTCTTAGAAATATTTCCTTCTATAAAACCAAAATCTTGCCTTTTTGCAATTTGTTTCCATTGCTTCTGATTCTGCCCTCTGAAGACAAGGACAGGAGCCCTTGTCTATATATTTGAAATCACCAAATCCTCTCTTCAGGCTCAGTATCCTCAATTGTTTTAAATGTTTTATGTGGCATGGTTGCCACCTTCTGCTTATGTTAGGGTTTGTCATTGCCCTTTCTAAAATTTTGTTCCCATAACTAAACACATTGTTCCAGATGTGGTCTGAGCAGGATGGAGAACAGCAGAACTATCACATCTCCAGGACCAGATGTGGGGTAGCTGGGTGGCACCAGGGATAGAGCACCAGGTCTCAAGTTAGGAAAACCAGAGCTCAAATCCAGTACTTACTATGTGACCCTGGACAAGTCACTTTACCCTGTTGCCTCAGTTTCCTTGTCTATAAAATAAGCTGGAGAAGGAAATGGCAAACCATTACAGTATTCATGTTGTTCAGTCATTTGAGTTATGTCTGGCTCCTGGTGCTACTATTTGGGTTTTTCTTAGCATGGGAGAGCTTGTCAAATGTTTAACTGAAAACTTGTATACCTTGTGCATATCTAAATATTCTCTGGTTTTGAAAACTAGTTTATACCAAAAATGGAAATGGGATTATAGGAAACCATGCTCACTCATTTTGATCACTTCTTACCTTTCTAAATGCTCACAAACTAGCCTTTTATAATACATTCTAGAATTTTGCCAAGAATCCAAATTGCATTCACTGACTAAGAAGCCTGAAAAGTCTACACGTTTTCCTTTGAAAAACTGGGACATTTGCCCATCTCCAGACCTGTGGAACTTCATTGATTTTACATAGTTTTCAATGATCATCGACAGAAGGTTAGCATTAACACCCTTCTTTCAATAACCTAAAATATAGATGATCTGGATCTGGTAAACTGAACTGATTAAGGGCAGCTAAATGTATTATCTCCTCACTTATCTTATAGTTCAACTTCAGCTTCTCGTAACAGTTTTTGTTCCATTTTTTCTACTATAATTATTCTCTTTGGTAGAAAAATAGAAACAAAATGAAAATTGACAGAAAATTGGCCATTCTATATCACCTTATTACCAACATTCCTTCCACTGTAAGTGGCCACCCTATATCCCTTCTTTGTGTTTTACTTTGCTCCCAATATAACTAAAAAGCCCTTTTTGTTCTCTTTAACATTTCTTCACCACCTTCAGTTCATTCTGAGCATGATCTAGCACATCTGATACTATCTTTGCAGGATTGTGCTACTCTTTAGTAATCTATTCTCTGTTGTGTACCTTCATTTCTATTGACTATACTTGTCTTTTAAATTTTTGTTCTTTTTTTTAATCAGTTGTCTATATTCCTGTATCAGACTTTAGATTGTTTTTCTTTTCTTTCTCATAGAAATTATTTGTCAACAGAATTTTAGTCTTGAGTACTTCTCGTCCATCATGAGCCAGCTTCCCTTGAAAAACGTTAGCCTATGAGATCCTACTTATACTTTCTCTAAACTCTTTGAAGTCTATTTTACCCAAAGTTCCCATATTTCTACTTCAATAGTGCTTAAGGCATAATCTTGGCATACAGTAGGCACTTAATATAAATATATATCTTACTGGTCAGAGGTCCAGAATGTTTCCTTTATTGTTTCTAGTACTGTTTGAAGAAATGAAAGTATCATTAAAGGAAATGCTAAAATGTATTAACCTCTATATTTTGGGTAATAAATTCTGGTAGGCTTGAAATCCCTCAATGCTGCTATGTTAAGCTTCCATGAATGAATGGAAAAGCATTAATTAAGCACTTACTATGTGCTAAGCAGAGGATAGAAATAGAAAAAGGATACTATTCCTTGCTATAAAGGAACTCACATTTTAATGGAGGAAACAATACAAATAAGAGATTTCAGCTTGGTTAGATGGGCCCCCAACTACTGCTGGGCAGTTATCCTTACCATCGTGCTCTCCACAGAATCTCTTCCAGACCTTTTTGTCTCTCCTCAATCCCCCTCCCCACCACTCTTTTTATTGAGAGCCGATATTTTACAAATTCATCATGAGTTTCCTCTTCTCCCCTCTTCTTCATCTCCTGTTCCTCAGATGTCTTCTGCTACTATCTTCTCCTTCATCCATCTCATGTGAAAAAGTGGCTGTACTCTTTATGAAGACTAATACCTCTCCTTATTCAGTTAATCCCATCCCATTTCCTCCAAAAGATTGCCTTCTCTGTCATCCCCACTCTTTCATCTATTTTCATTCTCTTTCTATTTGCTTCTTCATACAGTCTACAGATATGTCCATGACTCCCCTATCCTCAAAAACCCCTTACTTGATCCTTCCATCCCTATGGTTGTCCTATATCTATTCATCTCTAAATTCCTTGAAAAGACTTTCTACAATAGTGACATCTACTCTATTCTCACTCATAATCCAACTTTTTAACCTTATCATTCCACCAAAAACTACCCTCTCCAAAAATTACCAATGATCTTTTAATTGCCAAAGCCAGTGGTCTTTTCTCAATCCTCATTCTCCCTGACCTTTCTGTGGTCTTGACACTGCTGATTGCCTTCTTCTCCATGATATTTTCTTTTCTTTAGATTTTCAGGACACCATTCTCTCTTGGTTCTCCTCCTACTTATCAGACCATTCCTCTGTGTCCTTTGCTGAATCTTTTTCCATATCACTCCCTCTAACCTACAGGATTCTGTCTCTTCTCTTCTCCCTCTGCCCTGCTATATTTGGTGATACCTCATCAGCTCCCATGGATTTAATTATAATCTCTAAACTGATGATTCTCAGATCTACCTATCCAGTCTCAAACTCTCTTCTGTACTCTAGTCTCCCATCTCTAGATGCCTTTCAGACATTAGGCAGAAAGCAAGAGCAGTAGTCTGGGAATGCTATTGTTACACCTGGGGCTTTAGGGCTTATTTTGCCATTGATGGCAATTGTTCAGTGGTTAGTGGTGCTAGTGGCAAAGTATGTGGGCCCTTTCTTTACAGTGATTGCTCCTCTCAGTGAAGGCTCAAAGACATGAGCAAAGAGCAGTATGGGTGAGAAGCCCAGTTAATACAAGAACTCAGGTTTAGCGACCTGGGACATCTTCACTAGGGTCTGAGAGAAGGTGGTGGTTTGACTTGGCCAGGACATGCTGCCTCAAGATGCTTTGTTGCTCCATGATAGGTTTGTGATCAGTTTCCTGAACTAATAATATCAGTTTCTTTCTTCGGAATGGGTAATAGGTAGGATACTTCTACCATAATATTGGTTCTGCTTCTCCTTTCATTGGTCCTCATTCAGATGTTCCCTACTACTATCCAACCACACTTGATTCACCGTGGCCATTTTCCAAACTAACGCTAATCCTATCCCCTTGCTTCACTTTCTTCCCTATTGAATTGTAGTCAACTCAAGTCACAGAGACCTAAGTTCAAGTCCAGCCTCAGACAAGTTTACTAGTGTGACCTAGGAAAAGATACTTAACCTCCATCTGCCTCATTTTCTTTGTCTTTAAATTGGGTAGAAAAATATCCCCCATCTCCCAAGGTGGTTGTGAGAATAAAATTAGAGAATATTTGTACAGTGCTTCACAAAACTTAAGTGCTATATGGATACTAGCTAATAATATTACCATTGCTTCTGAAAAGGGCACATCCATTGATTGTCCTGTTGTTCCACTCACCATCCCAGACCAAAACGCATTTTTCCTGGCCACCACTACTCTTATTGCTTCTTTTTCTCCCCCTCCCTTGGCTCTGCCATTTTATAACCTATGTAACCATGGCTATTTAACCGCTCTGAGCCCCAGTTCCTCATCTGTAAAATTCAAGGGTTGGACTGGGTGGCTTCTAAATACTCAACCAACTCTAAATCTATGATCTCTTAAACCCTCTGGTTCCTGGATTTCCTCACATGAGTATAGCTCCTTAATACTACCCTGTTTAGCTCTTCTCTTTCTTTGGACTTATTCCCTTCAGTGCCAGATTTCATTTGTAGCTCCTATTCCACAATGTCAGTGAAACCTGTTGTTATCTAATTTGCCTTCCTATATACTAGGAACTCTAGTTCACCCAGATTGTTAGGCATGGGATTTTATTGCTGGTTCCTTTCTTGGATAAGATAAATTGTCTCTGAATTGCTGACTGTCCCTACTTGTTTTCTCCTTCTGTTATAATGCTCTCTCTGTCATAGTAGATGAGAGTAATGAGTATTTTTCCTCTCTTCCTTTTCTAGCTTAAAGCTCTTTTTATTAGATTAGCAAGCCTCCAGACCAAAACACTTTGCTAGACCTTAATAAGTAGATGTGTTAGTCAAGGGCTTATTATGCCTATATTTTAAGCTATGGCTCAGAAAGCTAAACCCTATTTTTATACAACTATAGTCTACTTGTTAGATCTATCTTTTCTGAAGTTTTTCTCTTTGATGAGCAATGGTGATGAAGATACCACTTGTGACCTTAAGGTCTTCTGGTTGTATTTTGTTGTCATTGCTGTTTAGTTTTCTTTTTGCCCAGGACTTAAAACTCTTAGAAATATTTTCTAGATTATTTCTTCTAAAAATATTTTATTGATATGTTTGTATATCATCTATATGAGAAGCCCATGTGTACCCCCTTGTCTCTGTCCTTCAAACTCACCATGTTAATGACTCAAAAGGAGAAAGACCCGGGACCAAGTATTAAAGAAGTTACAGCAACATTGCTACTCCTGACCTTAACCTTCACTCAGTCCATTCTTGCTACCATTTTGATTGAAGACGAACCAGCCTCCTTCCCATTATCTGGCCTCCTTAAAATATCCTAGTATACTGAAAGCATCCCAAAGATATCTTCTGTGTACAGTGTGTAAAGTACTATTTGTACCCTCTTCCACAAAGTTCCTGCTCCCCCTGAGTTTTCCATTTGTTTTACAGCACTGACAAACTGGACCACTAAGATTTTACTTTGCCTCGTCTTGCTTTCTCCTACCTCTCTTCATTTGTTTACTCTAGCTTCCATGCCTAGAGTGTACTTCCTTTACATCTCAGCACTTGAAACCCTTGTCTTCCTTGTGGATGAGGCTTGTGTCTCCCCAGAAACTTTCCCTGATTGCTGCCTCCTACTACCAGCTAAAAGTCATTCTCCTTTTTCTAGACCTCACCTTTGTACTTGTCACTTCCACCCTGTAGCATACATTTAAGTGCCTCTTCACTACTACTCTCTATTAATATTCCTCTATTAGTAATTTCTATCCTTGAGGATAAGAAATCATGTCACTTTTCAACTTGGTATCCCCAGCACTTACCATAGGCGCTTAATGATTGTGTGTTCAGTTGAATTATGAAATCACAGAGAGAAAAGTGACCTCAGAAATTTATTCCAGTCCCCTAATTACAAGCAGTTTGAACATAAACCCTCCAAAATAGGGAACTGTTTTCTGATCTCAGTGGCAGCTTTCATGCTTTTTAGCTGGTGGCATCTCAGTTCTCCACCAGCTCATATAGAGTAGAGCCCTAGCTCAGGAACAGGGGAGGAAGCCAGCAACACCTCCGGGAGTACACTGGTGGGAATGGACCCTGCTATCCCTAAGGTAAGAACAACCTTTGAGTTTAAACATCTCCAAGAAAAAAAAGAGTTCATATTTTCCATTAGAAGCCCTTTCAGAATTTATCAACTATTTTTAATAAGCCTTCTTGTGTTTCTAACAGATATTTATAAACTATAAAGAGATGGAAATGAGAGGCACTGCAGAGGACTCATCAGTCAGAATTGGTGCCTATATCTGAATAGAGGGGCCTGGGATAACAGGTTTGGAGCTGAAAGTGACCCCAAAGATCATTTGTCCCAACTCTTCATTTTATAAATGAGGAAACTACACAGATCTTTGTTTTAATCATAGAGAAAGCAGAAGGGAAGGGAGTCTGGACTTGGAAGTGTTGAATTTGGGGAATGACAGCTAATCCATTCAACAGATATTCATTAAGTACCATATTAAGTGCTATGGGTTATAAAGTGAATAATAAATAAATGAGTAAGTCATGGACCCTGCTCTCTAGGACTTAAAACCTAGAAGGATTCATTCAAAACAGATAATGTCAGAGTGAAGGTTCAGAGTCTGTCAGTGTCAACAGATTAGGAGATCCTGAGAAGAGCAGGTTTAGGACTTTAGGAAATGAAACTGTGGAGAGGGCATGCTATGCACTGTGGTGCATTCCAGCCCTGGGCCTTTGGGTGAATTGATCTTCCAGCTCACCTCTATTTTACTCACATTTTAATCCACAGGCCCCACCAGAGGGCAGTGTGCTACCACCAGGGAAGAGCCCTGGCTCCTGGCTTAACAAACCCGCTATTTACCTCCTCATCAGTCTTGTCATCAGTAAAACGAGATTGTGCTGGGTGGCCTCTGAGGTCCTTTCCAGCTCTAGATCAGAAGAGAACACTCGAGGTCATTTAGGCCAGCCCCCTCCTTTTACAAATTAGGACTCAAACCCAGAGTGCTTGAGCCACCTTCACAGGGCCCCTTGGGCAGGGGGCAAGGGTTGGGGATAGGAATGAATGCTGAGCTGGAATTTGAACCTTTCTTATACATTATATTGCCTCCCTCCATTCTTCCTATTTCTTGTCGCCCAGTTAACTGGAAAATTTTCGCTTTCCTTTTCTGAATCCTTTTTTTAAACACTCTTTTGGTGCTTTGCTACCTTCCAAAAAATGTCTTGGTACATTCTAGAGACTTAAGATAAAGACAGTCCCTCTAGGTTTTAAAAACCTTACTTAAGATTGTACCATTTACTATTCACTTTATAACCTACAATACTTAGCATGTTGCCTTGTATATAGCGGGCTTAATGAATTATCATCCTTCAAATTCAGTAATTCTAAGCCCCAAACTTCCCTCCCTTCTGCTTTCTCTACCATTAAAAAAAATTTTATCTGGAGCTCAATTTCCTCATTTGTAAAATGAGGAGTTGGGCCAAATGACCTCTGAAGTCACTTCATTCTGCTGTTGCCTGGTTTTATTTTTCCTCATATGATGCTTATCTTTTCTTTTGAGTGCTAATACTATAATCTGTGAGTTTATTAACCTGGTAACATATATCATTTTGTATTTTGCCACATACGATACACATTAATATTTACCACCATAATGTTCTGTCTTCCTATGTAGAACTGCCATAGAGTCTCGCAGGAAACTTGAGTTTAGAAGTTATAAGAAGTTAGGATTTTTCTCAGTTGTGACTTTGTCCTTCAGAGTGGTAAGAAAAGAAAATATAAAGGAGATTCTTGAATGGCGAGAGAAGAAAAATAAAGGAAAAGGAGGGAAATGTTAAAATGATTTAAAAAGCCAAAAATGAGAAATCTGGACTTGCTCGAAGGTAGCTAATAAGCATCTAAGGCCAAATTTGAACTCAGGTCTTCCTGACTATACCTACCACTCTATTTTGCCACCTAGTTGCCCTGAATCTTTCCTATATTAAATCAAAAGGAATGTCCATGATTCCCACAAAGTAAAGGTGTTTAACATCCTCATGTGACCAAGGATGGCTTTACATGTAAGGGGGAAGTTTCTTAAAGTGTGAAATTTTCACTCTCAAATTTGTAACCTGGTGCCACCTTTTCTTCCCTTCTTCCTAGCTCAATGGAGAATGTTGAACTTCCAATGATAGTGTATTCTCTGTGGTCTTCTACTCTTTTGTAGAAGATGGTCTGTATATTTTACTTTGTTTTATAATAATCACTTTGGCTGAATAAGGAAAATAGGACTAGAATAAGCTAAGTTTATAAAAAGTTTTACCTAAACTGCTGCAGTGGAAGTTCTGTTGAGGAAAAAGCTGCTTATTTGTTGTATTTCTGGTTTTTCATAAATTTAGCATGTATTATTCAACACTGAGTTTCTGTGATGGGCTAACATCTGAATAAATGGAGCTAGAGGACCTATCATAGTTCTTCTGCATAATGATACCTCTCTCTTTGTGTCCCATGCTGACATGAGAATAATGAAGTCAGTCTTACTGATAGCACAAAAAATTATGAGGATGTAAGCTTCACTGGCTAATATAAATGGTATACAATGGTTTTACCTGTCTGGAAAATGCATGTAGCCTATAAACTCTGTAAATTTGGGTAGCATGGAGAGAATCAAGGCTCTGGTCAGGAGAAAGAAACTGGTACTAGGGCTTGGAGCTATTGAATATAACAGTACCACTCAAAGTAGTAAAAAAGAGCATTTGAAGTAGGAATAAGAATGGCATCAGCAAGGAATGAGGAGTGACATGCCTGATGGGTCTCTACTTGTCACTTCATTTAATGTCACTGTTCCAAAATATGAAGATTTGAATTATGAGATCTCTCATCAGCGCTCATTAAAGTAATCCCAGATATTTTTCAAATTAAAGACTTTCCGACCAACCTACAGAAATTGGTGAAGCAGTTTTTACTTTGACATTGCTGTCCTGCAATCTTTCCCTTCCCTTCTTCCTTATATCTTTAACTTGTAGGATTCTAAGGTTTGCAAATTGACCCACAACCTTGTGAGGTAAGTGCTGTTATTATTCCCATATTACAGGTGAGGAAACAGAGAGACTAAAGTGGCTTGCCTAGAGTCACATCTAGTAAATTGAAGCAAGATTCAAACTCATTCCAAGTTTAATAATCTGTCTACTCTGTTATGCTGCTTCTCAGTAGTATTTGAACCAGTTAAATAGATGTTTTTACATTACTTTTTTACATTCTTTTTCACCAGATGTTTTTGGTAGAAGGTGTGGAGGGAATACTTTAAAATTATTATTTTAGATTTCATAAGAAGATTATATCTAAGCCCCCACAAAACAGCAAGAAATATCAAATCCATAAAACCTACAAGAAGAAAAGAAACATTTCTCAAAAAGGTAATTCCCTCAGAAAAACAAAAATATTTTTATATGACTAGCCCTCAAGTTTCCAGTTTAACCCAGTGCTCTCTTCCTGCCCCACCCCACCCCCCACCCCAGCCCATACTCAAAACTCCAGGCCAGTGTAGTGCCTGCTATAATATTTTCCCTTGGCAAGTGAACTAGCCAAATACTCCAACTTCTTAACCTAGGGGAAGTCACTGAATTTGGTCAGTGCTCATGATCTGTATGAGAAAAGGGGCCAAGTAGTATAAGGCCTGATCTAATACTCTGAAATAAAAGAGAAGGGCCTTGAAAACAAAAAGGCAAAAAAGCTGGATGTGAGTCCAGCCCCCAGTCAACCAGTCATCACACCAACAACAGCTAAAAAGGTACCAAAAAAACTAAAGGGGGGTGGGGGGAGATCGGGAACAAAATACTAAAAGAGAAAGGAAGGGGAATTCTGGCCAAAATATCCAAATAAAAGGTTATGTCTAAGCTTAGTTCCCCCTTCTATAATCTCAAATAGCAAGCAGTAAATTACATAAAAAAGAAGAGCTAGGGGGCAGCTGGGTGGCTCAGTGGATTGAGAGTCAGGCCTAGAGACAGGAGGTCCTAGATTCAAATCCGCAAATCCGACCTCAGACACTTCCCAGCTGTGGGACCCTGGGCAAGTCACTTGACCCCCATTGCCCACCCTTACCACTCTTCCACCTAGGAGCCAATACACAGAAGTTAAGGGTTTTAAAAAAAAAAAGAGCCAGGAAAAAACTCAGTATAAGAAGAACAAACACAGATAAACAGTAAAATAATAAAGGAAAAATTAGGTACATACTTCCTTTTACTAGCTGGAATCATAGTGAGCATGAAAGAAAAGAAGGTACTATTCATTTCAAAATCCCTTCTGAAAAGATTTTGCTAAACTGAAAGAAGTTGGCTCTAAAAAAAATACTCCGAAAACTATGGAAGAAGATTACCTATGAAAAATCTAAAACTTGTCATAAAATATAGATCAATATACAAAAGTAAAATTCTACTGGCCAGTATGGCTTGGAAAGAAAGCTACTACCATATACCTTTTGAACCCAAATTAGTTTTTATGATGAGAATCAAAGATGTCAATGGTGTCCCACCCAAAAGTCCATAAGATATTTCAGCTTTTGAGTCTTTACTATATTTTTAATGGCATATTTGTTAAACTCAACAAGAGTGTATGCTTAGGATTGTGGAACCATACATTGAATGAGATTATCTAAATCTGAAAGGTCTATAAATGACTTATCTACTAACATATGAGGGAATTGTGGTTCATGCAAACCTTAGTTTCTCAGTCATTTCAATTGATCCACGTGCTTACACATATTTATGGCAAGATGAGGGCATTCCTGTTAGAAAATGCCCTCATCACAAAGTCTCTTGGTGATGTGAAAGTATTAGTATGGAAGACTTGATCCATGAGATGAGGTTTTTTTGCTAAGACTTCAAAGGTGCCAACAACTTCCTATGACCCTTCAAATCTTCTTCATCCTTTGTAGAAAGTGGAGATGCTTTTAATAAGGAAAACTAAATCAGCAGGTTTATTCAACAAGTTAACTAAAGATATAGGCCATGATTATTTGTCTAATAGTATATTAATAAAAATTCCTGTGCTGCAATTGGACACACACACACAAAAAAGAAAAATGGGCAAATAGTTTGGAAAAGAACACAATACAATGAAAGAGAAAGCATATATATATATATATATATATATATATATATA
>NC_058131.1:232317394-232433517 GCF_016433145.1 Gracilinanus agilis | reverse complement strand
AGAGAGAGAGAGAGAGAGAGAGAGAGAGAGAGAGAGAGAGAGAGAGAGTATAATGGATAGCATGCTGGACTTAAAAATGGGAAGACCTGATTTTGAATTCTATTTCATAAACTTACTCTCTGTATGACCATGGAAAGTCATTTAACCTTTCTCAGTCTAAATTTCCTTATCTATAAAATATGGATAAAATTTAATTACCTCCTAACAGAGTTGTTGTAAGGATCAAATGAGATAATTTTCATAAAGGACTTTGCAGGCCTTAAAAACACTAGATACAACAGAATAAGCTAACTAAATACAGCAGAATAAAGGGAAAACACTAAAAAATTCAAAATGAAAGAGCATGATGAAAAATGCCAGCTGCCCTCTGAGAAAGAATTTATGGAATCCAAATGCAGACTGAAACATATGCAACATATGCTATATTGCATTTTCTTTCTTCTTTTTTTCTTATTTGAGATCTCTACCACAAAATTACTAATATGTAAAAATGTTTTACATGATTGTAAATGTAAAATCTGTATTAGATTGCTTACTGTCTCAGAGAAGGGGGAGGGCAGAAATGGAGGGAGGGTCAGAAGAAGAAAGAGAATTTGGAACTTAAAACTTTTTCAAAATGAATATTTAAAATTGTTTTTACATGGAATAAGTGGAAAATAAAATACATAATTTTTAAATTTAAAAATAAAAGAGATAATAATCTCTTAATAATAATCATAAATAATCATGGATCTCTATAGGAAGAACCTATGGTTCAGTTGAGAAAATAATTAATAGGAGAAATAATAATGGAAATTAAGGTAGAAATCAGCACCCAAGGAAGATATCAGAAAGGAAAGAGTAAACAGTTTAGGTGAAGAGATTCAAGGAACACCTTCTCACATACCATATTATCAAGGGTACTGAAATGTTCCTTTTAAAAATGGAAAATTATACTTTAATGTGAAACCCAGGAAGGGAAAGAATCTGAAGAGTCAGAGATTAATTTAGACATATCGTAAGAGTGGAGGATGGAAAACTCTCACACAGAAAAGAAAGACCACTGAACACATGAAAAAAAATGTAAATAGAAGTTCTTGCCAAATATTAGGGGGAGGGGACTCAATGAGGATGGATTATTTGGGAAACCTCATAAGCCTGGCAGAGTGGAATGATCTAGCAGTGATGATGAACTTCAGTTATCCAAACATCAGCTGGAGTTTACAATCTGACAAAAATAGATTCTCTAATATTTTTTTTTAATTTGACTTGAATCAACATTCTGGATCTGATTCTCACCAACAAGGAAGAACTGGTTGCTGGGATGGAAATAATGGGAACATTTCAAAGAAGCCTGATCACTTTTTCTTAGAATTTGTCATAGAGAAAGAAAGGAAAACTAGATATAGTCTAACATTCACTTAGATTTAGAGGCACAGTTTGCAAAGGGTCCAGTTAAAAAATAAATAGAATTCCATGGAATAACATTTTACAGGAGCAATCAGCCCAGGAAGGATGACAACATCTTAAAAATCAAATTCTGAAAACAAAGAGAAACCATTCCAATGAAAAGAAAAGTAAATGTGTATGCACAAAAAAAAACTCAATGAACAATTTAGATTTTGTAAAGATAAGCACAGAAAATGGAAACAAGGGTTGCTACCAGAGCTACAAACAAATATTCAGAATTTGCATATGTGCTACAAAAGTATAATTTTAAGTTAAAATTTTAGTTAAATTAAACTATAATTTTAAATTTAATTTTATTTTAATTAAATGATCATTTAAGTTAAAGTTTGTGCTAGAAAAGTGAAGCACAGTCTTATAACAAATAGTGTTGGGAGTACTAAAGCAAACCAAGGCTGGTAAGAAAAGTTAAGGACAATATAAAGGGTTAGGTTTTTTGTTGTTGTTTTCAGATGTTTTGGGAAAGGAGAATCTAATGACAGAGAGTTGCTGAATTTTGGTTTTGCTTCCAATTTTTCTGCCAAGGAGAATGATCTTTAGATTGAGAAAAACAGAACAAGCATTTCCAACTTCGAATTGATATCCCTGGGTGGCACTGAGTTCATTACCAAGGAGTGGAGATATAAGCATAATAGCTTCCTTCAAGTATCTGAACAACCATCACATCCAAGGAAGATTGATTAGACTTGTTTTGTTTGGTCAAGAAAAGAAGAACTAAGAACAACTGGTGGAAGTTGCAAAGAAGCAAATATAGCTTTAGTTATAAGGAAAAACTGAAGCAATTAGAGCTTTCTAAAAATGTTATGAGCTGCCATGAGAAGTAGTAGATTCCACATCATTGAAGGTCTTCAAGAAAATTCTGGACAAGCAGTTGTTAGGTATGTTGTAGAGGGGTTCCTTTTTTTAAGAACGAATAGGACTACAAGGCCATTGAAGTCTCTCTCAACTCTATAATTCTGTGATATGAAAGATAATACCTCTATAAAAGTAGATGCTTTGAAAAAAAGAATGACAGATTTTAAACTAGAATAATGCAAAAGTGGAATAAAATATAACCAAAAAGTACCAAAAATATCATTTTCTATAGAAATGACCATGAGTTCTATAAAAGTCAAAATGAATGATTTTGAGGGAAAATGTACATACTCTCAAAATCATAGGTCTTCAAGAAAAAATGGAATATAATTTTTAAAAGTCTGAATATCATACTTCAGGGGATTTCTTAGATACTCAAATTGATCTGTGATCTCATCAATTTAGATCTTCCCTTCAATATTGAATGCCTGCCCGTCCTATGTGATTGTTGTCCATGATTCTCCCCCAAAGTTTGCCATGTAGAATTCATTTAAGTATTCACTTCATAGTGGAGACCTTCCTTCTTTTTCCCCATTTTTTTTAATTTAAATTTTTTTATATATGGATACAATGTTAAATAATCATTTTCTGATATCTGGCAATCCATGTTTTCTCCCTCCCTCCTTGCCCTTCTCCTTCCCCAAGATGACAAGCAATATAATATAGTTTGTACATATGCTATTTATGTGATATGTATTTCCATGTTTGTCATGTTATAAAAGACACATTGCTTATGTTAGAAGAAAATTCATGGGGGACCAGCTAGGTGGCTTAGTAGATTGGGAGGCAGACCCAGAGATGGGAGGTCCTGGATTCAAATAAAATACCTCCTAACTGGGTGACCTTGGGCAAGTCACTTAATCCCCATTGCCTGGCCCTTACTTAACTTCTACCTTAGAACCAATATACAGTATTGATTCTAAGATGGAAGGTAAGGGTTTTAAAAAGAAAAGAAAAGAAACTCATGAAAGAAATGAAATAGAAAATGATGTTTCAACCTGCATTCAGATTCCATCACTTCTTTCTACCTAACTTACTTTTTCCTGACATTACAAGAGTATCAGTGCAACACTCTGGCTGTCTATTTATAATCTCTCCTTTTTGCCATGACACCAGCACATCTTGTTCTCCCTAGTATATAAAATTCATTAACAAATATGTTTTATGCCTATTCTTCAGAATCATCCCTCATTGGTTACATGTTATGATTTGCGCATGCCCACCATATGGCTTTCCATTGTCTTAAATATGATGCTCATTTCTAATTCTTCAAAGAGTTTAATTCTCTATCTCATTTCCATATAGCAAATTATTTTAAAATATTGGGAATGGAAAGCAAAAGATAGGTTACTAGAATCCACATGACACTGAGAGAAAGAAATAGCAGGTTTAATTCACCAAGAAGTGTAATAGTCATACTTAAGTTCATTGTCAAAGAACAAATATTGTAGTTGTCCATAAAAAAGCTTATATACTACCAAGAAAAAAACACTAAATAGTTAAGACATCTACTCATTTATGGGAACCAAGAAGAAGATTGGACTAAGATATTCTGAAAAGCAGAGAAGACCTATTTTGCACCTCAAAGTAACATAAATTAAATTTCATCATCAGTAACAAAAAATGTTAACTTTCAGCAAACAGGAATAATTTATTTCCTGAAAAGAAACCAGAGGTAAAACAGGGAATTTGCCATTAAATATATCAAAAGAAATACAAGTAAAGTAAGTAAATGCAGCCAGTAAAAGAAGACTAAACAAGGAAATTAACACTTTCATGCTTTTAGAGCTATACAAAGCTACAATTTTTTTAACTCATTGAAAATAAAGGGGACATTTGTAATCAAAATAGCTAAGGTATAAAATTATGATGAGGAAAGGTGAAATCTTGAATTAATATTTCTTAGCATAAAATCTACATTCCCTCAGTGAATCAGTAACTCAGGGAATGAGAAAGTAGAGAAGAAAATTGCTTGTAGAGCGACAAGGAGAAATTGAAGATTAATTACCACATGATCTGGGCTTGAGAGGAGAGTAGTGTTTTGTTTTTCATTATTCTGCATGAGAAACTTTGAGATAGGAGAAAAACTACTAAACAATGGGACCTCAAGGGAAGTGGGAATTGGGTTCTCCCTATGAAAAGGGAAAGCTTATCCAAAGGTGGGGCCTTGCAATGGATTACATTCTGGAAGTAGGCATTCTGAAGACCTGTTTCTAAGCAGGTGTGTTCCCTAGAACTGCTTCTACTGAAAGGTAAATGGGTATTTTGGCTCTCAGGGCATCTGATTTGTGAGTCCAAAAGGAGAGCAGAGGGTCAACCAGAGATTAGGATGAGAAGGTAGTTAATGAAGAGGCAGGAGGAGGTCTCTTGATAATAGTAGAAAGTGCCTTCTGTCACACTACATTGCCTCTTTCAATTTTTTTCTAGAATTAAGGCTTCTCAGAAAAAGGGCTTTAAAAAAAAAAAAGAGATGATGATAAGAGTCATTGGTATAATGCATAATGGAATAATCGTGTTGGATTGAGGATGGATGGCTAAGGCTTTTGTCTTCCAAATGCTCAAGCTCTCCTGGTATGTTCATAGAGAAAATTTTAAAAACAAAATAAAAATTGTAAGCACAGAACCTGGGAAGAGGAAACAAGATTCCAGGGCAGCCTTAAAAGGGAAAGGAAAGAGTAAGGAAGGGGATCAAGTAAATTAGGACTTCTTGGTGAAGAGTACCATAAATGAATGCCGTTAGGCAAGTAGAATTCTATACTGGTCTTATCTGGGCAAGAAGAGAGAATAAGAATCAAGTAAACTGAGGAATTTGGACTAGGGTGTTTATAAGAGGGAATAGTGTGATCAAATTAATATAAGCAAAAACAAATCAGATTTAGTGCTAACATGAAAAAAATACAAAAGAATTAAAGGAAAATGCAAATTTAACAGGCCCCTAAAACCTTAAATATGAATGGACTAAAATCCCCAATAAAATGATCATAAATGATAGTCTAGATATGAAAATGAAACTAACAATCTTGATGCATATCTCATTTAAGGCATAAAGGCGAAGGATGAAAAAAAGAGAGGCATGGACAAAATAGGTTCCACAGGATTCTGAAAAGCAGAAATTTCAGTTATGATTTCAGATAAAGCAATTAAAAATTGACTGGCAGAGATACCAGCTACATTATGATTAAATCAACAACTATAATACAATTATATATAATTATATATTATATGGACGTATGTGTGTATACACATACCAAATGGCATAGTGTCCAAATTCTTAAGGAAAAGCTAACTGAATTGCAGAAACTTATGATACTAACACAATAGCTGTTGAAATGTTAATTCTTTTTCAGGGTTAATTCTAACAAAGATAAGAAGAAAAATAGGGAACTATAGAGACTTTAGAAAAATTAAATTTAAAGCCTTATGACAACTTCTTAATGGAAATACTAAAAGAATAAACATATTTCCTAATATCAAGCGATAGATAGATAGATAGATAGATAGATAGATAGATAGATAGATAGATNTCAAGCGATAGATAGATAGATAGATAGATAGATAGATAGATAGATAGATAGATAGATAGATATGTGCTATAGCCAAAAGGAATCACTTGCAGAACTATCAAATATTCTTCATAGGCCATGACAAAATAAAAGATACAGACTTTAATGGAGACTAAATAATAATTACATCCAGAATGAGTGAGTCAAAACTCATTATTTTTAGAGGAAGCAATAAATTTAATAACTTTCTCAGTCTTTCTCCAAGGAGTAATTTTAACTGGCAGTGTTACCAGGAGTAAAGGAGATGAATGTCACTTTTTTCTTTAAGGTGGAAGTCATGGCACCACAAAGCCCTTGCAGAATTAAATAAGAACCAGGGGCAGCTGGGTAGCTCAGTGGATTGAGAACCAGGTCTAGAGACAGGAGGTCCTGGGTTCAAATCCGGCCTCAGACACTTCCCAGCTGTGTGGCCCTGGGCAAGTCACTTGACCCCCATGGGCCCACCCTTACCAATCTTCCACCAAGGAGCCAATACACAGAAGTTAAGGGTTTAAAAAATTAAAATAAAAAAATAAAAAAAAAAAAGAAATAAGAACCAAGATCATTTGGAACCTAATTGGTCAGGATAAGGCTCATAATAGGAACTTAACATCACACCCTCACTATTCTCTATTTGGTAGTTTTATCTATGATGAATTATTCCTTTCTGTGTTCCTATTCTGAGATGCCCCAAATTTTGTTCTTTCTTTTACCTCTAATATCTGACATTTCATTTGGCCACTCTTTTCAGCCCCGCCCCCTTTTTTTTCCTATTCTAAGAACTTTCCCTTGAGAAGATTGCTTTAGCCCAATGCTTGAGTTTTTCTGTTTTGTATATATCCAAAGCACAGGGACTTGGATAGCCTTCACTCTGCTTTTCTCTGGGGATGTTACACAATTTGCAACTAGAAGGGCAGACAAGGTAGAATTTCAGGGCATTGTAAGAACAAATGTGGGAGAGAGCAGTTATCACAGTTCATCTCTTCTAGGGCCCCTCCTTTCCTTTCTCCTTTTATTTTCCAATTATTTTAACTACCTCTTATACATGTTTCTCATTTATTCTTTCATCTCAACATAAAGCTTCAATTACCTGGGAACTAGCCAAAATTCTCAAATAAACATTACTTTCACTATGCTCCAGGTTTAGAAGAAATTTGGGGGAAATTTTTAAATTTTGTGTTTTTTTTTTTAATTATACTACTTGCAATCTAGATTCAGTTCATCCCTTTATAGCTTCTGTATCTATGTTAATGGATGATAAGAATTCATGTTATGAATGATGTTCTGAATTGTTTCAAGAGCCATTGTGTTACTGAGGCATAAAAGTAGACTTACATACTTCAAAGAGACCAGATTTTCAAGAGGTTTCTGACAGATCTTCAGTTAACCAGAAAATTAAACTAATCCATTTTCTAAACATTAGAAAACTAAACATTAGTTAGCTAGGATTTATTTTATTTGCGGAAACAATTCTATCATCTTAATTTTTTCTTGCTTGAGTTTTCACTTAGTGCTTGGGTATATATGCACATGCATGGATGCATCTGTGCACAAGTATGTGTTTTGTATGTATGTGTGTGTAATTAATCTGGGGGAAGTAATTTTTACAAAGAACAGGCAGCCATTCTAGCAAATCAGATATAGATTTTAGAGGCAGAACATGAATGCTACTAAGCAGGGATGGAGGGGGTGGGAGGGAGAATGTTACATCTATATTTTATTTCCAATCTTTTACTCAAAGCAGCATGTTGGTCCTTCATACTGCAGGCAGAGACACAAACTAGTCAGACAACAAAACTGCAACAGAGGAAAATGGCCTTCACTGTAAACTCCTGGTCTGGCGTGTCACCATGGTTATGGGCAAGTAGTCTAAACTTCCTTTACTCCTTGCAATCTAGTATCCATCTCTACACTCTCCTGAAATGTCTTCTAGTCATCAGTGACTTGTCAAAACCAGTGACCTTCTCTGTCTTCATTCTTTTTGTCGTATTTGACACTGTTGGTCATTTCCTTCATTCTTAAAACTTTTCCCTTGTTTGGGCTCCATGACATTGCATGATTTTGGTTCTTAACCTTCTTCTCTCACAGCTTCTCTCCTTTTTTCTTACTTTCAAAACTATGAGCATTTTCCAGACCTTAGTTGCTAGTTTCTGCCTTTTTCTACACTCCCTTCCTTGTAGAGCACATCCATCTCATTGTTGGGACTGGCATTTCTGTTTATGTCTTCCAAATTTTTATCTTTAACTCTAACTTCTCATCTATTCTCCAATCCTACTCACGTCTTCAGTTACCCAGTAGACATTTCTATTTAAGGATCCTGCCATCACCTTAAGCTTATCATGCCTGAAATGAAACTCCTTACCTTCCTTCCCATGCCCTAAAACAGCTCACCTTTCAATTTTCCTGTTATTGTCAGAAGCACCACTATTCTGTTGGTAACCTAGGCTGATAGTCTTGCAATCCCCTCTAGCCTGCCTCCTTCGTCTTCTGAATCCACTCTGTCACCAAATTCTGTCTTTTTTTTTTTTAAATAAAATCCCTCTAATCTCTATCTTTTCCTTGCTTTGCATTAACTATGGTACCTCCCAGGTCCCAACTAATATCACCTCACATCTGTATTACAATAACACATGGCTCCCCAAACCCAATGAATCCTGCATGGTACTACTGGACTAATCTTCCATTAATACTAATTTCTTCATATTACTCTTCAATACAAAAGTTTACACTAGTTTCATATTCCTTACTACATCAAATCCAAATGCTTCTGCCTAGCTTTCACGACCTTCCACGGTCTGAACCTGCTTTTCCTAACCATATTTCTCACCACTCTCCAATACGCCCCTTCACCTTACTGCTGCCCCATAAATATGTTTATTTCTACTTTTGTGTCTGTTCAAGTTGTTCCCTTTGTGCAAAATGCCATTCCTTTTCCTTCTATATATTAAAAGGTCTTCCATCCTTTAAGGCCACTTTTAAGTTCTAGTTCTTCAAGTGAAGCCTTCTCTGACTGTTCTAGTCTTCACTGATCTCCATCCCTTTATAGCATGTTTAGTCTATATCATATAATGTAACTCTTACTTATATCCTGTTGTTATATTATTTCCTTTGATTTCTTTTTCTTTCTTTCTTTCTTTTTTTGGTGTCTTTTCTCCTTCACATATACAATTATCCCCCTTAAAGGCAAGGTTCATGTTTTATTTCTAAATCCCCCACAAGGCCAAGTGCTTAGCATATATTGAGATGCTCAGTACACATTTCATTGACACCAAGGCACATTGTAGTTGCCTAGAGAGAGATCAATCAAGTAACCTTCTTTGTCTAAAGCTTCCTTTCAGACACCAAATTGAATGCTTCTCTGAGAAATGTCAGAAAAGTAATCTTTTTAATGGACTTTTCTCCCCTATCAAGAGCAGTTAGATTGTTATTTAAATAGTTTGTCTTGGCGTAATACCATGTTTTCAGTCATCTTCCTAACACCTCTCCTCACTCCATTCCAAAGATGCTTAATGCATTCATGTTCTCCATTAGAGTGACTAATGACAATTTCAAGTACCATGATAGATTAATGGAGGGTAGATAGTCCTTGTAAGTGCCCCCTTAAATCACCCTACCTACCATTGCTATACATAATCCTCCTTCAATGAAACTAGAATTCCATTAGTATTTTAACATTCCTTCTATCCAATTAAATTGCCAGCCCTCTATACTTCCTCATCTTGCTAGATTCTTGTAGTCATTTTCCCACAAATCTTCCATGAAAGATCTTCCCAACACACTAAAGATCTTTCTCTTGTTCTTTTAGTATCTTGGTTATATTTCTGTTGTCCTTTATTATCAGTATGTGCCAGTTATATGTACTCAATAATATATTTTATACTGCTCATACACAAATAATCATTGGCATTGGCTTCCCTATACCCATCATGCAACTTTTCATTTTCCTCTGGGCTATTTGTAACTTGAATTCTTCTGAAATCCTGGTATTTCATGATGAGCAATCGTAAAGCATATCACTGGGAGGAGATTGGTGTTAGAGATAAAGAGTTTTGTAGTAGCAATTTGAGAACATTGAAGTCATTGCACAATTTCCCAAACACAGAAAATCTAATATGGATTCCTCTGCCTATTCAGTTCTGCATCTAGCTTATTATCCATCCATCATACTTATGTAAGATACATACATTAAAAGATTAATTTGATAGACTATCCATCAAGCTGCATTGTCATAATTTGGGAAGTATGTAGTTCTCATCCTTTTTTTTTTTTTGTGGATAGTTAACCATGTCTTCTTTATATTACTATGGATTTCACTGAGGAGATTTTATAGTGTTCCTGTGCTTAATGCAATTATTATATTATCGTTTATGAAGTAGGAATATTTGGGAAAACTTTGTTGCCATATCCTCTACATAGTAGATAAAGGGTCTAACAAATGCGCAGATCTGGAGGAAAGAAGTCATTTTCAAAAGTGGAAGCCAAGAGAGTCCATAGACTTCACAAGACTACCAGGGGTCTATCACAGGTAAAAAACTGGAGGTACAGAATGAGACATTTTCATGCAAGACTAATATGTGGATCTTTATTGTTGTTTGTGCTTATTGAGTACAAGAAAAAGGTTTGATTTGGTTTTGAATTTACAGAAAAGATGGAAAGAAATGAATAATAATTAGGTAGGAAGATATAGATTGTAGATAGCTTGAAAGTACGAAAAGTGCATTACATATATTAACTCATTTGATCCTCAACTCTGTGAGGCTAAGTGCTATTATTATCTCCATTTTGCAAGTTAGACAACTGAGGCACAGAGTAGTTAAATGACTTACTTGTCCAGGTTCACAAAGCTAGTGTCTAAGGGTAGAATTTTAACTCAGCTCTTCTTACTCCAGTTCCAACACTCCATCTACAGTAACACCTAAAAGGATAAGAGGATCAATGAAGCATTTTTAATGATACAGGAGAAAACAGAAAGGGGTTTGGGGGGGGGGGGAAACCAAACACAATCATTTCGGGACCAATATGCTGAAATCATAGTGCATTTTAAAGAAAAAAAGAGCCAAACCAAACAGGGTAGAGATCTGTAATTTCT
Source organism: Gracilinanus agilis (assembly GCF_016433145.1). Lineage (NCBI taxonomy): Eukaryota > Metazoa > Chordata > Mammalia > Didelphimorphia > Didelphidae > Gracilinanus > Gracilinanus agilis. Next base: position 232,422,585 of record NC_058131.1, on the reverse strand, counting down.
TATACAAAAATATAAAAAATTTTCTATTCTTCTTTGTATGTGGAAATGCCTGTGTTTGTTGCTCCTTGTCAAATTCAGAACATATAAAAAAATAAAGGAATATATTCTGGGTGAATAAGTAGACCAAGTCACTATAACAAAATTTCACAATAATTAGAGTGGTTCATTCATCCTGATGGCAGGAAGTGTAGCAACTCAAGATAATCTTTCAAAATTAAATTCATACATTCTCTCAAGCCACTGGAATGGCACTAATTGTGCTGGGATATTGACAGATATTCTGAAAGACTCATCATCAGCCTTATTTGTATAATGAAATAGAGATACCATTTTTATGGTATCATAGTACTGTAGATGATGGTGGAATAAAAGTTCCATACCTAAAAGCAGAAATATAGTGCTCGAATGCTTTTATTACAGGGGAAAAAAGGGAACCTTAGAGTTTACATTTTTTTAGTTTTATATTTTATTATAAATTTTAATATATATAGTATAAACTAGATTTAGTAAAATAAATATGTATTTATATTTTATGATATTATATAATTATGTTATACATATAAATTATATGTTAAAATAGTAAAGAAATTCATGTCAAAGGAAATGAGAAAAGCAGAGATTATTGAGCTTAAAATAGAAATCAATAAAATGGGTAATAAAAAACAGTTGAAAAAGTAAATAAATCAAGAATTATTTTTAAAAGAACATAAAAATGATAACAATTTACATTTTTTTAAAAAAACTTCCAAAATAATCCTACCTGAATGCCTTAATCATGATATAGAGATGTCTCTGGCATGATGTGGATTTCCCTCAACCAGTGCTTCTTTGGCTATAGCCCACATATTTTGATATGTTATTCTTCTATTTACATTGTTTTTATGTTATCTATTGTCTCTATAATTTATTTTTTAACCCATGTATTTTATTTAGTAAACCATTTTTACCACAGACTTTTTCATTATTGTTAACTTTTAGTTTTTTATGTTATCATTTATAAATTTCTGCCTTTCAAAAGGATTTTACTGAGATCTAGAACATACTTGATTTTGTGAATATTTAATATACATTTGAAAAAAATGAGATAAGCCACTCACCTCCTTCCATAGAATTGATAAACTTAAAACACAGAAAAGATACACATTTCCCAACATGGTCAATTTGGGAATTTGTTTTGCTGAACTATGCATGCTTACGATGAAGATTTTTAATTTTTTGTTGTTGTTGTTCACTTGGGAAAAGGGAAACAGTGTGAGAGATAGATTATCAAAGCTTGTGTAAATAAATTTTTTTAAAGAAACAAATCATAGATTGTTTTAAAGGAATGCATATTTCCTACCAAAAAACATCAAGTCATTTATAAACTGAGAGTTCACAAGTAGGACAAAAACTTTGCAAAATTAAATTAGTAATTTGTGAAAATTAATAGTTCCTAAGTTCAAAAAATGCACATCCTACTTTTGCCATTTTTCATATATATGTATTAAATTCTAGTTTTTCAAAATTGCTTGTTTGTAACTTTTTTCTTTTTTTAAAATTTTATATTCTGATGGTCGAATCTCTCTCATACTTTTCTGTTACTTCTTGAAAGGCTGTGTATTTTAATTTAACAGATGGATAGAGAATATGTAGAAAAGGAAGCCATGATGACAAATAGTAGCCACAAAATAGGCTTAATAAAAAAACAGGTCATGCCAGAGTAACTTTATTTCCTTTTTTAACAGGGTTGCTAAACTAATAGATCATGAAAATGCAATTGATGTGATTTGCCTACATCATAAATAGATATATCATATAGATCTTGTGGATTAACTGAAGGTGATGTGAGCTATGTGATAATACAGTTTATATGTATCATGAATGGGTCAAATAGACAGCCTCAATAAATAGTTATAAATGCTTCATTGTCAGAGTAAAAAAAAAGAGTGGAATGCCTCAGGGATCTAGGCCTGGTCCTTAAAATTCCTGTTTCTGAATTGGGTCTCCAAGAGAAGTTGACACTATTGAAGCAGCCTCACTGTCAACATTCTCTCTACCAATATGGAGCGTCATAGCTAAGCAGTACTATAGGTGCTTAAATGTTCTAGGCTTTAAAAACAATACAAGTGACACTTGGATAAATATCATGCTCATCAAATTTGCAGATGACATAAAACTAGGAAGGTTAGGTACCATTCTGGATGCTAAGTTCCAAGAATATCATGGCAAACTCTTAGAACTTCAGTCTAAAACTAAGATAAGATCCACAGGGTCATAGATTTAGTTGTTAGAAGGACCTTTAGAAGTCATCAAGTCCAGCCCTCTAATTCTATAGATAAGGAAACAGGCCTGGAGATATTAAGTAACTTGTGTAGGATTACATAGCTAATATCATCTGAGGCAAGATTTGAACCCAGGAATTCCCAATTTCAAGTCCAACTATCCACTATACAATGCGGCTTCTAAATATTCAGTAGGGACATAGTCTTACACTTGAGTTCAAAAAACTAATTTCACAATTGCAAGATGTTGGACATAGTCTTACACTTGAGTTCAAAAAACTAATTTCACAATTGCAAGATGTTAAAAAGATCTACTTTAGACTTTTTGTGACTACAGGCTCAATCTGAGGGAGCAATATAACATGGCAGCCGGAAGAGCTAATGCAATCTTAGAAGGCTACATTCAGAAAGATATGGCTTTCAGGAATAAGAAAGCAGTGAAGTCCTTCAAATATTCTGACTTGGTCATGCTTAGTTTGGGGGGGCAACAGTTTAGAAAGAACATTGATAAACCATAGAACATCAAGAGGTGGGCAGCTCCACATAGAATGATTAAAGAAGCTCAAGTCCATGTCACCAGAGGATTATCTGAATGAACTGGTGATATATTTAGCCCAGAGTAGGGGGGAAAAAACTGAAGGAGAGGGGAAAAGGGACAGAATAGTTGTTTTCAAGTATGTGAAGGGCTGTCATGTGGACAGAAGATATTAGACTTGTTCTGTTTGTTCCTCAAGGGCAGAACCCAGAGCAAGGGTTAAATATAGCCAAGGGGCAAATTTAAACTTCTCAGGAGAAACTTGCTAACAGTTAGAATGTTCTAAAAGTAATATAGGCTGCCTCAGGAGGTAATAGCTATCCTATCAGTGAAGGTCGTCCTTCAACAGAATCTGGATGATCACTTGTCAAGTATGTTATAGTGGAGATTCCTTTTAGATATGCCTTGGGGGCCATTGAATTCTGATTCTAAATTCTGTGATAAATGTAACTCACAAATATACTTAAAATATTTTATGCTCATTATCATTAGAGCCTTTAAGTATGACTTCTTGTGCTTTTTCCTAATTCATTGCTTTCTGGCACTCTAACTACTTACACACTTTTTTGGCCTAATTTCATGGTCTTCCTTAGCCAATGTGAATGATTTGTTCTTTATTTTCATCCTAATCTCTCTTGCTTCCAGACTTTATATATGCTGTTCTCTTTGTATGAAAGAGACTTCATTCCCACCCCTAAACTCCTCTTAATGGACATCCTTCTTTAAGGTCCAGTGTATATGCTATGTCTTCTGCATCATCCATTACGATCTCCCTAGCTTTGAACTACCAAATCCAATAAATAAGATCATCAATTTGGAACTGGAAGGAGATCATCTTGTTTTGCCAAATAATTAGATGAGGCCTGGAGAAGTTCATTGACTAGATTTGCTTAGGTTACATAGATAAGAGATGAAATAATTCATCTCTTTCTGACCACTCAGACCACTCTGACCTCACTTTCTATCCTATGGTTTATTTGTACATATCTTACACCATTGATTATAAACTAGAACAATGATAGTATATCTTCAGGACTAGCACAGTTTAGGCCTTACTAAATGTTTTCACTGCATTAAGATTAAATTGAATTCATATTGGACCTCAAGATTAAAGGAAAACAAGAAAGATAAGATAGAATTCAAGCCAAAGAACAGAGAAAGAAGGGTAGGAAGAACAAATTTGGGTTTAGAGGACAATAGAAAGCCTAAAAATATGGAAAAAAGCATAGTAAATGGAGGGAAACGTATATGACCTATTTGGCCATGCCAATGTTAGGTCAGCCAGTAGCTGAGGGAGAGAACTTGCTTAGTGTCTAACATGCTGGTATAGCCTGTGCTATACCTCATACAGAAGGTAGGAGTTTAAAAAAAAAATTGCTGCTGCCATGTGCCCCCATTCTTATATTTATTTGAATCAAAGGGAATTATTCCTTCAGAAGGGTGCTGAGTTTGGAATCTGAAGCTCTGTACAACTCATAGAACATCTCATTAGGTACGGGGCAGAGGCACTGGATCACTTCTTTTTCGAGCTGTGGAGTTTACTTCCCATACTGATCCTGGGGACAATTTAGCTCTAAGCTTCTGATTCTTTCCTCTTTCTATTTGAATAATTTGATGAGAAAGTAGTAGCTCCCATCCTACAAGTGAAGACCCTGGAAATGAGAAAGGTAGCATGACTTGCCTAAAGTCACACAGTAAATAAGGGCCAGAGCCAGTGCCTGAATCCAAGCCTTCCTGATTCCATGTCCACTGATCTCTCTACCATGCTACCTCATAATTAGAAAGGTCTGTACCTTTCTGACTCTTTGAGCCTTGTAACCTAGATTTTCCCCATTAATCCAGTAGAGAATTAATTCTGAATTACTTGATATGTGCCTCTGAGCTCCATGTCTTAAGCCATTCTTTCCCACTCCAACAACATTGGTAGGTCTGTAGGTAACATGGTACAAGTTAGAAGAGCTCTGCACACAAGGTCAAGAAATCCGGTTAATAGCCTTGTCCCTTCCACTGTATATGAAGGTGGTGAAAGGTAGTGAAAAGTCAAGGGTAAACTTAGGGTTGTGAACTTTAGGAACTTGAAGGTAGTGGTACCCTCAACAGGAAGAAGGGAAGGACCCTTTTTGGTCTAAACTATAGCAAGAGGTTGTGCAGGCCACAATGTATTTACTGACTTTCAGCCCTCTTTACACTGGCTCTCTGCTTCCAGCTCTGTAACCATACCCCTCTCTGTAACCTTGATGGAATAGACCATATCCTTCACCAAGGACTTCCTGGCTGGTGGCATCAGTGCTGCTCTCCAAGAGGGAAGATATCCCCCAGCAAGAGAGTCAAATTACTATTGCAAGCAGAGCATGCAAGTAAATTGCTGTTGATAAGCCAAACAGAGGCATAATAGGTTGTCGAGTCCAAAGGAACAAGAGTTATTTTCAAATGTCATTAGATGTTTCCCCACTCAAACCCTTTGCTTAAGGATAAGTATAAGCAGTTGTTTTGGGGAGGAATGGACAAGCACACACAGTTCAGCGGGGGTATTTTGCTGGTAATCTTGCCTCTGGTGGTGCCACTACTCCTTTATCTATTCATTGGATTTTGTGAGAACTTGTTTGGCGAAAATGTTGGGACATCTAGCACTAGGAGGGAATTCAAAGGCTTGGGAGATTGCCTTGCGAAAATCCACTAGATGGAACCTGTATCAAGGTTTTGTTGATGTCTCAGTGCAAGGTTTTATTATCTACAGAACAGCCTACTTTGGAATCTATGATATAGCAAAAGGGATTCTCCCAGATCCTAAGAATTTGTATTGGGATAAGTTTGATGACTGGACAAACAACAACTGCTATAGCAGGTGTGGTCTTTTCCCTCTTTGATATAGCAAAGCGGTGAATAATTATGCACTCTGGGTACAAAGGAGCTGATATCATGTACACTGGGATGACTGAAGGAAGATTGCCAAAGATGAGGGTTTCAAAGCCTTTTTCAAGGGTTCCTGGTCTAATGTTCTTAGAGGAACGGGTAAAACTTTCATACTTGTCCTGAATGATAAATTAAAGAAAGTAATCCATACCCTAACCAAAAATAGAATGTGAATATAGGTAATGCAAAATTCTTAATATTTATCATTTTTTACCATTGACCTTCAAGAAATTGCTGTCTTTTTTTTCTTATCCAGGCCAGATCATATTTGCAGAAGATTCATTTATTGTGATCCATTATTCACACAATGGAACTGATGATTCAGTTTATTGATTCTATTGATTTGGGAAAATAACAGCTTTCCGTGAGTTCAAGGAGGCAGATCAAATTAGACCATCTAGGTTAAATGCTATTTTTTGTAGGATCATAAATTTGTATTTAAGTATTTTTTAAAATGATCTCTCCCATTTGTACTTAAGCATTATATAATACTATTTTGCATTGCTGAATATTTGGTGATTATGATCATCTGTGTTGGGCATTCTGTTGTAATACAACAAATACACAGAATACTCTTGTAAAAAAATGAAAGAGAAGGGATTGAAAGATAATCAACTGTATTCTGAACATGTTAAATTTGAGATCCATCCAGTTTGGAAATACCCAACAGGCAGTTGATTATATAAAGCTGGATTTTAGAAGAGACACTAGAACTATATAGTATGTCAGTCATTGCAATAGCATGGATTTGATTCATTGGAACAGATGGCTTTATTTAATTTATTGGAGCAGGAGTTATTGAGTACTTACCATGTGCCTGGCACTGTGCCATATGCAGTTTGATACATAAAAAGCAGTTGGAAAACTATGGCATAGAGCATTGTCAAATGCCAAAATGTATATTAAAGCCAGTGCTAAATGGGAAAGCTTCAGAAAGGTGAGGTTTAACATTTGAGAGGATGGAAATTTGACCATATCCCTAGAGGTCTGCTGTTCTGAGCTACCTAGAATACCAAGAGACAGTTTAAACAGAAAGAAGACCAAGACAGGACAGAGACTTGGGGGTGGAGGTAGGGGGATGCTCCCTCTTTGGGGAGGAGCAGATAGGAAACCCAGAGCATAGAAGACTGAATGACTAGGCAAGTAAGAGGTGAACCAGAGGATGGCAGTGTCACAAAAATTCAGAGAAAGTATCTAGAGAGAGGAGAAAGGAGAGTCACATGCTGCAGAAACATCCAAAAGTATAGGAACGGAATAAAAGTCATCATTGGATTTGGCAATTAAGAGATCACTGGTGGAGGGTTAAGGGGAGGGCAAAGCTGGGTGGCTCAGTTATAGAGCCAGCCCTGCATTTGGGAGATAGAGGGTTCAAATTTGGCCTCAGACATTTCCTGGCTTTGTGAACACTGGGCAAGTCACTTAACTCCAATTGCCTAACCCTTATCGCTCTTTTTCTTCTTCTTCTTTTTCTTCTTCATCTTCTTCTAGAAAGTAAGGGTTTTAAAAAAAAAAGTCATTAGTAAAGTTGAAGAGTGCAATTTCAATTAGTTGATAAAGTCAAAAGACAAATTGCAAGGGATTGAGAAATAAGGGGAAGATGATTGTTATTTCTTTTTAAGAGGTTGGCTATGAAAGGAAGAAGATATAGATGCATATTGAAGATAGTTTTAGAGGATGATATGGTCAAGTGAAGATTTTTTTAAGGTTAAGGGAGATTTGTGGACATTTGTAGACACTGAGGAAAGAGCCAGTAGACAGGGAGAGATTTAAAAAATTTTAAAGGAGAGTGAGGAAAATAGAACTGACTGCTAGAGAAAACAGAATCAAGGGAATAATAAGTAGGAGGAACAGGGAAGAGAAAGGGCATCTTATCACCAGAGAATGGAGCAGATGATATTGAAAGGTTTTATGATATGGCAGAAGAGAGAAAATGAAGCTCATGACCATGGCATCTATGCCATGACAGCCAAATATGTTTTCCTGCTGAGAAGGAGGTGGAAATGGGAAGGGACAGTTTAAAGAGAAGAAAAATTGTTTGGTTGGAACAACCCTGTGGAAAGTTTAATTTAGAATCAATTAGGAGTAATAAAGGCCTGGATTAGGTAGTTCGTCTATAATTGTTGCAAAATCTTGTTGAAAAATAATAGATGGATCAATAGATCCAACAATAAGTTTCTAGTTCAATGACGACGAACCTTTTAGAGATGGAGTGCTGGGCTCTGCCCCCACCCACCTCACCCCATACCAAGTGCTGTGCCCCCCCACGTGTCCTGCTTACCCCACACAGGAGAGGGAGGAAGTGCTCCCATTGGGCTGCTGGGCAGAGGGGCAGGTGAAGTGAGGAATCTCCTCAGTGAGTGTAGAGAGAGGAAAATGGCCCCAAGTGCTCTGCTCCCCTCTGGCTCTGCTGCCTGTGAGCCACCCACCCACCTTACCCACTGTGCACTCCCACTGGGCTGCTGTGCAGAGGAGTTGGGGATGTGAGAAAATGTCATCAGGCAAGGTGGTGAGGGGGAGGGAAGCAGAGCTCTGCCTTTCTAGTAATGGCCTCTGGGCAGGGGAAGAGTGGCTGAGTGTCCACAGAGAGCACTCTGTATGCCATCTTTGGCACCCGTGCCATAGGTTCACCATCACTAGTCTTGTTACTACATGCCAGGCACTGTGTTAAAAGCTGAGAATACAAAAAGTTGACCCCTATCCTCAAAGAGCTTACATTCTGATGGGGGGAGGCAGCATAGGAGGGACATATATAAGGGAAATGATAAAAAGAAGGTAGTAAGATGTTTTAAAGTCTGGAACAAAACTGGTTTCTAGTGCCCATGCAGGGCCTAGGGACCTTGTTTGTCAGAGGAGGGGACAGCAGGGAGCAAAGATGTAAAAAAAACTCCTGAAAGTCAGAGGAACAGAGCAGATTGAAAGAAAGCCCTAGTGGTCCTGGGTACTTCCTCCAGTGGTAGCAACAAGAGGAAAGAGTCATTGTACAGCAAAAAAAAGCATTGGACTTGCAGTCAAAAGATCTGACTTTGACTTCCCACTCTTCTACTTTCTAACTCTGAGAAAGTCATTAATCTTCCTGCGCCTTCTTCCAATTAGCACTATAAATAATATTTGCTTTACCTACCTAGACAGCTAGGTAGATAGAATGCTGGCCTTTGATCCTGCCTCATACCTTTAATAGCTGGGTGACCCTGGACAAAGTCATGTAACCCTCCTGCAAGACTCAGTTTCTTTATCTGTAAAGTAGGGGATCATAGCACTATACCTCCTAGAGTTGTTATATGGACCAAATGAGATCATTTATGTAAAGCACTCTACAAACCTTAACTATCTAATGCTTCTTAATATTACTATCAAGTGGTTGTTGGGAAGGTATGCCTATGAATTGTTTTGTGATCTGGCATTATATAGATGTAAGTTATAATGCTATTAAATCTTTTTCTCAGCCTTCCAGTAAAGGCTTAAAACTGTTTCCTCTGGAGAAGTGATATAGTTAGTGGTGCTATTTTAGAAGGTACTTTTGTTGGTACCCCTAAATTTTAAAGATCAACATTTGAGGGCTACTAGGTAGCTTGGTGGATTGAGAGCCAGGCCTAGAGATAAGAGGTCCTGGGTTCAAATTTCACCTCTGACACTTCCTTGCTGTGACCTTGGGCAAGTCACTTAACCCCTGTTGCCTACCCCTTACCGTCCTTCTACCTTGGAACCAATACACAGTATTGATGCTAAGATGGAAGGTAAGGGTTTAAAAACACACACACACACACACATATACACCAGCATTTGAGGAGTTTACAGATACCAGATACAGACTGATAGAAGATTCTTTTTTCCTACTAATCCACCCTGTTTAGTTTTGTTTGGCGAGTGTGGGGAATGGAAGGAGTTCTGGGTCTGCAATTTCATTACTATGAAGCCTCCCGATAACATAAAAATTCCTTCTCACTGCAGATCAGCATCTTGGCTGTAACTATAGAGCTGTCTAGGGCACTGAGATTGTGGCTTAGCCATAGTGACACAGCCTGTATGTGTCAGAAGCAATATTTGAACCCAGTCTTCCTGAGCCCAAGGTTGTCCCTCCATCCATTGCCATCCATACTCCCTCTCTTCCTAAATAAGCTCTATTAAAATCCAGTTTTAGCAAATTCAGTAATTGTTCAAAACACTCCAATCCCAAGGCTTATACAACATCCATTTTCTCCCTGGAAGCAGCACTAGGTGATCTGGATTGATCCCAAATTATCCACTTAAGTGCTGGGAGAAAGAAAGCCCTAAAGAGTTCAGGTCAAGGGGCAGCTAAGTAGCTCAGTGGATAGAGCACCAAGCCTGGACATAGGACCTCCTGGGTTTAAATCTGACCTGAGACACTGCCTAGCCATGTGACCCTGGGCAAGTCACTTAATCCCATTTGCTAAGCCCTTATCCCTCTTCTGCCTTGGAACAGATACTTAGTATTGATTCTAAGACAGAAGGTATGGGTTTTGTTTTTTTTTAATTCAGGTCAGTGTTTGGCAGGACATACTTGAGAACGACCTCAGGCTCTCCAGTGACTAAAACCTCAGCATAAGGATTGTTGGGTCCTTGGGGAGAGGAAGCAGAGGCTCTCCAGGATCCTTGGGACTGAGCCAACACTCCCCCTGCATACAGCTACTGAGAGAAAGAGCAAGAACCCTGGAGAAGTTCCAGGACAAACTAATCTTTCCCATAACCTGGTACTTAGCCAGAACCATACTAGAACAGTCATTTAACTCTTCATTTCGCTCCCTGTGTTGGAGCTGTGAGACCAAGTACAGCAGTATCAGACTGACCTCATGACAGGCACATCCCTAGATCTATGAAGACCGAAGCTGTTTACCTATCTTTGTATTCCAGAGCACCCAACAATGCCTCATAGATGCTGAGCACTTAAGAAATGTTTGATGAATGAATGAATAAATGTGAAAGGATGCTATGCCTGTTCCTCTTGCCCCATTTGGCAGAGTAATCCTCTCCTGGTCAAGTCACTGCCCAGCTTAGAGAGGGAGGTGATTGGCTGTGTCTTTCCAGGGCTTTGTGACCCGCTGAAAGGGCTACTCCAACACTTAAGAACCTCCCCCATCCCTGACCTGCACATACTCCCCTAATGCAATCCCAGAATAACCTGGATATAACCCAAGGGGTTGGGGGTGGTGGCTACATAAAATTTCCAAACATTATTTCAGCCCAACTGTGTCTGAGCAGGAAGACAGCAGCCCAGTGACAATGGGGCATAGTCCCACATCAGAAGCTGGAAACTTTTTGGCAGACTCAACAAATTAAGTGTGTGCTGTACAGGGGTCTCACTTCTTTGAACAAGCAGCAGTGGTTCCAGCCTTCCTACCTGGCAGGACGAGATCTACAGAGCAAGGCCTGTAGGAAATTCAGAGGGGGGAGGAAAGTATAGGCCATCTCTAGAGGCTGAGCTGCAGAAAAGACCTGAGACAGAGAGGGAGGAAATGGGGACTGACCATAGGTTTTCATCATCCACTTGGCCAGCCCAACTTCCCAGATGCCACCATTTTTTCTTTCTAGGCTCAAAGCTTTGTGCTCCATGACACTACATAAGAACTAAAGCTGCATCAAGCCTTTGCTTCATACATAAGAGCTTATGGGTTCCAGATGGGGAACTGTTCTCTGGAGTTTGATACTGTTTACCCTAATCTGCTAAGGAATGCTGCCTTCTGACCATTTCAGGAAACATTTAAAAATGTCTGACAATCATGGTTGGATAAAGGCAGCCATGGGTCAGAAATATGTGTGCCCCTTAGCTAGGTGACTTCAGGCATGCCCTTCATAGGACTATCATAGAGAAGCTAGATAGTTTGGTATAGAGAATTTCTGATAAATTTGAGAAGACTGAGAGACATCTTCAAGTAGAGGAAGATTTATTCAATGGAGGATGATGACCAGCTATTCTCCTTTTCCACTGAAAAGAGAATAAAGGAAATTGGTCGAATTTGTAGCTGGAGGGATTGGTAAGATGGTAGGGCATCCTTGACCCATATAAGGATTATTAAACAACAGAATGACTTACTTAAAGAACTTAAGGGTTCTTTGAGAACTCTGAGAGCTTCATGAGTCGGGAACTTAAACCTCTAAACTTAGATGCTGTCTTCCTTAGAGCCTTAGGGAAGGGACCAACACTCTGTTAGAATGTCCACTTCTCAAGTTCTCTGCTTGGAGAATAGTCCAGCAACCGATTTCTTCCCCCTGCAATTGGCTGCCCTAGACAAGTTTTGAACATTGTGCCTCCTGTGTGTTACTGTCCACAGGAAGCTTTGAACAATTCATTATAATATCTGTGACTTAACCCAAAATAAAATACCTGCCTGCTGTGGGGCATGGAATTTCCAGACATTAAAAATATGTGCAATTACAAAAAATGTTTTTAAAGTATCCTTCATTGTACCCATACATACAAGTTCCAGTCAGCCTGCCTTACCTACCTTCCCACCTCTTGTCCAGGCACTCTCAGAGTTAAACTTTTTCATTACCAGTAGAGAAGTTCCATTCAATGGATCACCTTTACAAAGAGGGTCCCAGAACATTAAGTGACCTGACACAGTCACATAGAACTTCAGACCAAACCTTTTCCTCTCTCCTATCCACTCTATGCCTGTCCCTAGGAACCCTCGGGTATAAAGCAGGATTTTATCCTAGAGTCCAGTTCCCAAGTATCACCCTCTCAATGTAATAATGACAGTACAATGACCATTTGTCACAACTTGTGACAGTCACCATATGCCATAAGATGACTGTAGTAAAACAGGGCCCACAACCAGAGGGACCCTTGGTATCACTACTGATGAATCAGAACCCAACCCCCTTGGAAGATTAATTCCTCCAAACTCCATAGCCCAGTCCAGAGAATCTCCATTCTTTGTCAAAGGATAGGTAGCCACTGTCAATGGTTACATTATCATGTCTCTGAGAAAGGCCTCTTTGTGATAAGCAGAGGCAGCTAGCTGCCCTGTGTAGAGCTAACCATTGCTCAATCTCTCCCACCAGAAGTTATTCTTATCCTAACATAACTGTGAGAATATCTGTCCAGATTAGAGTGAACTGGAGGGTACATTCCAGGCAAGAATGACCCTGGAAAATGTATCCCTGAGTCATACCTAGGCCAGAAGACCCTTAGACTGCGCCTAAAAGGAGCTGCCCCAGAGTTGAAGTATATTCAGTGATTATCCTTGAGGCCCAAATTAATTCCAGAACAATATTTTAGGGTCACCTCAAAAGCAATTTATCATTGGAGTTTTCTGGATCAAGACTGCCTACCCCATCCCCAACATACTGGACTTACCCCTATCTGCAAATCTTATGCCCCTCACCTCAACTCATGCTCTTGGAACTGTGCCAGAATTAGAATAATCTTTGCAGGTGGGGCTAGCTTTTTATGTGTTTTTGTTAAGGAACAGAAAGCCTCCCTCTGCTAGTTACAGCACAGTTGCCCACAGTCTCCCAGGAGCCTAGGAAAGAACAAAGGAGAAAAGACAATTATGGCACTCCCATCCCTGCCAGGCCAGATCATAAAGGAAAGGTGGACTCTCCATTATCTTCCCTGTGAGAGGCCCTTAGAATTCTGGGCTGATTTCTTCCAAATTCCAATGTCTATAAAAAATACCAAGAAGTATCCCCAGGCAGAGCAGAGCCTTTATCTGCCTAAGTATTTCTTTGGGCTTCTTCTGAAGCAGCAGCCCTAGCGTTAGCCTGATGTTCCTAGGGAAGACTACTGTAGTAGTACCACAGGGATAGTACTGAGCTCTGGAAGGCATATTCTTTCAGCTGTGTTCATTCTGGCACCCCCATTCCTACCTAAGACATTGATATTCAGGATCCAGGCTTAGGTCTTTACAGGATTGGAGTTCCTGGTGTCCTCGGGATTGCTCAAGACATTTCCCAAGGGCCCTTCAGCATACATGGCTGCTCTGAGAATCCTGCTATCAAGAATTTTAGTTGTGTCCTAAAAAAAGAAGCTAGTGACTTTTATTTGGTAAAAGAGCAACAGAGAGCTAAAATTCCCTCAGTTCCCCACCAGATCCCTTTGAACGTCCCAAAATGGCACTGAAGAGAATGCCTGTTGACCCTATGCAACAGCTAGGACCACATATGTAAACCTAATATACCATCCCAGAGGAGCTGACTCTAAAAGAGGGCATCTAATTCATGTAATCCAATATTGTAGAAACCCTAAAAGGTTACCCTCAAGCTAGAGGGCCCTTGAAAATTAGTTTTGTTTAGTAGGCAATTGGTGATCCATTTCCAACTAAAACTGGAACCTCTTCTTTGCCATATACCGAAGTCTGCAAGGAGTCTCCTGGGTGTTTCAGGAAGCACCACCTTGTAAACAAAGCCTTTCTTTCTTGGTCCCCTCAATTGTTCATGCCCTCTCTCCCTAACTACTACTACCTTGTATTTAGTCTGTATGGTTATATAAATACATGTCTTCTCCCCCAATGGAGTACAAACAAGCTCTACAAAAGCAGGAATTGTTTCATGTTTTTGTTTCTGTAATTCTGTCATCCTGGCACATAGCACAATGAAATAGTAACTGTGATCACTCTTCGTTTCTTAGTGCCTGCCACTAGGTCTAGGACTAGACCAAAGTGACCCAGGCACAATCTCTGCTAGATTGAGTTCCCTTAGGCCTGCCCCACTACAAACCTATATCACAATAGAGCAACCACTAGAACGATCCTGCCTCAAGGATCTAGATCAGAAATACCTTTGGTTGGTTTGTCATTTACTGCACAAACCTATACACATTTTTTTAATGTATCAGCAATTGATATTCAGGGCATTTGCTATAATGGCTTTTGCCATATCATTGTCTCAACCAGTTCTAGGTATTTCAGTATACAGACCTCTAGGGACAAGGGAAGATGGTCAGATTTTCCATCCTTCCAAAGGTAATCCCACCTCCATGGAAGTTTCCTCTTTATCTCTCTCCTTCAATCTTTAGCACTGGCTTTAACATTCAACTTAACACAATCATGTTCTGTATCATACTGTTTTTCTCTATAAGACTGTAAACTATTTGAAGGAAGAGGTTTCTGTTATGTATCCTACTGCATATATAGCACAGTGCCAGGCACATGGTAGGCACACAATAAATCCTTGATGGATAAATTCATTTACCTAGCTTGTGTCCTCAGAATATTCCGCAGCTGCTGCCTGGGGTGGGAGGGACACCAACTTCCTTCCAATTTCTCCAGAGATTAATACAACTCCTTCCTTTGGCTAAGGCATAGACATGGTCCAGTGACATTCTGCAGGCATTGACCTGGCCTCCTTCCTGTCTCCTTCTAGCTGGGGTATGGCCGTCAATGTGTACTCCACATCTGTGACCAGTGAGAACCTGAGTCGCCATGACATGCTTGCTTGGGTCAATGACTCCCTGCATCTCAACTACACCAAGATAGAACAGCTATGTTCAGGTAAGGAGGGTGGCAAGCCAGGAATCTGAGCTAGAGGTAGAAAGGAATGAAGGAGCAGGAATTGTGAGAGTAAAATATCTTGAAAGTTAGAGCAAAGTGGTATGGAGTTATTAGTGGGGGAGATAAGGAACAGAACCCTGAATTAATTCATCAAATTTGTCCATAGCTTAAACAAGTAGACAGAGTGTTTAATAAATGGAAGGCAAAGAAGGGGCAGGGAACGTATAGTACTGAGACATAGGAGGAGAGGAGAGCATGGGAGCAAGGGGAAGATTCAGAAGAATAGGAAGAACAGAAAGGCAGATGAAAGCAGTCCTGATGGTCCATATCCTCAGCAACAAATTGTCCCCTAAACCTTGGGCTCAAAAAAGCATGAATCTAGGGGATCTAGAGGAGGAAAAAGGTAGGGAAGGACAGGAGCTAGACTGTGGGGACACCCCTCAGGTCAGAATGCCAATCCACAGGGGCTGCTTATTGCCAGTTCATGGATATGCTCTTTCCTGGATGTGTGCACTTGAGGAAGGTGAAGTTCCAGGCCAAGCTAGAGCATGAGTATATCCACAACTTCAAGGTGCTGCAAGCTGCCTTCAAGAAGATGGGTGTTGACAAAGTAGGTGTCTGCACTCAGGAGACCCTGAGGAGCTGTCTGGCCCTGGGGAAGAAGACAGTCCAGCAGCCACCACCATAGCAGGGGCCGATGGAGCCATTTAGGGTCCTTCTGCAGCCTGCTCTGGCCCCCCCCCCAACTCCCTCCTTCTTACCCCAGTTCCCATAATGAGAACCTCAAGCCCCTTTACACACTGCCCTGAGACTCAAACTCCCCAGCTCACAGCACGTCCACCCACAAACATCTCCCTCCTACCTGAGCTTGGCATTGCCTTGAAACTTAGGCTCTAGACTCTGGTTCCATTTAGTTGTCACTCCTTGGTTAGGACAAGGAGATTCAGATCTTCAGTCTGATTCAGCCTTTGTTCCCCTCATGTACTGATTTCCTTCTGCTTCACTCTCTCCTCCCCACCACGGAGGGGGGGGGGGGCACGTGAGGTTTTCTTGGGGCGGGTGGGAGATGGCACCCATACACATACATGCACACACACATGCACACACAGCCTACCTTAGCCCTAGCTTTAGACCTGGATGTTCCAGTCCACCTCAAGTGCTGTGGTGCTGTAGGGGCAAGGAAGTCAATGGGATGGGGCTTGGGGTAGAAGCCTGGGCACGGGGGAGGGAGAAAGCTAGAAGGAAAGGACCATACACAGACCCCCGGGGGAGGCTGTCCGAGATGCAGAGGCTTTGCCCTGACAAGAAGAGCCCTGGAGTGGCACATGGTGAACATTCTCTGCTTATCTGGTCTGTTTCAGATAATTCCTGTAGAGAAATTAGTGAAAGGAAAATTTCAAGATAATTTTGAGTTTATTCAGTGGTTTAAGAAATTCTTTGACGCGAACTATGACGGGAAGGATTACAACCCCCTACTGGCACGGCAGGGCCAGGATGTGGCACCACCTCCTAACCCAGGTGATCAGATCTTCAACAAACCCAAGAAACCCATTGGCACTGCAGGTAACGTGCCCCAGCTGGGGGAGGGAACATGGGGGGCCGAGCCAGCAGGGGCTCTGCAGCCTAGAGTGCCTGTGGGACCGGCCCCATGCCCACCAGCCTGGAGGAGACTGTTATCACGGAGTTCAGATGCCACCTACACTTTGGTGGGAAAGATCCAACAGCAGGGTGGTTGGTGATGAAGAGACAGGAAGGGGGGGGAGGTGTTGGAAAATAGCCATTCACCTGGAAGGTGGCAGGCAGCTCAAGGTAGGAAGCATGAGACATTCCTTCCTACTGCCTGGGCTTCATCTGTGGGCCCCAGGGGGGGTAGAGGTGACAGCTGCCCTCTGTCCAAAGCTACCCATCCAACTTCTCCAGAGATCCTTGTTCCTTGTGCACCCAGTGGCTCAGGGCACCATTGTTACAAAGGACAGTCCAAGCAACCAGCTCTGTTCTGGTTTCTCCCTTTCCAAGCCCCGGCTCTGTTCTACACCCATCCCCAAAGCCCATAGTCCTGAATACCTAACCAGAGCAGCAGCTTGAAATGAGTACAACAATAGAGAAAGATGGGAATGGAAAAAGAGCGGGGGATTCCCATCAGTGGAGTCCACATCTGACTCCGTCATAGCAGAGTCATCTCGTCTGCTTGCGCTGCCTACCCTGCCCTTCCACCCGCTTGCTTTGCACAGCAGCAGCAGCCAAATCCACCTGCAGAGCAGCGACAGGAAGGAAGCTGGTCAGGGTAGAATGTGTGTGTGTGGGGGGGGGGGTACTGTGGGCCCCAACCAGTTTAACAAGACTCATCTAACTGGCTCACGGCAGAAAGGACCCAGCTCTTGTGCACACAGAGCGACTACTATGTGGCAGACACTATAGGAAAGGGAAACAAAATAGGCCCAAGGAGAGGATGAGGCTGTTCCAGAAAGGAGGGGGATGGGCCCAGTTCCTTCTGGCAGTCCCATCTCCCTGGGTGAGAGAGTATCCCCAGCAGTGAAAACCCAGGTTCTCAACAGATAAGGGCTTAGCCAGGCAGGATGGGGTTTTGACTTGGGAAAGGCAAGAACTAGGGACAAGACTTTGCTCACCTGGAGCCCTACTTTCTGGGTCTGGCTGCTCCTCCCTGAGCTCCAGTTGTTGGTTAGGGAAGGCCTGGCTCTTTTCCTCACTGCCCCGCTTCCTCCCTCCCCGCCTCACTCTCTGGCCAACTCTGTTTCTCCCCCCACTCATTCCCTTCTCTTATTCCCTGAAGATCCCAAAGGAACCCTGGCTATCATAAAATCATGCATAGTTGAGAGTTTGGGGCTCCCCAGTCAGGAAGGGAGGGGAAAAATGACTGTCTCTTGCATGGGCTGCCTATACCCTTGCAGCTGCTACATGGGGCCACCTTATGCCAAGCTGAGTCACTGGGCACAACTGGCCTGTTCTGATCCTTCTTTCTGGGCAGTTCCCCAGAGGACGTCACCCACAGGCCCCAAAAACATACAGACTCCTGGCCGGCTGAGCAATGTGGCGCCGCCCTGCATCCTTCGAAAGAATCCTCCCTCAACACGCAATGGTGGTCATGAGGCTGATGCCCAGATACTCGAACTCAACCAGCAAGTAAGTATGGACCTGAGTGGGCTCCCAGGGCTCCGCTTTTCACAGTCTCCCTGAGCTGTAGGCTGCCAGCCCAGATCATGGTAGAGGGGGAAAGCCTGGCCTGAGGGGGCTCCAGATGTGTGAGGGCCGTGCTCTCTCTAAGCAGCTACTGGACCTGAAGCTAACGGTGGATGGGCTGGAGAAAGAACGTGACTTCTACTTTAGCAAACTTCGTGACATTGAGCTCATCTGCCAGGAACATGAAAGTGACAACAGCCCTGTCATCTCTGGCATCATTGGCATCCTCTATGCCACAGAGGTCAGCTCTTTTGCTCTGCCTATACCCCAGGGCCTCCATCCTAGAACCTTAGAGTAGTTCCAGCCTACTCAAGAGGCCTCATCCTTGTATTGCTTTTGCCCCCTATGGCCCCTGCCTCTGACTCCTCTCTTTTCTAAACCCCTTCCCCCTCAGGAAGGATTTGCTCCCCCTGAAGATGATGAGATTGAAGAGCATCAACAAGAAGACCAGGATGAGTACTGAGGAGAGCACAGCCTATGCCAGCCCTGGTTGATTGCACGGCTTTCCCCGTGCTTCCCCCCACCCCAACACATTATATCCCCCCTTCCCTCATAGCCAGTCGGCCAGGTGCTTTGTGTCAGTGCCGCAGCATTGGGGAGCCCCAGAGAGCAGGGGTGGGTGGGGGGACCGATGAGCAGGCACGGGGCCCTGTACTGAATGTGGGCAGGACCCCATGCTCACTCCTCACCTCTATTTATTTCCGTTGTCTCTTTGCCGTGTTGGTCAGCGCTTTCTAGGGTGGTACTACTACCTGCCCGTCCTCTCTGCCTGCCCTGCTCCCCCTGCAGCCCACAGCTGTATATTTGACAGACAAATTCATTGGTATATTTTTACTTACTGGATTTTCCTTGCACTTTACCTGTTCTTTTCCCAGGGCTATAAAAGGCCAGGGGCTCCGGGGCATCGAGCCTGACTTGGCTCCCCCTCTCCATTGCCAGGGGGCCAGGTTAGGGCTCACAGATCCTTATTTATTTCGTCATTTGACTTCCCAGCGGCTGAAGGGCAGGTCCAGGGTGGGGGATGGGGGAGTGCAGGATGGGTTTGCAGACTGGCAAGGGCTTGGGGAGGCCAGGGAGGAGGGGAGCACCTAAGGGGTGGAATTATCCCCACCTGACGCTGGGCCCACCCTCAATCTTCTGCTCCCAGCACTGTAGCCTGGCACTGCCCCTGTGTCCCTTCCCCCATCCCCCGCCTCCCATTCCTGCAGCTTAGTTCATACCACACGGACTCTGCCTGGATCCTGCTGTATGTCTGCCCTCCCATCGTTCCCTCCCTCTCCCTTGCCCACTTGGGCCACCCAGCCTGCATCTGTGTTCACTTTTATTTAAAATAAACTTGTGTGGTAAAAGTTGGTGCCATGTATTCCTCCATTTAGCCATGGGCTGGGTTCCCTTCACCCTCTGAAGCAATACTGTCACTCCTTTTGAGCGCCAGAAACTCCAGTCTCTCCTTGATTTCCAAATTCCAGCTCTACCAGGGGCCTAACACCAGCACTGAACAGCAGCATCTGAGCCAAAGGAAAAGAATCAAATTCAGGCCACAGAACAAAAGCAAGTGAAAGCCTGGAGGGTGGTGGTTGTGAGGAAGCGCCTCCTGCCACATCACAGTGGCTGCTCTGATTGTGAGGTGTTGGACTGGCTCACAGACACAGGGCCCAAATGTGCCGCTGAGATGGCTAGAGGGAGACTGAAACGAAGGTGGCCATGGCCAAGGCTGGGCAAAACTAGGGGATGAGAATATTTGAAAAGAATCAAAATCCGGCCCCCAAATAAAAGCAAGAGCAAACCTGACCACCAAGGTATTATTATTAAGTTATGATTATCCCTGGGCAATTGGAGGCTTAGAAGGCTGAAATGGCTTTTTGTCTGGGCCCAGCTGGGTGGTGAAAGTGCTGGACCTGTGTGACCCTGGGAAGATCACACTCAGCCTCAGCAACCTAGTCTGTAAAATGGGGATAATAACAGCACCTAATTCACAGGGTTGTTTATGAGGCTCAAGAAAAATAATTGTGTAAATTAGCACTTGGCAAAGCTTAAAGCGCTATATAAATGCTAGCTGCTATTATAATTGTTTGAGAACCAGCCTAGCAAAGCCCAAAAGGCCTGCCAAGTTGCCTGCGGGATTATTCATTTTTTCTATTGTAGCAGCCCCGAAAGATCATCTGCTAAGAGAGCAGAAAGAGAAGCAATTCTGTCATTTATACTACAGCTCACGTGGACAAAAAGAGGCCAGAGATGAGACATCTCTTTGGGAAAGATCACAAGCCTGGTACAGAGACATGATGTAGTAGTGGGACATCTGCTGGAGACCTCTGACTAAGGCAGAGGAGGTACTAATTGTTTCCTAATTTGCCTTAATGCCTTTTCATTCTTCAAAGGGTAGAATAAGCTCTGAGAGGAATTTCAAATCTGGACCTGGTGCTTTTAGACAAAGAGAAAATGATGGGAACCCTGGGAGGCAGTGACCACTGCATCTTAGAATTTCTAAAAGAAGCCAGGAGAGATGGCGGGAACAAGCCGCCAACTACCATAGATTACAGGAGAATAAGTTTCAAGGAATTAAGAGAAAGAATAGTAACAAATAAAAGGATCCCCTGGCCTAAAAATTCTCCAGGGGAAGCCAGCTTAGGAAAGACAGTTCTCAAGAATGACATTATTAAGGAGGTTAAAAGTCTATCCCAAGGGGGAGAGGAATTAGAGCTATCCAAAGAAACCAATATGGCTTCCCAGGGACCCAACAAACCACCTTGAATTTTTAAAAGTCAAGAACAGAAGAGGAAGTAAGAGTAAGAGGATGAAGACAAAAGTATGGCAGGGTCCTGTAAGAAAAGTACTGAAGTCCAGAAGTAGCTGAGGCTTTTGAGCCAATCTAGGGACAACAAATAAGAGCTTTTTTTTATTTGTTTCTTGCGGGGAAGGGGAGGATCAAAGAAAAAGGCAGAGGATGACTGCTTGGGTTGGGGTATATGGGAACAATAACAGGACAGAAAAGGAAGCTTGCTTTGCTTTCATATTCTCTGTCAAGGAAAATGATCTTTGAAATAGAATAGATTTTTTTTTTAAAGACTAATAGAGGACAGCTAGGTAGCATAGTGGATGGAATACCAAGCCTGGAGTTGAGAGGATCTGAGTTCAAATTTGAACTCAGAAACTTCCTAACTATGTGATTCTTTTCTTCTTAGAATTGCTACTAAAGGAGCAAATTGGGTGGCTCAGTGGATAAGAAAATCAGGCCTAGAAAGGGGGGAGGTCATGGTTTGAAATCTGGCCTCATATGCTTCCTAGCTGTGTGACCTGAGGCAAGTCACCGAACCCCCATCGCCTCACCCTTAACACTCTTCTGCCTTGGAACCAATAACATTGATTCTAAGACTGAAGGTAAGGGTTTAAAAAAAATAGGGGGGGGGCAGCTTAAGTGGCTCAGAGGATTTGAGAGTCAGGCCTGTAGATGGAGAGGTCCATAGATTTAAATCTGGCCTCAGATACTTCCTAGCTGTGTAGCCCTGGGCAAGTTACTTAAACCCCATTGCCTAGCCTTTACCCCCCACTCTTCTGCCTTATAATCAAGACAGAAGGTAAGAATTTAAAAAATAAAGTCTAATAGGCATTTGATACCAGAGGTAGGTTGAGACAATGAGAAACTGACTCGCTGCCGTAGATGAATTCAATCCAGATGAATTATATTCCCAAACACTAGAAGAATTCAAAGATGACAAAGCACGATGCTACCCACCTTCTGAAGATGTGATTGCTCAACCACTTTCAGACATCTTTGAAAGTTTATGGAAAACAGGGAAGGTACTGTCAGACTGGAGGGGAAGGCAAATGCCCAAATTTTTGAAAAGGAGAAACGAGAACTACAGACCAATGAGTTTGATTTTTAATTCCTGACAAAGTAATATTACCTTTAGTTAGTAAATGTGTAGAAACGAAAGTAATGCTCCTGAAGAGCCAGTGGGAACTTCATGAGTAGACCATGCAGTTTTTATTCTGGAAGCCTGATGATGAAATACCTCACTCCTCCTTAGTAGTGAAATGGAATACTGCAGGTGCAGAATTTGCAGAACACAACTTTTGCCAGAGTAACCAGACTTCAAAGGAATGCTGCAGAAATTATTTTGCTATATCTTAGTAAAGCATATTACCAAGTCATATTGTTTTTGTGGAAAAGATGATGATGTGGACTAAAAGTTAGTACAGTTAGGTGGATTTTTAATTGGTAGAATGGCCAAAGCCAAAGAGTTTATCATCAATTTGAAGGCAGTAACTTTAATGAAGTATACTCCAGAGATATGGTTCTGTGCTTTTTAACAAGAACAAAGGCAAAGAAGACATGCTTTTTCAAATATGCATAAAACACAGAGCCCAACAGGATAGCCAACAGGTTGTTTGAGAGTAAGAGTCCAAAAAGATCTTGGGCTGGGACATTGGACTAAATCACCTAAGAGGAAATCCAAAAAAGGATAAAGGTAAAATTTTATGATAGGGTTAAAAAAACTTAACTTCAGCCCAAGAGAAAAGATGAGAAAATACACCAGTGACAGTTTCAGAGAAACCTGGTAAGATTTGAATGAACTGAGCAGAATGAAGCAAAGAGAACCAGGAGAACAATTTCATAATAACAAGAACATGCAAAGACAAACGACTTTGAAAGACGTAAAAACTCGGACCAATGTAATGGCCAACCATGATTCCAGAGAACCAATGATGAAGCATGATACTGCCCACCTTCTGACAGAAAGGTGATGAATAGAAGATGCAGATTGAGACAGATTTTTGGATGTGATGAATGTGAGAATTTGTTTCACTAGATTATGTATAATTGTTAACAAGGATTGTTTTTTTTTTTCTTTTCCTCAGTGGCAGTGGCGGGGGGAGGTGAGAAGGAAAGAAAAAATGCCTTGTTAATTTTTTTTTTAATTAAAAATGGCAAAAAAAAAAATGCACCTTCCTCTAGAATGCTGGATTTGACATCAAAGGACCTGAGTTCAAATCCCAGCTCTTGCCATTTACCACAAGTTTAACCTTGGGCAAGTCACTTAAATTCTCTGGGCCTCAGGATTTCTTCATCTATAAAATAGATTAGATGAGATGTCTGCTAGGGTTGCTTCCAAAACTGAGTAGATGATCCTATTGTCCTTCTTTGTAAAAGTGGGGGTCTATGAGTATAAAATACTTGTCAGTCTTTGTTGATGGGTTAGCTGTGTTAAACTGATTTTTTTCTTTTTATTTAATGGGATGAGTTGCTGGATAGGGGATGGGAGAGAGAGAGGAAATGAAGGTGACAAAAAGCAAAAGTTATAAAACTGTTAAAAGTTATAAAAACTGTTAACTTCACAATATAAGATGGAGAGGCTTGGCTAAATAGTAGTTCTCCTGAAAATGATTTGGTGATATTAGGGAACTACAATTTCAGTGAGTCAAGAGGGAAACAGTAAGCAAGAAAGCTAATATAATCTTGAACTGAATTAAGAAAAGCACAACATCCCGGACTAGAGAGGTGATAGTCTTGATATATTCTGCCCTAGTCAGACATCAATACTCCTGTTGTCTTTCCTAGGAGCCACATTTTAGGAAGAACATTGATAGGTTGAAAGGCTTCCAGAGGAAGGCAACCAGATTTGGGAAGGACCTTGAGATTATGCCATATGAGAGTCTGCTGGAGGAAATTAAGATGTTTCTTGTGAAGGAGCAAAACTTAGAGGCAATAAGAATTAACAGCCTTGGGCAGCTGGGTAGCTCAGTGGAGTGAGAGTCAGGCCTAGAGACAGGAGGTCCTAGGTTCAAACCCGGCCTCAGCCACTTCCCAGCTGTGTGACCCTGGGCAAGACACCCCCATTGCCCACCCTTACCAATCTTCCACCTATGAGACAATACACCGAAGTACAAGGGTTTAAAAATTAAAATTTAAATTTAAAAAAAAAATTAACAGCCTTCAAGAATCTGAAGATGTATGTACAATTGGACTTCTGCCTGGTTCCCAAGAGAAGAACTAAGAAAAAAGGCCAGAAGTTGCAGAGAGAGTTCATTTTTGGGCCCAATAAAAGAAATATCCTCATAAAATTAGAAGTATCCAAAACTAGATGGGTGGCCCCTGGCTGAGCCCTTAGAGGGCTCAAGCAAAGAATTCATGACAACATGGTAGTGTGTTAAGGGATTCTTGTTTGGGTACAAGTTCAGTCCTTTAATATATGCAGGGTAGATAGTAAAATGCTCATGCTGGGTAGGCTCTTCCATAGA
This sequence comes from Gracilinanus agilis, assembly GCF_016433145.1. Lineage (NCBI taxonomy): Eukaryota > Metazoa > Chordata > Mammalia > Didelphimorphia > Didelphidae > Gracilinanus > Gracilinanus agilis. Next base: position 232,397,986 of record NC_058131.1, on the reverse strand, counting down.
ATAGCCCTTCTGATACAACAAAAAGCTATCATATACTCTCCCAAGTCTTCTCTTCACAAGCTTAAACACCCCCATTTCCTTTAACTTGTCTTCATGTGATAGGGACTCAGTCACTCTCCAGTCACCTTCCTCTGGATACACTCTCAATTATCAATGTGCCCTCCTTTTACTATGGTCCCCAGAACTAGACATGTTAATCAAGATTGTGGTCTGAGCAGGCAAGAGGACAGAGAGACAGACCACCACTCCTACCTGAAAGCTAGGCCTCTCCTGAGGCGGCCCAAGAGCACACAGATTTTTTTAGCAGCCACATCATATTGCTGACTCATACTGAGCTGGCACCAGCACACCAAAACCCCTGGATCTTCTATCAGACACACTGCAGTCTAACTGTGCTTCCCATGGTTTGGACTAAAGATGAATATTTATACTCAGGTATGAACTTTCACGTTCCTCTTGATTAGATTTTATCATATTAGATTCAGTCCAATGCTAGATTGTCAAAATGTTTTTGGATCCTGACATCCAGTACCTTGGTTATTTCTCCCAGCATAGTGACATCTGCAAAACTGATGAACTTCTGATCTCTCTCTTTTTATAATCAAGTCATTGATAAAAACATGAAACTGATGTAAAAGGCAACATCCCAAACAAATTACCAAAAAAAAAAAAAGGAGATAACCTTCAGAACTCTAAAAAATAGAGGAAGATTCTTGGCCAAGCAAAGCTTAAAGAAGTGAAGCTACGACTCTCTTTGGTGCAGCCAAAGGTCACAACAGTTTTTCTGGATGCTCCATCACAGGGCCTACTCAATGAACTTGCTGCCTACATGCTTTCTCCTCTGCCACTGACACACCCCATGCCTTTCTTCTCTATTCAAAGAGAACAACTAACGGTGGGACAAGACTAGAGGTATATGGATATATGGATCTAGAAAGGGAACTATCTTCAGAGGAAGACCATTTAGTACAACCTCTTAATTTTATAGATGAGGAACCTGAAGTATAGGGAGGTTAAGTGAGTTGCAGAGTTAAATTTGAACTCAAAATCTTCTGGCTCCAGAATTCATGGTCCTTCTTACTGTGCTACAATGCTTCTATAGTGTGCAAATGTGTCTCCCATTCTCTAGTGCTTTGGAATTTATAAAATCCTTTCCACAGGGCCCTTTAAGGTAACCAACACAAGCACTGCTTGACCCCATTTTAGAGATGAGGAAATAAATAGGTTCAGAGAGATGAAGGCCAAGGTCATACTTCTAACATGTGATGCCCCAGACTCACTTAAATTGAATTTACTACATGATTAAGCTAACTCTTAGCACTAAAGAGGATGAGATGACAGTGGAACCCCTCAGGGCTGCTATTCCTGATATCCCCCTACTTGAATGGGAGGAAGATGCAGCTGACATAGAGAAGGTATATTAGACAACCTATGCATCAGACCCCACCTCTGTACAGTTTTCCCGTGTTTCCCACTGCAGTAAGAAGAGGCCCCGTCCTGCCTGGTTCCATCTGCTGATAGCTAGTGGTGGGGTTTTTTTCCTCGTTTTCCGGTGTATTAGAGCAGGGCTTACAGAGTCCCTGTCCCTGTTCCCTTAATCTGGTGAGTAGGATGCCGTATATTGTGGGCCATTTTTGTTCTGAAATTAAAATCTGCAGAATAAAGAGAATACAGTAAAAAAAAAAACACACACAAATCATCTGATTCCATGTTCCCCTAGACCTGGTTAGCTCAACAAGACCCTCAAGTGGTACAACTCCAACCCTCAAATATACTACCTACCTTTAGGAATATAGGGCAGCTAAGTGGCACAGTAGATTCAGCCCTAGTCCTGGGGTCAGGAAGACCTGAATTCAAAACATACTAGTTGTGTGACTCTGCGCAAGTCATTTCACTCTACCTCAGTTTCCTCATCTGTTAAAAGAGGTGGAGAAGGAAATGGCAAACCACCACTTCAATATCTTTGCCAAGAAAACCCCAAATGGGGTCACAAAGAATTGGATGTGACTAAACAACAATAAAGGAATGGTCCATTCTTTTGGGCACCGACCCCTGAGTGAGAACACCACCTGGGTCCTATATTACCCACCTTCTTAAGAAGCAGGCTTGTTCTTGGAACATCCATGCACTGCTGAAAGAGCTGCTTCCAGTCACAAGGATCATACTGGACAAGCATTCCATGCTGCAGAGAAGGAAGTTTAAGCAACCGAAGGAAAAGGTTAGAACTGGGCAATTTGAGGTAGTGTTAAGAGCATGTAATTTGTAAGATATGGGTTCAAATCCAGACTTTGCTGCTTCCTACTGCCTGTATAACCTTCAACAGGTCATTTTCCTTCTCAGGAAAAGAAAGGGATTAGCTGGAGAGAAGTTTAGTGTAGTGGAAAGAGTTAGGATCTGGAGGCAGGATCTGGCTTTGAAATCTCTAGTCTGACCCTTATCTGGGTGACCTGAGGCATGGCAGTTAAATTCCCTGGGTCTCATTTCTCTTATCTGTAAAATGAGGAGGTTGAACCAGATGACCTCCAAAATAATGGTGCCATGGAAAGAAATCTGAAGGCCTTTAAGCTCTGTCTCTGTCCTTCCATTTCTTAACTACATGAATAGGTGGTCTCTAATGTCCCTTCCAGCCCTAAATCCTACCCTGTGCTATCTGTACTCCACTTGCCCACCTGAGAGAGGTGGAGTACAGCTGTGTGCCCTTGAGTCGGTCATGTGAGTTCTCCGAGCCCCATTGGGCAAATGGGGACCAGAGTCTGACAATTTCACCCTCTGCTGTAATGGGCATCAATCAAGAGAGAGAATGCACGTGGCAGGCAGCCTTTTACAAAGCTTTACACAAACACAGGATCCAGCTCCCCGCTTCGCTTCTGCTGAGGCTGGGGGAGGGGGGGGAGGCTGGGGAGGGTGACATCTTCCTGACCTGAAGACACGATGAGATTCAGTCCCCGAGTTTGGCAGCTGCCCCCCAAGCTGGTTCGTTGGCAGGCGGAGGTCACAGCTGCCCTCTTTTTAGGCCGATGCCACGCCCCTACTGGGGTCGATGCCAAGACTACAAGCCCCAGCATGCAGCGCGGGCGGTTATCGCTTGGGGGCGACGTGGCAGCGCGCGCTTCGCGCAGATGCGGACGTAAAGTTGGGGGCCTGGGCCGGGTTCGGTGGGGAAGTGCTTGCTTGTCAGTCAGTCTGTTGGTGGGTTTGTCTTGGGAGTGGCGGAGGGAGAAACGAGACGATGGCGGCCACGGCAGCGGGCGGCGGTCGCTGGGAGGTGGTGAGGAAGGGCCGGCGGCCTGGGGGCGGTGGCGGCGGAGGAGGAGGCGGCGGGAGCCGCCGAGCACTCGGGGAAGCGAATCGGGCGCGGAGCATCGAGTTGGTCCGTGAGTACCGATCCCGGGCCCTTGGGCCTGGCCGCGGCATTCAGGGTCCTAGACTGATCCGTCCCGCAGCCCCACCGCGAGGAGCGTTGTAGCCAACACTCCAGGCCTGGGACGCTGGACACCCGGGGATGGAGAATGTAAACTCCTGGAGGGCAGAAACTGTTACATTTTTGTCCTTAAAACCCCAGAGCCTAGCACTGTGTCCGGCATATGGGAGGGAGGCACTGAATTAAATGTTTGCGGGATTGCATTGGTAGAGAGAACGGCCGGGTCTCGATAGTGTGAGATCCCTTACCTACACACACACATATGCATGCATACACACATAAACTCACATACATGAATACAAATGGGAGTAACTCATCCCTCCTCCCCGGAGCCTGTGGCCCAACAACTGGGTGGGAAGGAGAGACAGCTGTTTGGGAAGGAACCTGGCTCCCCTCCCTCCCACCCATCCCCACTACCTCCCGGCCCCCATTGGAAGGCTGGGGCTTCAGGGAGGAAGGACTCTCTCCACCCGGCGGGGTCAGCTGGATGGGTTTTTTGGCCAAGGGAGGACCGTGGCCCACCAGCCCTGCCTGTGAGGTTGCCCTGGGTTTTCTGGACTCACTTCTACTTCTCCCCTTCTCTCTGCTTATGCCAATCCCTCCCCTAATCCCCCAGCTGCCATCCAGCCCTCAGGCACCCTTTTTGAGCTAGGCTTCCAGAAGGCCATGAAAAAGCACAACAAGGAGCAAGTTCCCCCACCAGCTCCCACGGAGCAGAAGAAAACGGCCAAAAAAAACAAGAAGGCAGCGTCAGCTCTTGCTGACCAGAGCTCCAAGCAGGGCCGCTTTCGAAGCCTGGAGGAGGCACTAAAGGCTGTGAGTGGGACACTTTTCAGGGAGCCTGGGTTGTGGAAGTGGAAGGGTCACTTTGAGGGAGAACCAAGAAATAAATGGGTCCTGGAGGGAGGAAGCCAGTTATGTGATGGGAAGGAGTGTTGTGGATAGAGGAGAGATAAGGAGAGACAACTCAGAGTGGACTCAAAGTACTCAAGTACTATCAGAAATAGAGGTATAATCCTAAGAGGACCACACTCTGGGTTCATAGGAAGAGGCTAGATAGCCTAGTGGATAAAAATTTTAAAAAAAAAAAGAGCCCAGAAACCAAGTGAAGAATGGAATAAGAAACAGGGACTAGAGAACCTGATATCCTGAAAAGTATTAGGTTTCATGCCACTAGGGTAGAAACATGAAAATAAACTATAAAGGACATGAAAAGTAGCATGGCTTTTTTGAATGGAAAAAGTTAAAAAATAAATGTTTTTTTTCTAAGAATCACTTTTCTAGGTCCTTTAAGTTTGTACTCTTCTTTCTACCAGTTTCTGACCAGGAGGCAGTCCTCCTTGCTACAGCCCAACCCTGCTAAGTGGGCCTTTGATACTGATCCCCTCTTTTCTTCTCAAAATATTGCAGTTTCAGGCATTCTTCCCCTCTCTCTGTAACCTTCTCTTTCTCTACTAATTTCTTTCTAAGTACTACCTTAGAATATTCCCAGCTCTCCACACTTTTATAAAATTTCACTAAACCCTACCATCTTACTTATTGTCCTATATATCTCTACCCTTTCTTAACCAAACTCATAGAAAAAAATATTTCCACTTCTCTCACTCGGTCCTCCACCCTTTGCAATCTAACTTCCAGCCTCATCACTCAACTGAAACTGCCCTCTCTGAAGTTATCAGTGATTTCTCAATTGCCAAATGTGATTGTCTCTTCTCAGCCCTCATCCTTCTGGATCTTCTGCATTTGACACTGTTAACCACCCCACCCTATTCTCTGTGATACTTTTTCCCCTCTGGGTTTTGGTAACACTGCTACCTCCTGATTCTCCTTCTACCTGTCTAACCACTCCTCAGGCTCCTTTGCCAGATCCTCGGCCATATCACACCCCTAACTATGGGTGTAATCCACAGTTCTATCATGGACCTTCTTCTGTCTGAGTACTCTATCTCATTGACCTCATAACTCAAGCGTGCATTTGACTCAGATGTATATATTCATCTCCTCTCACCTTCTTGAACTTGAATTCCACATCACCAATTACCTCCTAGACATTTAAAAGTGAATATTCTGGAGACATCTCCAACTCAGCATGTCTAAAACAGAACTCATTGCCTCATTGCCTTCCTTCCCTACCCCTCCACACTACCCCCCCCCAAAAAAAAACCACCTCAATCCTCTTCCTATTTAAACATTCTTCCAATTGCCCAGGAGACCTCTATCTAAGAAACTGTCTATAAAAAATTCCAATTTTCTGCTTTCCTTCTAATCGTGGCTATATTAGTTTTATATCTCACAAAGCTCTATATTTCTTCTTCATCAATAAATTATTCTTCTATCCATAGATCTGATAGATAATCCCATTCTAATTTGTTTATGATACCTCCCTTTATGCCTAGATCATGTGCCCATTTTGATCTTATCTTGGTAAATGATATAAGATATTCGTCTACATGTAGTTTCTGTCAGGCTGCTTTCCAGTTTTCCCAATAATTTTTACCAAATAGTGAGTTTTCCTATCCAAAAGCTTAGAGCTTCACTTTTGTCAAAAACCATCATCTTTTATTACTGTCGTATATCTCTTCTGTATATTTCTTAGCTAGTACCAGATAGTTTTGATAATTACTGCTTTATACTACAGTTTAAAATCTGGTACTATATAGACCTCCTTGGTTTAAACTTTTTTTTTAATTCTTGACCTTTTGTCTTTCCAAATGAATTATGAATTTTATTATTTTTTTGAGATCAATAAAAAAAATTTTTTTGGTAATTTAATTGGGACATCATTGAATAAGTAGATTAGGTAGGGTTGTCATTTTGATTATATTGACTGCCCACCATGAACAAAAAAACCTTTTACATAAAGCCTTTTCATGATTCCCTCAGCTGTTAGCATCATCCTTCCCAAACTACCCTTGTATTTAACTACTTTCTATCTATTTGTATTTATTCTCCCTATACTCATCTTGAATATACTGCTTCTTCCTTTAGGCATTTTTCTATTCCCCCATCTCCTAGCACAGAACATGGCATATGTAATAGGTGTTTAATAAATGCTTCTTGTGTAATTAATTCATAGTTATCCCATTTCACCCCCACTGAGTTATGAATTAGCAAAAGATGATAGTGTTCCACATCAATGGTATTTTTAATATTGGTGAGGCCCTTATTCTCTATAGACTCCTTACCTCATCATAGCTTACCTTTTCCTGTCTACATTTTCACAATTGACTAACCCTGGGGTTCTTGGTCCCTGGCAGCTAGATGTGGTAGCTCTGCAAAAAGAAATGGAGAAGAGCCAGAGCATGTTCTCTGGGAACCCCTCGGTTTGGGTGAAGGACCTAGCTGGATATCTCAACTACAAGCTACAAGCACCTCAGAGTGAACCTACATTAAGCCAGCATACACACGGTTAGTCTGTTATTCTGTCCCACTAAGTATATAGTGAACTCAGAGAATTCTGAAAAGCAGAGTCAAAATGGGTGCTAAACCCTGATTACCAGTTTTATGAGTCCTCTGAACTATTTTCTATCATAGCTATGACAGTTTATGGTGTTTGGGGCTCAGGAAGGCCCTAAGTGCATGATAGGCGATTCTGCTTCCCTTCCTTGTGACCAGGGAGCAGAGTAAGGGCCTTATAATTGCCATGAACCCCTAGGCCTAGAACTGATTACAGAGGTTCTGGCTGGTTCCAGATTACCCCTACAGCCTGGTGGGCCGAGACCTTCGTGGAGTCATTCGAGGACTATTGGGGAAAGCATCTAGTGTCCTGGAACTCTTCTTTGATCATTGTCTCTACACTATGCTGCAGGAATTGGACAAGACTCCAGGTAAGAAGGGGCTTTAAGAGGGCAGCTGGGTAGCTCAGTGGATTGAGAGTCAGGCCTAGAGACGGGAAGTCCTAGGTTCAAATCAGGCCTCAGACACTTCTCAGCTGTGTGACCCTGGGCAAGTCACTTGACCCTCATTGCCCACCCTTACCACTCTTCCACCGATAAGCCAATACACAGAAGTTAAGGGTTTAAAAAAAAAAAAAAAAGAAGGGCTCTAATCATTGGTTTACTATACCCTGTTCTGGAAGGTTATGAGTATATATACTTTTTTTCCTCCTTCTAGGAATGCCTAGAAACTTCAGGGATGGTTCTTTTCTAGGCCAAGAAATTTGTAGATTCCAGAAATTATTTTGGATAGAAGTGGGTAGGTGGGTAAAATCTGTCAAGAAATGATAGAGTAGACTCTTAGATTAGCAACAAAATAGAAAGATTTTCACTGGGAAAATCTAATTTTCACTGGTATGGGGTTTCATACTTTTGTAGGTGAATCACTCCACGGGTACCGAATCTGTATTCAAGCAGTTCTGCAAGATAAGCCCAAGATTGCTACCATGAACTTAGGCAAGGTGAGCTAGAAGTGGTGGGCCATGAAGTGACAGTTTTGAGAAGGGAAATGGGGTAGGGAAGGGGAACGATGTCATTTGTTCCTGCCTTTGAGGCAAGGAGGGGGTGGGGTGGTAACAAGAAGTAGCTAATATGACTCTAGAATCTAGAGTCTAGATCAAGCTATTTAATACTGTACCATTTGGAAGCCCTGCAAGGCTCAGGATTTGATTCCCCATTTCCCTCCCTTGTTTATCTCATTCATTTTGTTCTATCTCAGCCTGTTCCTACTCTGTCGCTTCTCTCACCTGTGCCAGGCACTCTATATATTTCACCTATCACTTAGATACCTAGGTCTCATGACTTCCAATCCTTATTGATAACCTTCCTCTTCCACTGGTCTCCCCAGTATCTTGAGCTACTGAGATCCCATCAGAATCGACCAGCAAAGTGTTTGACCATCATGTGGGCACTGGGACAAGCAGGCTTTGTCAACCTAACAGAGGGACTGAAAGGTAACGAGACTTGAGAGCATCTCATCTCCCCTTCACAGTATGGTGTCCTGTGCTTCCCAGGTATATCCAGAACTCTTAATGGAAATGAGTATTTCCCTACATAAAGAATTCCATCCATTTATCCAAAGACCTTCTTAGCTCTCCTTCCCAGGTTTGTGTCATCTGCAGATGCGATGAACATGCCTTTGTCCAGCCATTGATGTTAATTACAACGCCACAGAATCAAAAGTGTCAGAGGAATGGGAAGGGCTGGTGGAAATTATCTTATGAATCCCTTTATTTTACGAGTGAGGAAATAGCCCCATGAAGCTAAGTGATTTACCCAAGGTATCTCTGCTAGTTAATGGCAGAACTGGAATCAATCTCTAATGATTGTTCTTTAGTTAGGTAGCATAATAGATAGCATACTAAACTTGGAGTTAGGAAAATCTGATTGCACATCCTGCCTCAGACTAGCTGAGTGGTACTGGGCAAGTTACTGAACTACTGCTCAGCCTTGGTTTTCTCACCTGTAGAATGTGCATAGTGTATTAGTACTTACCTCACAGGGTTATTGTGAGGATCAAATGAGATAGAGTATAAAGCACTTTGCAAATGTTAAAGTGCTATAAAAATGCTAGCTCTCATTATTATACCACACTACATTCACCCATCACTCTCCCATAGTGTGGCTGGGGATCATGTTGCCTGTGCTGGGAATCAAGTCTCTATCTCCCTACTCCATTGCTTATTTGGACCGACTACTGCTGTGAGTGACTGTAGGGGTTCAGGGAGGGGACTAAGGCAAGTCTGGGGAATGTCCGTAGAGCAACTGAATCAATGGACCACAAGGTTAAGGTTCTTAAGGGAAAATAAGAACAGCCCATAGAGGGATGAGAAAGGAAAGGACCAGTGTGGGGTGGGAGCAAGAATTGGGGCAAAGATTATGGTTTTTCATGGACAGTGGACTTAAGTTTTCAGGGAGTTAAATCTGGGGTAGAAGTTTACAGGATGCCTCTTCTCACCATCTACAGGATGCATCCAAACCTCACCAAGGGCTTTGGCATGATTGGCCCCAAAGACTTCTTCCCACTTCTGGACTTTGCCTACATGCCCAACAACTCCCTGGGACCCAGGTATGGTGAACTGTATGTGTACAACAATAGCCAAAGAGTCAGCAAGACAAAGGGAGAAAACAAGAGAGTCATAAGACTGGGACCCCTCAATCCCCTACCCCACCTCCTGAATCCCTTAGGCTGGCAGTATCTTAGCAAAGGCTAATGGTAAACCCTTGAGGGACTTGTAAACCAAAAAAAATACTAGCTTTAAAGAAATATAATGGAGCACAAAATATCATAGCCAAGCAGAGCCCTGTGCATAGCTCTACCCCACTCTATCCACAGCCTACAAGAACAGCTTTGTCAGCTCTATCCCAGACTGAAAGTCCTGGCATTTGGTGCAAAGCCAGAAACGACCCTGCATACCTACTTCCCCTCCTTCTTGTCCAGAGCCACCCCTAACTGTCCCCCTGAAATGAAGAAAGAGGTAAGAAAGGAAGAGCAAGGTTTTTTTATCCTTCCCTTGAGGTGGCCCACTATCTCAGACCGGAAAGCTTGTTTTTAAGGATTCCCCACAACTGAACATCCCTTTGGTAGCTCATTCATTGATGGTCTCCCCTTTTGTCTGTGTGATACCTTCAGCAAAGTGGTTGTAACCCTCTCCACCCCCCATTCTGGCAGATGTGGCCCCCGGGGACCTCCCCCTCTCCCTGTCTTATTCTTGTTCTTCAGTGACTTGTACTCAAGCTTGTGTGCTGGTTCTAGAACTATAGTTCTATCCTTGTAGCTCTTTTGGGGCTTCCTGGTATGTAAAGACAATCCTGAGAGCCCTGGGTTCTGATGCATCCCCAGGAGGATGACTTTGCTGACTATGATGATCTGTAGCATCCATTACAAGGCCTGGCTCCACGTTGTGGAGGTAATCTCCCTGCCCCAGGACGCTGCTGTCCATGAAAATTGGGTTGTGAGACCAACATGAGACAAGTCCTGTGCTCCCAACAGTTGTTTTCTTCTCCCCCCACACAGCTCCTGAGAAGCTTGACTGAATGTCTGGCCCTGGATAGCCTCAGTTTCAATGTTTGGAGACAACTGTACACCAAGCACCTGTCACAGTCCAGGTGGGGTGGAACTAGCAAGCCAGCCAAGTGGCCCTGGGTGTTCTGCCTCAGAAAGAGAGGCCTAGGCCCCTGCCTCCAGGACCTGAGATAGGCCTATCCTCCATGGTGGGGACTAAGGGAAACATAGAGCAGACATGGCCCTAGCCTTCAAGATTCCCAATAGCTCCTTTCGAATCAGAGAAGTAGGGGACGGCAGGGTAGGGGGATTCCTAAACACAATCCATTGATGGTCCTCTCCTCTGGGTAGTTAAGTTAGGTCTCACACCTTCCCTCATGGACTTCAGGAAGATGCATTGAAATTAGAGCTTTTAAGGCAAAAGAGGCCAGGGGGGACGAGCAAGAAAATGTGAAAAGCTCAGTGGCAATCCCTGAATTAGGCAGGGTTGGGGTCTGCAGAGAATAGACTGAGAGGTGACTGCTTTTTCCACAGCCTGCTGCTGGGACATATGCTGGAGACTTGGGACCAAACACCTAAGAAGGTGAGGCGCCAGGCTGGATGGAGCCAACTTGCCTTGGGGGATGGGCAGCTCAGGAGAAGTTCTAAGATGGTACCTTCTCTGAGCAACTGTCAATAGCTTTCCTGTAAGAGTGTGGCTAAACTAGTTGAGCTGTCAGCCAGTGGGGAAGCTTAAAAAGAGGGTAAACATCCTCTTTTCCCAGCCCCTTGCTTTTTTGCTTCCCACCAGATGAGGAAGTCTTTGCAAGAAATAATTCGGTCCTTCAAAATTACAAATGAGGAGCTCCTGAGGAAAGGGGGAAATAACACTCAGGACATCACAGCCTGCAATACCATTTGCAAGGTACCCTGACTCAGATATATAGTATATCCCCAGCCCATTCACAGGACCCCATTCCTTCTTCCCTGATGTCCAAATACCTCCAACCCAGCCCCTCTGCCATTCAGCCCAGTCCCTGATCCAGGTATGTTTCCTAATCCCTATCTGTGCCCCATTTCCCTGGGAATCCCCAGGACTTCTTATGCCTTCTCACTGCCAACTTAAGCAATAGCCCTGCCCCTTTCGAAAGGGTGTAGCTAAAAGTTTGTTCTCAGATTAAGAAAGCAGGCCCCCCTCCCTTGACTCCCATTCTCCATGCCCCCTCTTCCTAAGGGCCTATTGCAGCAAGCATGTGGTCGTCAAATGCCGTGGACGCAGCTGCTCCTCGTGTTCCTGGTGTTTGCAGCTGGCTTCCTGTTCCATGACCTCCGGTCCCATAGCTCCTTCCAGAGTAAGAGGTGCTGGGTACCAAATGGGGGGGTGGGATTGCCAAAGAAAGGAGAGAAAAGAGACAAGGGAAACAGCTAGTTTCTCCTACCTAGCCTTAGACCCTTACCACATGGAGGCTCTGCTACTTACTTGTCTACAACTGTCTTCTAGCTTACTCCTGGCTCACCTAATCCTGCAGGCAGGACAGTCCTCTGAGCACACACCCCTGAACAAGCTTAAACTTGCTCCTTTTCCAGGCAGTGCCCCAAGCACTAGAGTGTCTGCCTACCCTTTCACGTTCCTCATCACCTCTGGCCAAACAGGCAAACTGAGTCGCTACTCCTAAGTCCTTGCTTCCCTTCCTAGCTTCCCTATCAGGCCGTGTGTTACAGTCATCCGGCTTCCTGCCTGTTGGTGAGGAAGCCTGTGCCAAGCTCTACTACTATGGTCTTCAAGGTTATAGGTGAGTCACATCCAGGGTAAAGATCGGATTGGGTCTTTTTTTTTTAACCCTTACCTTCTGCCCAAGTATCAGTTCTAAGGCAGAAGAACTATCAGGGCTATGCAGTGGGGATTAAGTGACTTGTCCAAAGTCACACAGCTAGGAAGTGTCTGAGGACAGATTTGAACCCAGGACCTCCTGGCTCCAGGCTCAGCTATCTACCGAGCCACCCAGTTGCCCTTGGACTGGGCCTTCATATAGGAAATAGCCATGGAGTAGAGGGAGACATTAAGGAAGGGCTTTATATTTCCTTCCCGCTGGCTTCATCTAAAATGGTAGAAATAGCCAAAAGAAACTCATGCTTTTTCTCCACCTCCTACAGCTGGCTAGAGGAGACATTACCTGTCTTCGGTTCTCACTTGATGGCAGTGCTAGAACCCAGCTTACAGCTGGCCTGGAGCCAGACCAACACAACAGTCACCTATATCTCTACCCATTGTGTGTCCTGTCTGTCTTGGGCCTATGAGAACCTTCCTGGCATCTTCCAGAATGTAAGCTAGAGAATTGAGATAAGTGGAATCCCTCGGGCAGGCAATCTTATCCTTTAGAATAGCAAGAGAATAATTTCATCCTCTTTCTGACTTAACTGCAGGTCCAGTTCCCAGACTCGTCGCATCTGCTCCTACAGCTAAGAGAGATGTTCCTGCTCTTTTACCAGGACTTTGTGTACCCCCTCTGGCACATGTTACTTACTGCACTAGCCCAGGTCCAGGAGTACTGCCGGGAGGCCTGCAGGTGAGACCCTTCAGCTTCAGACTTCGTACCCCGACAGTACATGTGACTGTACTTTGGTTTACATTACTGAGTGTCCTCTAAGATGTGCATAGTCCTTTCACCTGACTCCCATATGTTCTTACAGAGGTGATGTGACCTGGGACTGCATAAAGACACAGCTGAGTGAGTTCGCCCATTGGATTTGGCTCTGCCTAGAAGACACCACCTTTGCCCTAGTGGACTGGGCATTGACCATGATATCCCAGCAGTAGGCCCTGCCTGAGCAGTCACTTGTTTCCATTTCAGAAAGGCCAACAAAGACTGTTGAGGGGCAGGGGAATATGCATGGGAGTATGTGTCTGCATGAATGTCTTTTTTGCTCTTGTTAACTTGGTGCCTCTTGTTTTGGCCTTATCCCATCTCTGCAAAGTGACCTGCTGCCTCTGCCCTAGTACACCCTTTGAAGAGGCATGAGCCTAGATTCTGTCACTTCCTGCAGGCCCTCAATCTCCTATATGTGCCCCATAGAACTCTTATGCCTGACCCTGTGTCACCCAGCTCTTCGGCTCTCCAGGAAAACATCTGGCAATTTGTGCTCTTCTGGGAATTTCTTCTTTACTGTCCTGTGTCCTTAAAGGTACAAAAACAGTTCATCCACAAAGAGACTAAACTCACAGTGAGAGTTCCTTGCCTCCTCCGACAGACCTGTTGTTCCCAGGCTCCTGAGCCCCAAGGAAACATACCTGGAAAGCTGGGAAGCATGAGGAAGGGCACGAAGTGGCCAGCGGGCTTCGGTGCCTATTCTCAGTCACAACTTCAGCCATAATAGCAAGCTGCTGATAACAAGAGCAAGAGCTACAGGGACATTAGAAAGCACACACACATCTTAGCACCCTGGACAAGGCCACCAAGGTCTGTTGGTTGGCCTAAAGGTAGCACTGAAAATAGATTCCTCTTACACGCGCCTTATGCCGTCAGAGCCCTCCAGCTGGTCCACCATCACCATTCCTAGCCCAGTATAATGGAGTAGAAGAAAAAATAAGGCGGGTTGTCAGGGATGTGAGTCTCATATGGCTCAGCTGCTCCTTTCTTCTCTTATCCCCATCTACCCCTCAGGCCTAGGGCTCTACCAGAGTTCAGTGATTATGTGCCTGCTCCCCACCTTAGGCCCAGGGACCTCTTCCTCAAGCATCCCAGTGGAACGGAGGGCTCTCAGTATGTCTTCTGAGTCCTGTATATGCCTACTGAGTGGAATAAAAAACACAGATTTGATCTCTCGCTGTTGTGTTTTGGGAACTCCTCCGCCCCAAGATCTTTGGGTTGGTTGGAATAAACAAATCTACCCAGTGTATTTCAGCCTTTACTTTCTGCATAATCTAACCAAGGACTCAGCTGCTTCCTTTTTATGTCCCTTCTAACTTGCTCTAGGAATTCACGTCTTGACATGGAACCGGTGGCCATCCTGAAAATTCTGCCCTAATGGTGTGGCATCATATTTTACAAGTTTGCTTTGCAGAAGGTGGTCTAATCTTAGACAAAGGCACAAAATTTGGCAACATTGTTATGCAAAGAAGGCCATGGCTAAGCTGAAATTATCTTCCGTAGTACTGAACTAGAGCAAGGAGGTTATTGGGATGGGCACCAACATTGGCCCGAGCCTGGCTTTGGTAGCTGAGCTGCCATGCCAGGAGATCTATGGCATTGATCAGGCAGCCCCAGAACTTTAACCGGAGCCCTTAAGACTATGAGCTGCTAAAGGCATCTCCATAGGCCAGCTCTTTCCTAAGGAGCCAGGCCTGAGGTCAATGCTCTCCATTGGGTGCCTTCTTGCCTCAAGGTGCTACGGGAAGAGCCCAAGCTGGATACCTTAATGCCGGGATCTTCCAGTGTCCACACCTGGAAACAAAAGGCAAGTTTGGAATATAAGGTGCAGTGTCACCTAGGCTACTTCTTACACACCAACTTTCTCCCCAGCTGCCTTAAAAACCACCCCGAGCATGATTTTGGTGATTTGGTCCTAAACTTTAGAGCTATGGAGACATCATCTTTGAAGATGTGAACAGTGAAGTAGACTAAAGATGTTTATAGTTACACAGTAAGCTGGCTAATTTTTTTACCAAATAACCAGCATGTATAAAGAGCATAAATGAGCCCCGGTACTGAAGACCCATCTTGAGAGGCGCATAAAACATCCCCCTACTGGTCAAAACACTTTCCAATCTAGGCTCATAGACTTCTTTTCAAAGCTCCAGTAGAAGGGGCCCAAACATCTCACCTACTGGCTTCATCAGAGGTAAGTACTTTTGAGAATCACAGAGATGTGCCTTAAGCACGATGACTGGGTGAACAGCTTCTTTGCCAGAAAACAATGGGATATCCGTGAAGCAAGCTGAAGTAGACAATGGAGACTTGTGAGGAAAAGAAGGAAATCCCTTCTGTACTGTGGATATCTGTCCTACTGTCTGGCACCAATCCAGTGGTGATGGGACACGGCGACGATGAATTTGTCAAATGTTCCTGTTTATATACCTGGAAAGGCTACTGGCCACTACTAAAGTGTCCAGGGACTTTGGAATCACAGAAAACACATTTGTTTGAATCTTCACGTGAAATGAACTGTGTGAAACCATGAACATGCATAGTGCCATGTAAGATAAAATGGCTTGATTTATTAAGCTTTTAAATGAATCAGTATCATGGCCCTACAAAAGAGAACTTTACTAAGGAGCTTAGCACTGAAAGCACAAAACTAGAAAATGGAGATGGGGGTTCATCACTATTGCTTTAATTTCTATTGTATTGCTGGTCAGAGTACAGAAATAGCATCCTCTTGGTGGGCCCAGAACTCTTGAAATTTATCTTTTTTTATGTAAACCCAATTTCTCCCTACCTCTTTTTCTAATTTTAAAAATGCAAAACTGATCAATATCAAAAAATTAAAAATATGTGTCCGATGTACCATACCCCACCTCAGCAGGGAAATTGGGTGGGGTTGCCTTCCATCTCTCTTCTTTAGAACCATGCTTGTTCTTTGTAATTTTACAACATTCACTTTTGATTGTCTTGTTTTTTACATTATTGTAGTCATTGTGTATATTGTCTCTTCACTCTGCTTACTTCACATCAATTCATGCAAGTCTTTCTACATTTCTCCATATTCTTCATAGTTATTTTTTTTTACAGCACAGTAATATTCTGTCATATTCATATGCTGCAATTTGTTTAGCCATTCCTCAGGCAATTGGAATGTACTTCAAGTTCTTAGCTACCACAAAAATTGCTGCTCTGATATTTTGGTGTATATATGAGGATTTTCTTATCAATAACCTCCTTAGGATATAAGCCTAGTAGTGGAATCTCTGGGTCAAAGGATTTGGACATATTTGTCAGTTTATTTGCATAATTTCAATTTGCTTTCCACAATGGTTGTCCTGGTTCACAGCACCACCAACAATGCAGTAGCATGCTAGGATTCCCCAAGACCCCTCCACTGTGGGCACAGAATTTTATTAGGAATAACAGCAAAAAAGAAAATTCCTCTCATGATTTCCTGGTAAACTATTAGGGTAATGTTTGCTTGCTCTGAGACTTCAGACATAGGAATGTAAAGAAAATGAATGCTATTTGAGATGTCCTATAGAATAAACATCACTTTTGTCCATGGTTTCTGCATTGCCAAAAGTACAGACAAAAAACAGCCCAGAGGGACTTATAGATTCAGTGGGAAATGTTTTGAGAGGCTGCTTATATTTCTAACACTATAAGATTTGCCAGGGGAGGAGAAAACCAACCAAAGACCTCTCTTCAAGAGTACAGAAAGAATAAAAAATTAAAATGATGGCAAAGACATCTTAAGTGAATTTGAGTGCTGTACAGCAGGAAGAAACCATAAAACTAAGAACTAGAAGAGTGTATTTGTTTGGCCTTGGTTCTTGGTGAACATGTTTTTTCAATAAAATCATTTTCTGGAATGAATGAGGTAGCAAAGGGGAAGACATTGGAACTGGAAAAGAAAAATCACTAGTGAAATGAAAGGAGGTCCAATGGAAGAACCTTCTCATGGAAGGAGAGTTATGTTCTTTTTTTATATTTTTTTCCTTTTCATTTTTTAAATTCAATTTTATTTTCAGTTCTGAATTTTCTCTCTCTTCCATATCCCCCTCCCCCATGCATTGAGAAGGCAAGCAAATCAAAATCCATTACAAATATGGACAGTCAAGCAAAACCCCACATTGGCCATGTCCAAAAAAAAGAAAATGGGCTTCAGCCTGCACTCTCACATCTGGCAGCCCTCTACCTGGAGGAGGTGGATAGTATATCTCATCATGAATCAGTCTCCTTGGATTGGTGGTTGGTCATTGTGTTGGTCACAATTCCTAAATCTTTAGCTGTTTAACTTTACAAAATTGTTACTGTATATTTGGTTCTGCTCACTTTACTTTGCATTAGTTCATACAAGTCAGGTTTTGTTTTGTTTTGTTTTGTTTAAATCATCCCCTTAGTTCTTACAGCACAATGATATTCCATTTGCCATAGCTTGTTTTGTTTAATCATTCCCCAAGTGATGAGCATGCCCTCAGTTTTTGATCCTTTTTCCCTGATCTCCTTGGGGTATAGACCCAGTAGTGATATCATTGAGTCAAAAAGTACACACAGTTTAATAGTTTTTAGTCATAGTTCCAAACCTTTGAAATGCTTTCCAGACTGGTAAACAAATTCAAAGCTCCATCAACGGTGCATTAAGGTACCTGTTTTCCCACAGCCCCTCTAACATTTGTCATTTTGCTTTTTTTACAAAAACTGAGCATATATTAGGTTATAGATATATTGTAAATAAATGTAAAAGAGCAAAAATAGTAAACATCCTTTAAAGATCATAATACCAAAAAAAGTAATCATCTGTTCAGGGAGCTCAAACAAAAGAAACAAACTCGAAGATTTAATCATGAAATTCTAGATTCTAAACCAGAGGGCTAAAGAAACAATTATGTGAAAGGAAACGATGAAGCCATATACTAAAATTTCTGAGACGCAGCTAGATCAATCCTCAAAATATGTAGTATACCCAAAAGGGACAGATTTATGAAATAATTAAGCTTTTAAAAATTAGGAACTAGGAGGCAGCTGGATGGCTCAGTGGATTGATAGCCAGGCCCAGAGACGGGAGGTCCTGGGTTCAAATATGGCCTCAGACACTTTCTAGCTGTGTGACCCTGGGTAAATCACTTAACCCCCATTGCCTAGCCTTTACCACTCTTCTGCCTTTGAACCAATAATCTAAGACAGAAGGTAAGGGTTTAAAAAAAATTAGAAACCAACAAGTAACTAAAATAAGCACAAAACAGGACATGTTGAAAATTGGAGGAGAAATAAAATGGAACAAGTGTGAAAAAGGAATCCTTTGTTCTCTTTGCCTAGTTGAAATTAATACTTTGACAATAATTTAAGTACCCCTACTTAGTACCTCACTAGATTGTGAGGACAAGATTAGCTCTCTTTTGTCTACCTTTTGACTGAATCAACACAAGCTTGAACTAGGTAGAAGAGCTCACAAACCACTTAGTGAGTTCACACCTTACTTGATGCTATGTGAAAAAACAGCAAGATACTTGGAGAGTCCCATCTTTTTCCCCAAACTGAAACATCCAGAAACTCAAGAGTTTACACACTCAGAAAGGCTTGAATCCAAAGGTGACAACTCGGACAATTTGGAAACTGATTGGCTCCCACGAAAAGGGGCAGGGACAGGAAACCACCATAAAAGCCATGAAAATCCCTGAGCAGTCAGTCTGGTGAAGGTGACTCTAGTGAAGAGTGTCTCCTGGAGATAGTCTTTGAGGGAACTTCACTGGAGACTGTGGCTTAGGCTGGGGCTTGGATCATGGCATCAACCTTGGATTCTGACTTCTGGACTACCTAGTTGGGTGAGTGAAAAGGGCTGACTCCTTTCCTAGTTTCCTAAGAGACTAGTTTCCATCTTGGAGGAGGCCGGTAGTTACTCACTACTGGCCCTCCTGGCTGAGGACTAGTATAGATATTTTTTCTAACCTCTCTCACATTTCTCTACCTTATTGTTTTCCACTCTATTTTTCTAAATAAACTTCTGACTTGAGATATAATAACTCCAGCCAACCACATTATTTCACATAATTTAAGTCCAACCACTAAATTTAAATCTTACACAAGAAAGAATATAGAAATGTTCAAACTAAAAGCTGGTTCTTTTGCTAGTTGATTGTCAAACTTAATAAACTTTTAGCCAATCTGATTAAAAAGAAGGGAGCTCACCAAAAGGCAAATAAACAAAGATTAAAATACAACAAACTAGAAATAATTAGAAGGACTTTATTTAGAAATAGAAGTACCAACTGTGCACAAGTATATGCTAACAAAACTAAGAACACAAAAGACATAGAACTACCTTCAAAAATATAAAATATTCAAACTAATAGAAGGCCAAATGGAGATCTTCAGAAAAAGGAGAGCTAGCTTTAAAAGTAACCTGTTGTTATATATGTCCAACTCTTCATGATTCTATTTGGTTCTCCTTCCCCAGTTCATTTTACAAGTAAGGAAACTGAAGCAAACAATGTTAAGCAACTTTGCCCAGTCACACAGCTAGTTAAGTGTCTGAGGGCAGATTTGAACTCAGAGTCTTTTCTTGACTCCAGGTCTAGCACTTTATCCACTGCCTCACCTGGGTCCCCCTCTAGAGGAACCACCAAAGGAAAAAACCTCATTGTCCTGTTAGATTTACTTTTAAAGAGCAATTCATGCCAATAAGATAAAATTCTCAAAAATTGAGATCTCTATCATATTCCTTTTATGAGACAATTTAGATCTAAAATGTAGTTAAACCAGGAGAGAATAAAGGCAAAGAACTATAAATGTATGTTCTTTTTTATATATGAGGTTAGAAGTTAGACTTTATTTATTTTGAGATTTTTACCTAATTAATTTAGAATATTTTCCATTGTTACATGATTCGTGTTCTTTCTCTCTCCTTCTCCCACCCCCCTTCCATAGCCAAGGCTCAATTCCAATTTTACATGTGTTGATCAAGACATATTTCCATATTATTAACATTTGCACTAGGGTGATAACTTAGAGTCTACATCCCCAATCATATATCCCCATTGACCCATGTGATCAAGCAGTTGTTTTTCTTCTGTGTTTCTGCTCCCACAGTTCTTTCTCTGGATGTGGATAGTGTTCTTTCTCCTAAGTCCCTCATAGTTGTCCTGGATCCTTGCATTGCTGCTAGTAGAGAAGTCCATTATATTAGATTGTGCCACAGTGTAGCCGGCAAATCAGATGATTATAAAAGGCAGTACTTTACATTGCTGCTAGTAGAGGAGTCCATTACATTTCATTGTGCCACAGTGTATCAGTCTCTGTGTACAATGTTCTCCTTGTTCTGTTCCTTTCAGGCTGCATCAGTTCCAGGAGTTTGTTCCAGTTCACATGGAATTCCTCCAGTTCATTATTCCTTTGAGCACAATAGTATTCCATCACCAACAGATACCACAATTTGTTCAGCCATTCCCCAATTGAAGGGCATACCCTCATTTTCCATTTTTTTGCCACCACAAAGAGTGCAGCTATAAATATTTTTATACAATTCTTTTTCCTTATTATCTCTTTGGGATACAAACCCAGCAGTGGTATGGGTAGATCAAAAGGCAGACAGTCTTTTAAAGCCCTTTGGGCATAGTTCCAAATTGCCATCCAGAATGGTTGGATCAAATTCACAACTCCAACAGCAATGCATTAATGTCCCAATTTTGCCACATCCCCTCCAATGTTCACCACTTTGCTGTCATTTTAGCCAACCTGCTAGGTGTGAGGTGATACCTCAGAGTTGTTTTGATTTGCATTTATCTAATTATAAGAGATTTAGAACACTTTTTCATATGCTTATTGATAGTTTTGTAAATTTATGTTCTTAATGAATATAAATTCAAAATAAAACCCTACCAAACAGACTGTAGCAATTTATCCAAAAAAAACCCATCCCTTGTGACCAAATTGGATTTGTACCTGGGATGCAACATCCAAGAAACAATCAGCACAATTAATCGAATTTTTAAAAAACACGTAAAAAAAACCACAAAGTACCTTAACTCATGTATGCTAAAGATCCTACAAAATGCAAGCATGAAGGGATCGTTTTTAATATTATCAAAATTAGCTATCTACATACAGCCAAAAGCAAGCAATATATGCAATAAGGACGCACTAGCCTTCCCAATAAATATAGGGGTAAAGCAAGGATTCACACTCTTTATGCTATTATTTGATGTAGTTCTAGAAATGCTAGTTATAAGGCAAGAGATAGAAATTAAAGGCATAAAGATAGTCAAAGAAAAGATAAAACTATCCCTGTTTGTTGGTAAAATAATGGCTTGCTTAGAAAATTCTGGGGAATCAGAATAGATATATTAATTGGGGCAATTAATAGCATTAGCAAAACTGCAGTCCACAAATTTAATCCATAAACATCAACAGCATTTCTGCAAAATGATAACAAAATCCAAGTGGGAATAATTGACAGGGAAATCTCATCCAAAATAACTTCAAAATGCATGCAATATTTGGGGCTTAATTTACTGAAGCATACAATATACTAGAAGCATGTATTCAAACTACAAATACACAACTACAAAACGTTCCTTAAAGAAATGAAGAACAACTTAAATACCTGGAACAATATTCAGTGCTCCTGAGTTTTGCCAAGATTATAAAAATGGCGATAAGCCCAAAGTTAATTTACAGTTTTAATGCTATTACCAGTTAAACTACCAAAGTGATACTTTACAAAAGTCAATAAAATGAAACAATAATAAAACAAAAGTCAATAAAATGAAACAAAAAAAATTGTAGCATTCACTGAGAGGAGCAAAAGATGCATTCTTACCAGCCTTTGTTAAGGTCACTTCATTCCTGACCAGGAACCTATCATTCCTATGTTTTAAATTATGATTGAGAAGTACAAGTCCCTTTCTCAGATTCTATCTTTTAAACCAGTTGTTCATCTTCAAAACAAGCTATTACCTTTTTGTATGCCTTGCCTGCAGTGTGAAGTGACAATAAAAACATCACTCATGCCCCCGTATTCTTTTTCTTGCCCAAAACTCAATAATTTTTGGCAATGTTCTTGTAAGTTCTTTCTGCCAGTTTCATTTGTGCCCTTTACCAGAAAGGAAAAACCACTATGGATTGAGGCACTGAGCCAAATTATAAGAGAGACATATGGGTAAATAAGATTCATTCTGCACCCTTGAGACTTATAATCAAAAGGGAGAGAAAGGCATAAACAAATACAAAGCTCATACTATACTCATACAAAAATAAGTATCATAGGACTTCTTCCATCTTCCAAAGGGGACAGTAGTATGGAATAACTCAGAGAAACCTGAAATGAAGGAGGGAATTGGGTGGGGAATTTGGAGGGCTTGGGGCTTGTGAAGAAGGCCAGATGCTGAACCTGAGGAGAAATCTGGGAGAACTTGGGGAAAAATCAAAACTTGAGAATGATGGAGGCTAAAAAAGTAAAGATTGAGGGAAAGGGCTGAGAAGAGGAAGAGGGGAAAAAGTCAAGATAAGAATATAGTGAGAGTCCGGATTAGTCTCCCTCCCAGAAGAGAGGAGGAGGTTTAAAGAATGCCTCTCCACACGCCAAGTTTTCAAGGATACATTAGAAGACCAGAAGAAAGTCTTGCCTTCAGAATGAAGAGAAAGTAGATGGAGGTTCTGACACATCACAGGGAAACCCTGACTCAAGCCCAGACTGGGTTGTAGGGTGGAAGAAAGTCACCTAGAAAATGAAGGGAAAAACATTTGGAGCTAAGAAACAAGCCTGAGGATTTCTGTAGAGGGAATTGGGACTTCTGAAAGGGATATTGTTGTTTGTACTCAAAGGAATAAGAATGTGGATCCAAAAATGCCATCTGGTGGGAGATGATCCAATCAGGGTTAGAGAACAAAAGTAGCTGTTTGTCAACCTGTTCACAATGGAAAGGTCCATTGTTTTCCTTGAGTGCACAAGAACAACAGAGAACCTCCCAAGACTAGTCAAAATGAATGATGACTCCAGGCCTGGCACTTTCTCCACTGTGCCACCTAGCTGCCCTTTTCTCTGAGGGGAAAAAAGGCGAGATGTTGAAGCAAAAGATTAATAATGTACTAGCATGCTAGAAATTTTATTTCATTTTAAAATATTTCAATAACAATTTTCCACATCAGTTTTCTGAAGTCTCCCTTCCTTCATCCCTCTCCTCTCCAGGAGCTGGCAAGCAATTCAGTCTGGGTTATACATGTATTATCTCACAAAACATGCTGCAATAATTTTTGAAGAGACAAAGACCTACTTGTACTAAAATATTTCTAACTGTTCTTTTTGTGGTGGCAAAGAATTGGAAATTGAGGGAATATTCATCAGTTGGGGAATGGCTGAACAAACCGTGGTGCGTGTTGGTGATGAAATACTACTGAGCTGTAAGGAATGATGAACACGATGATTTCAGAAAAAGCTGGAAAGACCTCCATGAACTGGTGCAGAGTGAAATAAGCAGAACCAGGAGAACATCGTACACAATAATAGCAATATTGGACACTGATTATCTGTGAAAACTTGGCTACTCAGCAGTGTAGGGTTTCAGTTATAATGAATCATGAAGGTATTAAAGATGTATTCAAAAGCTGACTCTAATGAGCAAAGTGCTCATGGACCAGACGTATGGATATATTTTTTAACGTTTCACATGATTGATTTCTGAATCCTTAAATTGGTTGGGTATTAAATTTTGTGTAACTTAGAAATCAATCTTAGAAATCCAGAAGGCTGGCAGACAAGTTCTAAAGGTGCTTTGATACCTGGCGAAGATCTATTGCGTTATCATCCGCTCTTTTGGTTTTGTCATTAACATGTTAACAAGGCTGATGTACTGACTATTTGATGGACAACCTGCAACCCCTTTGCTTCTTTCCTTAATAAAGACAGCTCAGATCAGTCACAATCTCTCTCTGACCATCTGAGAAGCTGACAGGCTGACACCTGACACCAGGCCTACATCTTGTCTGTGGGTTTCTTATTTCTCTGATTTTTCTATGTCTCATTCTTTCTAGATAAGCTTAACCCTTTGTTTTCCAGTGTCCAACTTCCCTCCACAGATGATTCTGACCTACGCAAGAATCTTATGTATAAGCTGGACTCTACAAGCAGTGCAGTGATCTGGGACAATCCTGAAAGACTTATGATGGGGAATGCTCTCCACCTCCAGAGAAAGAACTCCTGGGGTTGTCTTTCACGTCAGTGTATTTATGGTTTTATTTGGGGGTTTTGGTTAGGTATGAGTGTGCTCTTACAACAAAGACCAATATGGAAGTGGGTTTTGCATGACAATAAAAATAAAAAATACATAATTTTAATAAATCTATCAGTTTTCATTCAAGCTTTGTTCAGCTTGAAGAGAGAAACAGATAAAATGACAGTCCCCTCAATGCCCTTGGATACATCTCTCCCACCCAAACATTTGTAATATTCTTATAACAATTTATTATTATAACATATATAACATTTATAAGATTCTTAAATGAAGAATTTTTACAATAAAACATAATTCTACAAGCCAGCTTAAGGTAAATGTTAATAAGTGCTTCATTAATCCAGAACAATAGGAACTTAATCTTGGAAAATTGTTTTTCTATAACTATTCAATTCATCCATGACTATTCTATTCAAGTCATGGAGAAAAAGGCTACTATTCTTGGGTGTATTATTACCCAAACAGGGGGAAAGGGAATCAACCAAAGGATCCTTTCAAATGTCCTTATCCAATTACTACCTGAATTATTTCAAGGGAGGAGTTCTCCTAGGTTGATATGAGAGAAAGAGAGACCGAGACAGAGACCGAGGTAGAGGTGTGAGAGGGAGGGAGAGAGAGATAGGGAGGGGAGAGAGAGAGGAGGAAGGGAAAAAGAGGGAGAGAGGGGGGAAGGGGGAGAGAGAGAGAGAGAGAACAGAATATCTTTTTGGAACTGATGGTTAAAGATAAATAAGATTTTCTTTCAGATTAGTCTAAAGGCCTCAGACTAGGCAACTTTTAAAATGCTTTTTAAAGGACAGAGTAGGGAAATGGGAAGGTATCGGTTTTCACATGGACATTGTCTGGAATGTACTTAAGATTGGGAGAGCAAATTTCAAAAGGTTCTTAGTACTAAAGAGAAAATATTGATATTAATAGCATACTTTGTATTTTTAAGCCTGAGTCTGCCAGAAACAATTTTATTTAACATTAGTATCCAAGCCATTTCTGGCTTAGAGAGAGATGTCCAAATTGGCATAGTTCCCCCCATGCCCTCTGACATGATTATCTGCCCCCAGCATTCATGAGAATCTTGAAGAAAAATCTAGTAATTTTGGCTTAACATTAGTGACTGAGTAACAAAATCACCAAAACAGTACTTCTAGGACTGCTCCCCTCCCCCACAAGAGTCAAAGTGAAATTCTTCCTTTGATCAATATCTTCATCCTTTCTCAAAGGATTGGGCTGGGGTGTCCATCACTTTAGAAAAGTGGGAGAGGTAACAATTTAAATAAGAATTAGAATTTTCAGTTGTCCTTTCATGGACAGCTAGGTGGAGCAGAAAGAATCAAGAGCTTGGCTTGGAGTCAACTTCCTGAGTTCAAATCCTGCCTCAGACACTTATTAACTATGTGACCCAGGGCAAGGCACTTAACCCTGTTGGCCTCAGTTTCCTCATCTGGAAAATGATCTGTAGAAGGAAATGGCAAATCACTCCTGTATCTTTGCCAAGGAAACCTCAAAGAAGGATAAAATACAACTCAACAATAATTGCCCTTAATCCATAACTATGAGAGACTAAGCCACTCTCAGCAATACAACCATGAAAATAATTCTGAAAGACTTATGACAAAGAATGCTATCCACCTCCAGAGAAAAAACTATAAGAGTTGGATGCAGATCAAAGCATACCATTTTCCACATCAGTTTATTTATGGTTTTATTTTGGGTTTGGGTTTTATGAGTATTCTCTTACAACGATGACCAATATGGAAGTATGTTTTGCGTGCTAATGCATATATAAACCAGATCAAATTGCTTTCCATCTCCAAGAGGAGGGAGAGAAGGGAGGGAGACAATTTAGATCTTATAATTTTGTCAAACTTATATTGAGAATTGTTATTATCAGTAATTGGGAAGATATTTTTAAAAAAGAATATTTAAAAAGTGAAAGTTATATTGTACACTTACAGAGAAAGCTGGGAAAAAGAAAGTTCTCTAAATTTCTACATTCATCGTTTGGTTCTGTATATTTCCAACAGAAAATATCAACGAATTTTCCAGATTAAAGCATTAAAAAGGTATGAATAACAACTGTTAGGGAAAGAAGCTAAAAAAAAAAAAAAAAAAAAAAAAAAAAAAGGCTAATGCTGAATTGAAAGTCCTCCAAGGAAAAAAAGGAAACGATGGCCATGGCCAGACTACAATCTAGAGGATTATGGTCAGTTCCGGGCACTGCATCTCAGAAAGGATATTTGATAAATTGTAGACGGTCCAGAAGATTGCAACCAGAATGTTGAAGGGCCTCAAGTCTGCACTGTATGAGGATCAATTAAAGGAGATAAAGTTTAGTCTGAAGATGAGAAGCCTCGGGCTTGACTTCTTTAATAGTTTGACCCAGGATCAGAGCTGGGAGTAATGGGTGGAAGAGGCAAATGTAGGTTTTTTGTTGCATTTTCCTATTCTAAGGATTTTATGTTCCATAAAGGGAAAAGAAAAGATTTAAGGGGTAGGATTCTCCCTCGGCGGGAAAACAAATAAACAATCCCTCCACTCCCCTTCCCAGACTTAGCTGGGTAAATTGCAAGCAATACTTCAGGGCGTCCGTGACTTCACGGATGCAGACGCTCCCACCGGTGGGTCCTCTAGATCACAACCCATCCACGCCTGCCTTCTCATTCTGGGCCTCCCCGGAGTCTCCCGTCCTCTGGTCTCCTTCAGCGTGCTGGGAGCAAGTGTGGCGGCTTGCTCGCCGGGGATCGAAGCAGCCCTGGGCCCTGGAGGGGACACGCTCCTTCCACCGCTGGCCACCTCCTGCCTGACCCAGACGGATGGTCCTAAGGGACGCGAATCAGTGGGTAAAGCGTTGCTCGGTATTACTAATAACGCACTTGTATGCACGTGGCTTTAGACTGAGCCGCACTTAAATTATATTTTTAAAGGGGCAGGGGGAGAGGAGGACAGGGAGGCATGTGCAATTCAACCGAAGGTGGGGAAAATTCCTCCTCGAAGGCTGCTTGCTGGGGCTAGTGAAAACTGGGTTTTTCTCCGAGAACGCAGGCTTAAGCCTACGAGACCAGAAGCTAGCAAAACTACATCTGATATAAAAGCAGAGGAGCACACCTCCCATGTAAAGTTAAGAGGAATCTGGAGAAAGGATAAGGTAGCGAGGCCTTCGATAGCTCAGTTGGTAGAGCGGAGGACTGTAGTGGAATTACTCTGGTTATCCTTAGGTCGCTGGTTCGATTCCGGCTCGAAGGACTTCCGAAATATTTTTCTTGTTTTAGCCGCTTGAAATGTAATTAACTTAATTCAGTTTAATGGGTTAAGATTATGTATGTGTAAGCACGCACGTCCCATGTCTTTTCTCCCAAAATGACATGATTGCATTGAATTCCGAGGGCGTAGGACAAGAGGTGTGTCACAGGATCCAGCGCTACATTATCAGGTGTGTGCATGCCCGAAGGCCTATTTCGGCAGGCTTTGTAAAATTGTTTGTATCAATGATGGGTGGAGCCCTACTCTTAGCGTATGTTTCGGTTAATTCATCTGGTAGAATGTTGTGGTTTTGTCCCCCACCCCCAAAACCCCCCATTCCTAGCTTTTGAGCTTTGATACTTCTCTTTGAATAGCCAAAGGGAAAAGACAAATAGCAGACTGGCTAAATTCTCTACCCTAAGGAAAAGGGAACAAGCAACAGGGAAGGTGGGGGATTAGCTCAAATGGTAGAGCGCTCGCTTAGCATGCGAGAGGTAGCGGGATCGATGCCCGCATCCTCCAGTTGTTTGTTTTTGTTTTTGTTTTTTTTTGGCATAGACTTGGGTAACACATATCCTTATCCAATAATTCAAAGCCGATTTCAGAGGCCTATAACTAGTTTTGATCTTATTCTTTTTATCGTGGTCGTTATAGACAAGCGGTTATTTTTCCATTCAGTAGCTCCGTGCTCCTGCCTCTTTGCAGTCCAGCCCAAATGACTGTTAACCGTCCCCGGGGTAGCGGATGCGAGTGGAATTCTCTCGGGAGCTGGGTGGCTGCGAACCCCAAGACGTTACTTAGCCGGGGAACCAGACCCCGCCGACCGCGAGGGGAGAAAAAGACCCTCACGCCCCGACCAATGGCAATGAGTGTTGCTGGGTGGGTGGGCAGCTGCGCCCGCGGCCAATAGGCGGATGGCTTGTTGTTTCCTGGCAGAGCGGGGTCCCGGCGCCGCGGCGCTCCCGTTTTGTTTGGGTCCTGGGCGACAGGCCCAGGCGCTGAGCCGGGGCTGGAGGCGCAGCCACACTGACGGGAGAAGGAACGGGAGCGCCGGCCCCGAGAGAGGTGAGGGGCTTTCTGCGGCCGGGCTCCCCAAACCCCGATTCAGCCCCCGGCCCCGCCCCCCCGGCCCGGAGCCCCTTCTGGGATCCGGCCCCGCCCCTGTCTCTCCGGCTGCCGCCGCCGCTACACGCCCGGTCCCGCTCTAGTCCGGGAGCCGCCGGGATCCAGGCTCCCGGCGCCTATCCCTCTCCCCACGCCCGGGCTGGGTAGGTGGGCTGGTCCGCGTTGGGAGGTGCTGCCCTTGTCCCCTGTCCCACGCCCGGTGCCCAGACGTCGGTGCTCCACTCCTGCTTTCTCAGCCCTTTGGGGAACTGATTTGGTAGAAGCTCGGGGCTTGCAGTCCAGCTCTTCCCTCAACCACCGGACCCCTGGGGTGGGGGTAGGGTTGTGGGACCGGGGTAGCGGGGTGCAGCCCTAGCCGGGGCTCAAGCCCGATAGCCCTGCTGAAGTTGAGGTGTAGAGCTGCTCGGTGACCTGGACGACCCCTGCCCCGCTTCCTCGTGCCTGGAATAAGCCACCCGTGTTCTACCTTCTTTTCCACCATAGGTGGAAAGCAATGGGAAGCTGGGCCCGGGAGGAGGCTGCACAAGTGTCTCTCCAGGTTAAGCTGATCCACGCGGGGGAGAGGAGGGACTGGGGGGAGGGGCTCCGAGGTGAAACTTAGCTCCTCCTTCCAAGTGGCGCCGGCGGCTGGGGAGGAGGGGGGTCCTCCTCGGGAGTGCCTCCATACGTTGGGGTGTCCTTCCTAGAATTGAGGCCGATCTACTTACACAGTGAGACTTTGGGCGGGAAAGAGAAAGAGGGCTCAGAGTCTGGTGTTTTCGGCCCGTTTTAGTCCCGTGTACCCTTTCAGGGATGGAAGCCCCTGGGGTCTGGAGATTGGGCTAGCCAGTGCAGTAGCATAATGGAGTTAGGTCATAACCCTAAGCCCAGAGTTAATGGTGGTAACTTCTCCTTTTGCTGTTCTATCAAAGCTGCTCCCCAGTTTTCTTGAAGTACTGGAAAGCACCCTCAGAACCCCAGAGACTAATAAAGTCAGTTTTCACAGCTTGTCTTCTTCCCCTCTCCTTCCCCTCCTTCCTTCCTTCCCTATCCCCATCCCATCCCCTTAGCTCTCAGGGCCAGTCTGGGGCAGGAGGATGCTTACCCAGCCCCACCATGGAGCTGCGCTGTGGGGGACTGCTGTTCAGTTCCCGATTTGACTCAGGGAACTTGGCCCATGTGGAGAAGGTGGATTCTGTGGCTAGTGAAGGGGAGGGGGGCGGGAGTGGGGGATCAGCCCCCACCACCAGCGGAGTATCCTCTACCTCTGACTACGAATTCAACGTGTGGACACGGCCTGATTGTGCTGAAACAGAATATGAGAATGGGAACAGGTATGAAGCTGGGGTCAAGGGGAGGGAATATGCAGAAACCCAGAGCCATACTTCCTTTGGCCATACTCTCCTCCCTGTTTTCCCAGGGACCTACTTGACTCTCCTCACACTTTCACAGTACCAAACTTCTCATCCCCATTGAACAGACTTTTCCCATTCTTTCTACTAACCTGGCTTGCTCCAGTTCTCTTGCTATCTCATCCCACTCTCTTACAAACTTCTCTCTCTCCCTACTCTATCCTGCTAGGTCATGGTTCTACTTCAGTGTCCGGGGAGGAATTCCAGGGAAACTCATAAAGATCAACATCATGAACATGAACAAGCAAAGTAAACTCTACTCCCAGGGCATGGCACCCTTTGTGCGGACATTACCCACTCGACCCCGATGGGAACGGATCCGTGACAGGCCCACCTTTGAGGTATAGTTTCCACATAAAAGAAAGGACTATTGCTATAGAAAAAGCAAAAAGGGGGGGAGGGAGCAGAATAGGAGATGCCAGTATCCCTAGAGAAAAATCATTCTCTTGTCCTGTACAATGAACTAGGAAGAAAGGACTCTTAGGTTGACTGCTTTAAACCCAAGTTACATCTATATCCTTTAATATGTCTTTAATCCCAGTGCCTAGGGAGGCAAAGAAAGGGCTGGTAGCTAAGGCAAGTACCTGAATAGAGACAGGTGACATATTCTCAACTGTGAAGTTGAGAAACTGGTTACTGTTGCCATGATGGTGAAAACTAGACACTAATGCAGTGTTAAGAAAATAGCTGCCAGTATTGAGTTAAATATTTATGGGGGCAGTAGTTGGTTGTCCTTTCCTCTTCCTCCTCTGTCCCTTCAGATGACAGAGACACAGTTTGTGCTGTCCTTTGTGCACCGATTCGTGGAGGGTCGTGGGGCCACCACCTTCTTCGCCTTCTGCTACCCCTTCTCCTACAGTGACTGCCAGGATCTGCTGAACCAGCTAGACCAGCGCTTTCTGGAAAGCCATCCTTCGCTTACTAGGTGTGTTCTCAGATCTTTTCTCTCCACAAAGTATAGTAAGCAAAGCATGCCTTTGCTTCTCTAGTGATTTGTCCCAATAGCTCTGAATTGATACTTTTTCAATCATTTCTCTTAATAGTTGTGTACTACCATTGGCTTCCTTTGAGAAATGAGTATTAGTTGCCTTGATCTCATCATGCCATTCATACTTCATATTTTTTTGACTAGTTCAGACCTTCTACAGTCTGAGCCAAAAAGAAAGAGGATAAAATTTTTCTAAAGTTAGTCAAACAAGTATTTACTCATTGACTCCTTTGTGCTCAGAATATGCTTTAAGTATAGATCCAGAACCAATATGGGCTCTTATGCCCCCACAGAGCACAGCCTGAGAGAGAATCCCCATCTCTGAGAAGCCCCAAACCAAAGAAAAGGCCATCATTATAAGCTCTTTCCAGATTTTTGCCCCACTGATGGAGAGCTTTCTTTATGCCAGCATATGTGCCTTATTTCCTAGATTTTTGACCTGCATTCACTTTTCTATTACTTTCTGCTTCTGCTTCTGTTTTTTTTTTTTTTTTTTTTTTTTACCCTTGTACTTCGGTGTATTATCTCATAGGTGGAAGATTGGTAAGGGTGGGCAATGGGGGTCAAGTGACTTGCCCAGGGTCACACAGCTGGGAAGTGGCTGAGGCCAGGTTTGAACCTAGGACCTCCTGTCTCTAGGCCTGGCTCTCACTCCACTGAGCTACCCAGCTGCCCTCTGCTTCTGTTTTTTGATTAAATTTTTGCATTCAATTTCTAAATGACAAAGGTTTAAGGTTAAGGGACCAGGTAGTTTTTGTCTCCCTATCTCTACCCTAATTCTCTTCTGCAAATGTGGACTGTCCCTTCTTGAGACATTGGGAGATTCCCATGGCCTGATGACCTTATCCTTGCAGCCCCTTAGATTCCATCTATTACCACCGGGAACTTCTTTGCAACTCTCTGGATGGACTTCGTGTAGATCTGCTTACTGTGAGTTCCTGTCATGGGCTTCAAGATGAACGAGAACCCCGTCTGGAGCAGCTATTTCCTGATACCAGCACTCCCCGGCCATTTTGTTTCTCAGGCAAGAGGGTGAGTGGGGAGGAAAGAAAGGTAGGAAATTGGTTCTTCTCTGTCATTACAAGTGTCTCAGCTGAAGCCTTGACACTTATGAGGTGTTTGTGTATCTCTAATCAGTTTCTCCAGTCTTAGTCTAGAACAAGGGTCAGCAACCTTTTTGGCTGTGAGAGCCATAAACGCCACATTTTTTAAAATGTAATTTCATGAGAGCCGTACAGAGCTCACAGTGTGCGCTCCTGTAACAGCGCCTGAAAAAAAAATTGACTTTATGGCTCCTGCAGAAAGAGCCAGATCTGGCTCTAGAGCCATACGTTGCCGACCCCTGATCTAGGAGTTGAATGACAGCTCAGATTCCTTGCTATCTATTACAACCCCAGCTGGGACTTAGGCTGTGACCGTCCACTGATATACAGAACCAGAACTGACAGTCCTAATAATTGCTCTTCTCTTTATCTCAGATATTCTTCTTGAGTAGTAGGGTGCATCCTGGGGAGACACCATCTAGCTTTGTCTTCAATGGCTTTTTGGACTTTATCCTTCGACCTGATGATCCTCGTGCCCAGACCCTACGTCGTCTTTTTGTCTTTAAGCTGATTCCCATGTTGAACCCAGATGGTGTGGTACGAGGTCATTATCGGTAAGAGGAACACCCCCTACACCTCTCCTGATCATCAGTAGTCCCTTTGATAAATGTTATGGTGGTGTGATTAGGTACAATTTGCTCTGTCCTGCCTTCACAACTCTCCTACATCCTAAAGAGGGAATGCCCCATCCAGCCTGAGAAAGAATACATTTTCCTGGAGCTTTGGGGAGAACTAGGAAGGAAAAAAGATGTAGGGTCACCTGGCTGTGGAGAACTATTCCCAGACTCCTATGTTATATTGATTTAACCATGTACACTCTTCCAAAACACCTGGTACAATGTCAAGCCTACAGAGAAAGTTCAAGAACAATGAAGCTGATAACACTGGTTGCTGTAGAAAGTCTGATTTTGTTCACTGGTTGTCTGGAGCTCTGGGGTGAGGTGTCCTCAATCTTCCCTTTCTTTGGCTTTTCTACTTTAGGCTTAGCTTTTCAGACTATAGGATAATCAGTTCCCTGCTTACAATTATCTTATGCCACTCATGCCAGTCTGTTTTCCCACTTCAGCTTTCCAGAATCCCACTTTACCTCTTGTTTCCACACAGGACAGACTCACGAGGAGTGAACCTGAACCGTCAGTATCTAAAGCCAGATGCAATCCTGCACCCAGCTATCTATGGGGCTAAGGCAGTGCTGCTCTACCACCATGTGCACTCACGTCTGAATTCCCACACTCCCTCTGACCACCAGACAAATCCCCAACCCTCAGCCCCATCTGCTCCTGTTTCTGAACCTGAAAAAAACGACAATCTCCAAAATGAGACTCACATTGGACTCTCAGCTGATGAGGACAATCCGGAGTCCTGGACCCAAGCTGAGCCAGCCGGCCAAGACCCCAATAGCTTGTGGTTTTTGGAATCAGAAACTAGTGAGATGGAGCCAGCCCCTGAAACCATTCCCCCCAAGGAGAGCGGTGTGGCCTACTATGTAGACTTACATGGACATGCCTCTAAAAGGGGCTGTTTCATGTATGGAAATAGCTTCAGTGATGAGAGTGCACAGGTAGGGGGCCTTGAAACTATCTTAGAAATGTTGTATGCCTTAGAAATTAAGGGAGTACAGTATATGAGAACATAAGGAAGGTTAGCTACAAGCTTGTGGCTAGGAGGAAAATTAGCTCTCAGAGGGCACTGGCAATAAATCTGCAAATCTGAGATTATAGAGTACTTTTAAAATCAGCGTTTTGGTGCTAAGGACCAGGCTTGTCAAAACTGTAACAAAAAAATTGGGCCTTCTTTTTTTAAACTTTCACCTTCCATCTTAGACTCGATACTGTGTATTGATTCTGAGGAAAAAGAGTAGTAAGAGTTAGGTAATGAGGATCAAGAGCCTTGCCCAGGGTTACACTGCCAGGAAGTGTCTGAGGCCAGATTTGAATGCATGGTCTCCCATCTCCAGGCCTGGCTTTGTATCCACTATCCATATCGAGCTGCCCCCTAAAATACTGAAGTGGTTTGCCATTTCCTTCTCTAGCTTATTTTCCAGGTAAGGAAACTGAGGCAAATGGGGTTAAATGATTTTTCCAGGGTCACATAGCTAGGATCTAAGGCTTGATTTGAACTTCCTGATTCCAGGCCCAGCACTCTGTCCACTATGCCATCTACCTGTCCTTTATTAGGCCTTTTCTAATGGAAGCCAAAAGGAAAAGATTAGGGTAGGTGGATGATAGGGAAAAGGGCTGAAAGAAATTGTGTTGACTTAACCATACATACCTTCCTTAAACCGCTAGTACAATACCATGGACACAGTGAAAAATTCAAGAATTTTTAACTTGATACTACTGATAATTGTAGCATCTGTAGTTTATTGAATGGAGTGACTTGGCCCTTGCCTTCTCTAGCCTTTATTTCTTTCTCTTTACCACTGTACCTTCTGAGTTTGCTCTTCATCCCAAATAGGTGGAAAATATGCTGTACCCAAAGCTTATCTCCCTGAATTCAGCACATTTTGATTTCCAAGGCTGCAATTTCTCGGAGAAGAACATGTATGCACGGGATCGTCGAGATGGCCAGTCTAAAGAAGGCAGTGGACGAGTTGCCATCTACAAAGCCTCAGGGATCATCCACAGGTTGGGGTGGACACTGGCAAAATAGGGCTTCAGCCTCTGGATAGTTTCCCCAATGAGAACCCACACCCAGCCTTGAGAGGGGAATGGGGTTGTGAAAGCCCAATCTTTCTCAGAAGAAAAGCCTTTTGTCTGTGGGCCTGTCTTCCATTGCTTAGCTTGCAGGGTACCAGGAATGGTTGCCACCTCATTGGGAAGTAGCCCTCAATCTTTTCCCTTGACCACTTTAGAATGTTTGAACTATATGTTTCTGTGTTCCTGATATTCACATCTTTCCAGAGTAGTGATAAAAAAAGGTCTCTGTGTCTTAGCTACACACTTGAATGCAACTACAACACTGGACGCTCGGTAAACAGCATTCCTGCTGCCTGCCACGACAATGGGCGTGCCAGCCCCCCTCCCCCACCTGCCTTCAGATCCAGATATACTGTGGAGCTGTTTGAGCAGGTAATGAGCCACAGGGGCAAGTGCATAGGCATCAGGCAGGGTGGCCTCAAACCATAGGTAGCCTCCAATAGATCCACCTGACTGTCTTCTGGAGAGGGCAGTGCCACTAAGGCTCTGGTTACATCTTTCCAAAGAATGGGGAGTTGTATACTTCTGTACTGGCAGTAGGGCTCCAGTTGAATATCCCTTCCAGCTTTGGGAGTACACCTCTGTCCAACATTTTTTGGGCTCAGGTCTTTCCCCTTCTATTGCCTTTGTTGGACCTTCCTTTTCATCATACAAGAGTATGCATGTCTTTCCTGGCCCCAAAGGATGCTCCACAGAAGAGGAAAAGAGCTTAATTTCCTCCTATAATCTTCAGACCATTCTGCTTTAAACATTGAAGGTCATTAATCCCACAGCAGAGAGTGCTGCTATCTGACTTACCTCGAGATAGCAATTCATAAAAACAGTAGTATGAAAAAGAAAAAATGAAAGACAAAGATTCTCAGCTTGGATAGGAGATCAGATGAGACAGTGACTGTCCCCATAGTATATGCTACAACCAGTGTTCTCTCAGACACGGCATAAGTTTGAGATCCAAATCAGGAACTTTTCGGGTATCACTTTCTTCTCTACGAAGCAGGGGATGGTGCTCCTAAATACTGAGTTGTGTACTTGAACTCCCTTGGCAGGTAGGGCGGGCTGTAGCCATTGCAGCCTTGGACATGGCAGAATGCAATCCCTGGCCACGAATTGTCCTGTCAGAGCACAGCTGCCTCAACAACTTGCGAGCCTGGATGCTGAGACATGTTCGTAACAGCAGAGGTCTAGGTAGTGGCCTCAACATGGGCATCAACAAAAGGAGAGGCTCTCGAACTCCACCAAAAGGGCCTAAGTAAGGACAACAGATGGGGTGGGAGGAAAGAGGAAGTTACCTAATTTTGAGATAAAACATGAGGTCTTGGCTATCTCAAGGAATGTACAAAGTACTGGGGACACATTTAATTTTATAACTAATGTGTGCCATTGGCTGCTTCTAGGAGGGGGAATAGGTGTTATGAATTCAAATTCTCAAGGTGTTTTTGTTGAGAATCCTTAATCTGGGGAAACAATAGGTCATGCAG
The DNA here is from genome assembly GCF_016433145.1 of Gracilinanus agilis. Lineage (NCBI taxonomy): Eukaryota > Metazoa > Chordata > Mammalia > Didelphimorphia > Didelphidae > Gracilinanus > Gracilinanus agilis. The sequence goes on along the minus strand of NC_058131.1, from coordinate 232,361,753 downwards.
AGGGAATAAGAAAGAAACTTCCTGGAAAGGTAGAGCTATCAATTTACTATTCTACTGGCTAGGAGCATTTGTCACAGGGAGGCTACTTATAAATTCCCTAGTGGCATGACCCAGATTGGAAGTACATGAGATGGGCTCAGAGGCTAATCAAGGGTAGATTGCTTTTTCTTCTCCCTTGGTATTACCCTTAACCTAAGGGTATTTCCTTTCCATTGATTCTTCATTGGGGAAGACTTGGAATTTACCCATTACAGATTTCACCTATTCTGTTTCCTTACAGTGGTTTGCCTATATCATGCTCTGAAAATACCCTGAGCCGGACCCGAAGCTTCAGCACTGGCACCAGTGGTAGCAGCCAACAAAACTCTCCACAGATCAAAACTTCACCCAGCTTTACCTTTCATAACAGGCCCACAGGGCTACCAGGCCTGGGTCCTGGCACCCAGAAAGGCAGCCATCGGGTGCTAGGCCCTGTTAGAGGTAAGCCAATAAGGAAGTCCCTGGAGCAAATGTTCCATTCTTTTTGGTGTTGTTGGGGGGAGAATTAGCCCTGATGACTCATTCTTTGGGCTTGAACCAAGGGGTAAACCAATAAAAACCAGATTACAGCAGAATCTGTAGCTTCACCTGAGACCTTGGTTTTTCTTACAGCATGGGGGCCACACACTGGGACCTATGGCTATGAGTAGGGGTCCTACGCACCTTCTACCAAAAGTCCAAGGAACTGTTGGCTTCAACATATTCTGAGTCAGACAAGACCTTTAACAAAAGGGAATGCTAGTTAATAGATTAGTATTGAGGCATGTAATCTCTAAATCAAGGGTTATAGAGCACTGTTGAAAGTAGGCACTCTCTCCAAGTTGTAGCATAGCAAGATGAGATAATGGCTCTATCTCAAGGTCCCTGAGAACTGGAGTTACTTCTGGCTCTAGAGCCTAGGCAGAAGCATAAGTCCTCCAGAATTGAAGGGGCTGACCTCAAGTAACATCTATTCCAGTCTTGCAAGCCAGATTCTTGCTTTCCCTTCCGTGGCTATCCTCAGTGCCGAGAGATGTTGCCCAATATGGCAGGTCCAGGAAAATAATGGCACTCAGAGAGGATAGGCTTTTGGAAAGAAGAAAAAGAAGTTCAGTGGAAGCCAGTCCTGGCTCTACTACTTGCTACCAGGGAAACTTTGGACAAGTAGCTTAACCAGTCTATGCTCATTTCCTCCTCTGTAAAATGAGGTTGACCCTTATAACCTCTAAGGTGTCTTATCCCTCTCAATATATAATTTTATGATCTGAAAGTAATCTGAAGCAAGGAACAGGGAAATAATTATACCTCTAGAAAAAGGTTAGAGTAAGGGTTCTTAATGTTTGTGTCACAGACCCCTTTCACAGGATACACCCCTTATCAGAATGTTTTTAAATGCATAAATTAAAATGGGGCTTTCAAAGGAAACCAAGTGTATTGAAATTGTTATGAAAAAAATTTTAAGTTCTCAGGCCCCCAAGTAAACCCTTGAACTAGACTATTCATCAGTGTCATATGTGGCTTTTGGATTTACAGCTGATCCACAATGTGAAGGTTTCTGGGCTAGTGCTACTCTGAGCTCAGCTGAGGAAAGCTTTCTTTGCTTCTGAGATGAACACTTCCCTAGGGACTTCTTGGCTCTCATTTCTCCCATGCCAGAGATATGTCCAGGGTAATGGGAAGAGTTCCCACTACAGAGAATCTGATCTTGGTTCTAGTCCCAGCTCTGCCACTTAACTAGTTGTGTGGCCTCGGGAAAGTAAATTTTCTGACCTTCAATTTTTATCGTAACATCTTATTCTTCTGAAGAGTTCATGCATGAAATTAATACCTCTAGAATCTAGCCCCATTGCTCTACCCACCCCACTAGGAACCATAAGCTTATGTCAAGGGTCAATTGACCTGGCTTACAGTATCATAAAACACTGTTCTGCAGAGAGTGGCTACAGCCTGGGAGGAAGTAACCACGGAGCTGTCCTGGGCAAAGGAGAATTCACAAGGTAGCTATATATTCAGAACAAAAATGCAATCAGAGCTAAGGGAAGGAGCCTTCAGGGAAAGGACAGGCAGACCAACTTCTTCCACCTGTTATTGATAGGAGGATTAAAGAAGTACTGTCCCCTATCATGCTAAATTCATCCCCTGACCGTTTGGTTGGTCCCTGTCTATAAGTGAGTTTGCTGGGAGGCTCCTAATGTAATAGATAAAGACGTGGATTTGGATTCAGGAGAGACCTGGACTCAAATATCCTGACTCTTCAGAGCTCTGGGATCCTAAGCAAGTCATTTAATCTCTATGGACTTTAATTTCTATAAAATGAAGATGATGTATATTGTGAGGAAAATGCTTTTGTAAAACTTAGGCTATTTTACAGTAAAAGCTGGATAACTTAACAGAGGCCTCCTACTTCATCTCCTATCTAGGAGGACTAATAGAACCCTGATGCAGAGTCTTAATGAATTTAGCTTCTACTAAGCTAAGTAAGCTGGGGCAGGGAGGGAGGGTGTGGCAGGGGCTTTACTCTGAAAAAAACCCTGTGATCCTTAATTCAGCTGGCAGCCAAATTCAGATGAAGGGCTCTTCCGAAGTGGTGGGTAGAAGGAGCATGAGGGAGAAGCACTTAAGTCATCACTGTTTCTGTTGTGACTTCAGATTTTAGAATAGTTTTGTTCCCTCAGGACAAATTCTTTTTCATTGTCCTAAAACATCATTCTACAACTTTGGGGAACAAAGCTCTTCAAAACAGACCTTGGAGCCCTTGCCCTCAACTACTTGTTGCTAGGGTCAGAGAACTCTGGAAGTCCAGGCTTCCCTTTCTATTTTCCCACTGATGACAGAGTAGGTTTATGGCTTTTATCATAGGCCAATTTAAGATGAGAGGAGCTAGGAATTGTGGTGTCAACAGAATACTGAAGGTAGCCTATAAGTCTTTTTAGGTTTTAGCTGGAAATACTACCTTTAAGCTCTCCACAGTTTGCTGCAGCCTAGGGATCAAGCAGTATGAGCTGGTCAATCAGTAAGCACCTGGTATATGCTAAGCACTACAGAGACAAATGAGAGAGCTTACATTTTACCAGGACAGGGTTCATGCATGAAATTAATGTAGTCAGAGAGATAAAATACACTATTATTTTAAGTAATCTCAGGAGTAATAAAAATTGGGGTAATCAGTGACTGCTTCTTGCAAGAGGTGGCTCAGGAACTGGGGGGTCTAAGAGCCAGAGGTTAAAGAAGGAAAGCTGCTAGATAAGAGGCATGCCCCATTGGGACAGGCATGGCACAGATGTCATGGCACAGCAGGCCAGTTTAGACCAGAAAGTGGGTAATAGTAGCATATGATTCTGGAAACAGAAGGTTGGAGCCAGATAATGGATTCAGTACTAAGTAGAGTTCATATTTTATCCCAATGGCAACAGGAAATCAGTGGAACTCCTTTGGTAGGGAAGTGAAATAGACAAACCTTTGCTAAAAGATTTGAATCCAACTGTTTCCTGCCTCCAGGGCTCTTTCTTCTCTACCACCTGGCCTTGCCCCATTGGGACTCTTTATTTATAGAATAAAAGTCAATCTGAGGCTGATCAAAAGACCAGGGAATAGATTTTCTATTAGGGACAAACAGCTCAAACTCTCCCAGCAATTTTAAGGCCTTAGGCGGGATTCTTGGATTCTACACTCAAATGCCATTGCCATATCCTAGTTCTTTCATCTTCATCTTGATTTTAGAGAAACTCTGATCCAATCCTCCTGCTGTCCTCATTGTTTAAGTCGTTTCTTACTAGCTTTAATGATACAACTGCTCGGCGGAGAGGCCTCTTTCACCTTTATGTCCATTTTTTAGGAAAATTCATTCCTTTCAACTAACACTTGTATGTGAAAGATCAGATCATCTTCAAACCATCTCACTCTCTCCAGTTCTATATTCTTTCTAGCAACTGAACAAGTCCACTTAAATGAACATCCCAGTGATGTCCCCACTACAACCTTAAAAGACACATCAGAGAGTTGCCAGGATCCTGGCCTAATAGCATTTCTAAACCAATGGCAGTGGACCAATATTTTTAGGCTGTGGCCTCAAGAGCCCACACTTGAAAGATCACAGATTTAGATCTAGAGGAATCTTAGGGGTTATCCAGTGGAGACCTATTTCAATTTACAAATGAGGAAACTAAGGCCCAAAAAAGTTAAATGATATAATCTATGGCAAAACCAGAATTTGAACAGATCCCACCTTCAAATCTAGTGCCTTTCCTCAATACTACACTGCTCATTCAGTTCCCAAAGCTAAGAACATGATTGACTAGTCATTAGAAGGTTTGGGGGCCTTCTAACCATCATATGTACAATTAGATAGGATCTGGAACTCCTGCCACTAGGTGCTCTGAACTCTTGGCTTCACACTTAAAACTTTTATCATCTATATCTCCTACTAAATTCAGAGGGCTTGGCATCCAGCCTTCTCTTCTCACAGCCCTTAAAGTCAATTTATCCTCCAAACGCTTTTGAGGATATGAACAATTAATTCAGCACAGCTGAGGTCTTTTGGGTACCTGCTGCCCAAGTATAATAAGAGAAACTGAGACACAGCATCTCTAATCCTCTGATATAGGCAATATCTATTGCATTCACTGTCCTAAACTTTGAGCATCTTGGACAAAACTTAAGCTGCCCAGGTTGTGGCAGATATGCCTTGCCCCACTAAATTTTCCTTTTTTGACATGGTAACTAGACTGATTTATGTGTAAATGGAATTAGCTCATTCCTTTTATATCCATTTTATTTCTTACAGTTGAGGAATGCTACAGACAGAATTATCTGGACTTCACAAAACATTTGACAGTATCATGCTATTCTTATTTGCAAATCTGATATATTATCTATATTACTGGTTAAAATGCAAATAGCATGCTGTATCCCAAGAAACTCCACTAAAGGTCTCCCTCCAAGAATGGCTACTCTTCAAATCCAGTCATTCAACCATTTAAGATACCTAACTGTAGTATTATCCAACAGTATTTTTGATGAAATCATGCTGACTTAATGATCACAATTTCCTTTTCTAGATCTTCACAAACCATCCTTTTAATGTTCTAGAATATGATTAGGAAAAGAAGTAACATTCACTGACTTCTTGTTTATAGTCCATTCTCTTTCTTTTTTGAAAAAACTAGACCATATGCCCTTCACCAAACCTGAGGCACCTATCTTGGTTTCCACAGTCTTTCAAAAATTACCAAGGGAAGCTCAGCAATAACATCATCTGGGATGTAGCACATGAAAGCTGTTGAGTTGAACTCGGCACAGCTGAGATGCTCTCAGTACCTGCTTATATTGGTTTTCCAATCCCTTCTAATTATTTTTGTATTTCCAACACAAGGATTCTTGGCAGAAGGAAAAATACAAAATTGAATATCATATATTCTGCTGGCTATCATACATTATTATCCCATTTACCATAGACTGGTCCTAGCTGCTTCCCCCACCTTAATTTTTTTTTTTTCAGTTTTGTTGCCTCAGCTTACTTTTTTTTTTTTAAACCCTTACCTTCTGTCTTGGAGTCAATACTGTGCATTGGCTCCAAGGCAGAAGAGTGGTAAAGGCTAGGTAATGGGGGTTAAGTGACTTGCCCAGGGTCACATAGCTAGGAAGTGTCTGAAGTCAGATTTGAACCCAAGACCTCCCATCTCTGGGCCTGACTCTCAATCCACTGAGCCACCCAGCTGCCCACCACCTCAGCTCATTCTGAACTTGAAGGCTCCTAATGTTGCTGTTACAGGATAATGTCACCCAGTATGCATCCTTATATCCAACTTCTACGTAGAGCTTTTTTGTAATATGACCTAAGTGGGCCATCAAATTCCCTGTGCATCTCAAAAAGTCTCTACATAACTCCTTTCTTCCCAATAGTTTATTTTTGCATCTTTAGGATTTTATTCTTCAGGGTAGCCCTCCTGGGGCTGACTTACTTTGATAAATCTTAAGCTATGGGATTCTACCTAACCTTTTTCTAAACCCTTTGAAATCTGTTCTTCAAAAATTGAATATACAGACTAGCCTGGCTTTCCCCTCCTTTATTAATTTTAAGATAGCAGAGATGCTTCCCCCAAGATTGCCTCTGTTTTCTACTTCAGCCACCGGTTCTTTGTTATTGGTCAGTATCATGTCAAAACACAGCAGTGACCCATGTTGCTTTCTCAGTCTTCTGAAGGATAAAGCTAGCATTTAGGTAAGCCAAGAGTCTGTTAACTTTTGTTTTTGGTGAAGAACCCAGCAGATCTCTATGTAATTGAAGTCCCTTGTCATTACTTTTATCTTGCCTGCATTCCAGTCATGATCTATTTTCTAGGTCATCTACATGTGCCTTCTAGCTAGGCTGGGGGTTCTTAACTAGGGATCTGTGAATCTTTTAAAAAGTTATTTTTGGGGCAGCTAGATGGCTCAGTGGATAGAAAGCCAGGCCTGGAAAGGATGACTCCAGAAGTTCAAATCTGGCCTCACACATTTCCTAGCTGTGTGACCCTGGACAAGTCATTTAACAACCAAATTGCCTAGCCTTTACCATTCTTCTGCCTTAGAGCCAATACTTAATATCAATTCTAAGGCAGAAGGTAAGGGTTCTAAATATATGTTTTTTGAAAGCTGTGTTTAAGTATAATTGGTTTCCTTTATAATCCTATGTATTTTATTTTATGCATTTAAAAGCATTATTCTGAGAAATAACAAAATGCCAAAGGAGTGTATGATACAAAAAAGATTAAGAACACTTGAGCTAAGTGATCCATGAGATAACTCCAGAACGGCATCACTTCTATTTCTTTCTTGCTACATTTTTAATACATTCACTCTTTGAAGCTTAGGAGCAAATATCCTGTAAATATACAATGCAGAAAGGAGCTCCACAGTGGCAGCAGCCTCCACTCCCCTCAGCTATTGCCAAAAAGGGCAACAGTCCTTGCCACCCCCAAAACAGAAGAGACAACAATCTAGAAAAACCAGTTAGCACAGGTCATTACAGCAATGTGGCTTCCAACTTGGCCAGCTATAGTTGCTGGGTATAACTGGCCTTTCTGAGAAAGTACCCTCTTGAAAACAAAATCAGAACCACTCATAATCAAGGTCAAGAAATGCCTTCAAGCAGTACTCTCCTCCCTCCATTCTAGAAGCCCAAAAAAGTACACAAGAGCCCAGTATTGGACATTAAGTCAGAAAGATAAGGTTGAAAGAGAACAGATGGAATCTTGCTTTTCTGAGGTCTAGCTAAAAGTCCTGCCGTGCCCATACTCTGTCCTATCCCCCTCTTCTTTATTGAGGAAACTAGTCCCGAATACCCTCCTTGTGTGTGACAGATACAGGGAGCTCGACAGAGGAAAGAGAGGACTGCAACACAGCAGGGAAACAAAGACAACAGAGTCATGGGCAGAGCTGGGCTGCTCCAGACTGGAAAGTCCGAGCAGGTAAAAGAAACAGGCACTGGGTTAGCTAACGCCTTATAAGCTGGATGGGAGGTAATATTCGGTCTGATATACATAATCAGAAAAGACTGAAACTCAGTGGCAGGATATAGGGGAGTCCTCAATGGTATTTTGGGATAAAAGATAGCTTGTAATATGAAAAAAAATTATCAATAGTAATATTTAATAATCTGTTACTGGGTCACTGAATAGACTTTAAGATGTAGTTGGTAACAGTCAAGGCCATAGTCTTCCCCAAGGAAAAGACCCAGATGGAAAACACAAATCCTGGTTCACTTCCTAGCATCATAATAGTTTTCTTAACTAGAGAAAATAGTTTATTTCCCCTTGCTTTTGCATCTCTAATGTTTGTTAGAGATTCTCTCCATCTGAGGGTTACTCCAGGAAAAAAGTACACTGTTATTTATGCACAAAGCCCAGACTCCAGTAAATTATCTTGTGAGATGAGCAAGATGGGCAGAGCAACTCCCTACTGACTCCTCCTTTATCCTCTTCTGTCATCTCCACTCAGAATCCCGAGGACAGGACAGGAGACGAAGGCAGCAACCACTGACCCATCAGCAACCACTTACCCATCACCCTACCACAGGCAGCTTGGACTCACCCCCAACCCCTTCTAGTGCCGGCCCAGCCCCTTCAAGAAACATGGGCACCTGCTTACTGCCTACCTCACTTGGTATAGCAGGTCTGTACCTAATGCCATTGACTTTCTGCTCTCGCCGACTTCCCCCTATTCCTCCAATCAACAGCTACAAGTCAGTCCCATCAACAAGGCCTTAGACAAGAATCTCACCTCTGCTGCCATCTAGTCTGGCTTCCTTATCAATACCACATGGCTCTGGTCCATCCCTTCTTACAGCCTCAGTTGTACCCCTGCTCACAAGCCTGGATTATTCTGATGTCCCACATAAAACATTTATCTCTTCTGGAAGAAATTGAGAATTTTATGACTTAAAAAGATTTTGAATTATGCCTACTCAACTTAATCCCTTCAAAAGAGATTTTTTTTCCTACTTGTCCAATGATATCCACTTGTAGTTCCTAATCCCCAAATCGGTGTCATGGTAGGACACTAGAAATGAGACAAGGGCAGCCTTTTGCAGGTACTTTCTCATATCTACTTAAACTTAACTGGAACAAATATTTTCCTTCTTTGTGAGTTAATAAGCAAGGCTCATCTGTGTGAACAGAGCACCTTCTAGGAAGCTATTACCATTTCCATGATTATAATACTTATTCTTAAGGGGCTACCAGCACATACCCACTCCAATCTCAGATTCTGACTTTATCTTTTAAGGTCTGACTTATCTAATGACTAGAGGTCCTGGAAGACCTACTTGGCACATAAGATTGAGCATCTTCTCTATAACCAGAATTTTGTAGCTAAGTTCTGACCAAAGCCACATTAGGAAGGACTCTATGCCAACCCCAAGACATTAATTCATCATCCTTCAAATGCTGTGATTTGTAGTCCTTAAACCTCTTTGCTGTGGTCTCATTCCAGTTATAATTTTCTGTTAATCCCTAGGGAGTAGCTGTTCACTCCTCTCTGCAGGGGATAAACCAGAGACTGTCATGGTTATCGGGAAGGGGCTGCTGGGGAGTGGGTCTCGAACCCCCTGCATCAGGGCTCGACTGCAGGTAACACTTTGTAGCCTCTCCCCGTTCCCAGAACAGTTACCCTAACAGCCCAGATCCAGTGGACAAGACATACTTCATTCTGGTAGTGGGAGGGAGAATGTCCAACACTGATCTATTGCCACAGTAGGGAACTTATCTGGGAAATGAGAAAACCATAGCAATCTGCTTTTCCCTAACAATTAGCAACAATCCCTCAACCCATAATTCCAGTTTCCATAGCTTCATTCTTTTCTGCCAGTTATACCCCAGCCTCAGCTTCCTAGCTTTGGCTTCTCTTGTCCTTGCCTTCAGCCTCTCCTCTCTTTCTGCCCAGAACTGCCCGAGGAGAGTTTCCGCCAGGAGGGGTCCCGGATTCCCCAGGTAACACCTCTGGCTGCTGCTCCAAGGAGCAGCCATGCCACCAACCCCAGGGTTCAGACCAGGCCCCCAGGCTAGTGTTGAACCCTTTGGGTTGGCAAAAGGGGGTATAGGCAACACCCAATTGGGCAACTGAGGATAAACTCCTCTGGCAGGGGCTAAGGAGCAGAGGATCTCTGGAGGGAGGTTTGCATATAGCTACCATTTCCCCATGTAGAGCTTTCTCTGCTCATCTAGCCCCTCGCCACAGAGGAGGGGCCACAGAGACTCAAAACTGTGGAGCACCTGGACCCTTTTGCTATCCCTACCCTGGGTAAGACCCTGGAAGGCATAATCCAGCCTGAATAAAGTCCTTCTTTGCCCCAGGCCCTTATTACCTGTCCAGCTAGGGACAGTCCCCAGGAGTACTAAGTCCTAGTTCCTTTGTGTTAACCCCCTACTGTACCACACTCCCTCCATGGAGATGCCAGAATCAAGTCCAGGAAGTGAGAAGCTCAGGGGAAGAGTCTAGCCCTCAGCGCCATCCCCTATCCATACAGGCTAGGCCCGGGTTGGGCCGGGGCTCATCGCCGCCTGGCAGAGGGATGAGAGGCTCTTCGGGCCCCACATTCCCCATCCCCCGGACCAGGGACAGCACTGAGCCAGAGCCAGAATCCTGCTCTGCTGCACCAGGGTAAGCACAAGGGCCCTAATTCTTCCATAGGAATCTTGATTTCTGTGACCCTGAATTATGTCCTATAATTCTCACCTTCATTCTTGTCCTTCACCACTTTATCTCCTTTCTAAGGATTTTCCCCAACTTCCTTTATCACTCTACAGTCCAAATACACAATCCCACTGAAAAATTCAGCTTCCTAGACTTTCCTACCAAGGCATTACCGCCATCCTCACTAAGAAAACTTTTAGCTGAGATTCCCTTTCTCCATTGGAGAAAGACCCTAAAACCCAGGTGGCTGCCTATCACTGGACACTTATACAAAGAACAGATCCTCCTAGGCTGAGTATTGAAGGAGCAGAGTTTATTACCCTGACCTTCCTCTTTTCTTTTACAGGCTGTACCCGGTTGGGCCCCCAAGGCCCCACTCTGCCCCTGCCTCCTCATTTCTGTCCTGTCCCATCATTTGCCCCCAGCCCCCAACTTGTTATAGTGGGGGGGCACTGGGACAGCCTGATAGTTGTTCTATTATCAAGCCCCCCCTAATCACTCAGTCTCCCAGAGTATGATATTGCCCAACTCCATGGCAGGACATCCTCCCATGGTTTTCGGGCACAAGAAATGCCCTAATCAGTTGCTTCTCCCCCTGTAACAACCATGGCTCCCTTAAAGAGCCAGCCTCATTGTCCCGGGCCCACTTTGGAGCAGGACAAAGAAGCAGGGACCTCATAGCCCCATCCCTCCCTCCACAGCACAGGAATTTGGGACCATATATATATATTTTTTATATTGATGGGTTGGAAAAGAAATCAGCCCCTACACTGAGCCCTATTCAGTGGCAGATTTTGCCTCTGGCTTGTTTCATAGGATAGGGAAGACTTTGAGGAAATAAAAGTTGTTTGGAAAAAAAACCTCAAGAAATGTTTGATATTTTGAAAGGTGGACAGGATTGAATGTAGTGTTAAAACTCCCTCCCACACACCAACTAGCTTCAGACTTTATCAGGGGACCCTGGAAAAGAGGAAAGAATGTTGCTGCCTCCCCTTTCTGGTGGGAGGTCAGAGGGACGTCTCAGATTCTCCCTCACCCAATTCCTCGAAAGCCTTTTTCTTCGTGGCCAACCCGGAGGACCCACACGGGGCGATCTGCAGCTCCTTACCCACTGTGCATAGAAACTATTCCAGCTCTTCCCCACTCCCAACTCCCAGTAAGCAATCTCTGCCTCTTAACAAATGCCAGTTTAGCCTCAAAAGAGGAGGGGGATGTTTAATAGAGGCCCAAACCCCTCAGCCTTGGAGTAAATGCTTCCCATCCTCTTCTTGGCTTTTGGTCCTGGTAGCAGGCGCCTCCGCGTCCCTCGAGGGCCCTTCCTGGGCTCAGGCTTGTGACATCCTCGGCTCTGAGCGGGCAGGAGAGACGAGCACGAAAACGCTCCCTCTAGAGTACAGAGCCATCTGGGAGACACAAGGAGAGGGCGCAGGTGAAGCCCGGGCTGGCCCGAGCGGCCTTTCTCCGCCGCCAGCTCCAGAGGGCAGGAGGGCATTACCTGCAGCGGGGCCGCGGCGACTCACTCCTGCTTCTTGGGGTTATTGACCGCCACGTAGTGATAAAGGACCACGAGCAGGAAGAGCGACACGCCCAGCATGTTGGCGAAGATGGCCAGCTGCACGTCTGTGATCATCCTAGGGACAGAGCAGAGCCGGCGGGCCGAGCTCAACCACCGCCAGCAGACGGGCCCGCCGGGCAGCCCGCGCCTCCGCCCCGCCGCCCCGCACAGTGAACCCGCCGCCGCCCCTGCCTCGCTCACTTGTTTCTCCGCGTTCCCACAGTGCCTGCAGAAAGGCAGCAGCTTTGCGGCGCCAGACCGGAACTACGAGAAATCCGCGTAACCCAAAGGAAACGTGGCCGGCCGCGCGCGGCGAGCGAAGGAAACGGCCTCTCTAGTCCCTCTCCCCGCCGCCTCGTATGCTCCCAAGAGTTCGGCTGGGCGAGCCAGGCGCACACCGCTTCATCTAGGCATGTGCGCGTGCGCTAGCTCTCTTGAGCTGCCCCGCACCCCACCCCAACCCGTAAACTGCCACCTGCAGAGGGAGCCAGTGCTTGGTCTTCCTGGGTCATGTAGGCTGGCTGGGCGTAAGGAGTAGCTAGGCTCCCACCCACCCACGCCCCTTCCCCCCAGGCAGAGTCTAACCAGCCCCAACCCCACCCGCCAATCCCCGCACTCGTATCCCTCCAGCCCTGCCTCCTACTCAAGCGTACTGCCCCAGAGCCGGCCTCCTGCACAAGAAACGCCTCTACCCCTGCTTTCTACTAAAGGATAATTCCCCACAGCCGGACCCCTTAGCTCTCCGCCAAACCCAGCCTCCGGCACACGCACCCCCGCAGAGCTGGCCTCCTGCACCGCCCCCTTCCCCAGACCAGTTTCGTGCACAAACACACATACACACACCGTAGCCCCGCCTCTTGCACATGCACCCTCCCCCAGAGCCCAGACTCTTGCACATACACCACCCCAGGGCCCAGCTTCCTACTCAAGTACACAACCCTAGAGCCTGGCCTTCTGCCCACATCCCTTCTCCGAACCCAGGCGCCTTCAGATGCACACACAACCCCTCCAGCGCCCAACCTTCCACACACTGGAGACCCTGCCTGAATTCTGACTCCCATTCTAATTATGTCATGTCAACATGGAATGTAGAAACCCCAAAACTTGTAGCATAGACTCTAAGGTAAATGATAATCTCATTTAGGTAGAGCTAAGCAAATGCTAAATTTCCTTTTATCTTGGAAGTTTTCCCCATTGAATCAAGCCTGTTCCCAAGAAGACCTACATTTGGGCAGGGACCATCCTTTTAGTATCCATTGTAAGTAGCCCCTTCCCTTACACTCCAGCCTCTAGCTATGATTCCTTTCCCAAGCTTAGATGGTATCCTGTCCCTATAGTTTGAACACTCCCATTTTATCGATGGTAATGTCAGTCATCTTTCCCTGCCCCTGGATCCCCTAAATGATATATAGGTCCCCCAAATTCTTTTGTTCCTTGGAGTCATCTCCTCCAGTGTCACTTTTAGGAATAATGTCCCCAGAGTCCCAGGGTGTCGACCATCTAGCCTGGTGTCACTCCCAGGGATAATGTCCCCAGAGTCCCAGGCTGTAGACCCTGCAAAAGTTTTGGTGCCGGGCTCTGAGTAAAGGGACAAATATTGGACTTATCCCTTTACTGATTAAAGATTTGGTTTTCCTAACTACTTTGGTAGTTCTGTGTAATTTCCAAATTAACAGTCATAAAACATTTATTTAGCCCCTTACTGAGGTCCAGGCACAGGGTCAAGCTCTTGCAATGCCAAAAAAGGGAGACAGTCCTTGCCCTCAAGGAGCCTACATTCTTCTGAGGAGAACAAGTATAGTAGGCCCTTGTTTTACACAATTGAACATATGCAAATTCAAGTATATAGGCTTGGCAGTTAAAAAAAAAAGGCAGAAAAAATAAGATGGGATTCTTACTCTTCGGGGTGGCAAAAAATTGGAAAATGAGGGGATATCCTTCAGTTGGGGAATGGCTGAACAAATTATATCTTGGTGATGGAATACTATTGTGCTAAAAGGAATAATGAACTGGAGGAATTCCATGTGAACTGGAATGACCTCCAGGAACTGATGCAGAGTAAAAGGGCAGAACCAGGAGAATCTTAAACACAGAGACAGATACACTGTGGCACAATCGAATGTAATGAACTTCTCTACTAGCAGCAATGCAATGATCTAGGACAATTCTGAGGGACTTATGAGAAAGAACGCTGTCCACATCCAGAGAAAGAACTGTGGGAGTAGAAACACAGAAGAAAAACAACTGCTTGAACACATGGGTTGATGGGCAGATGACTGGGGATGTAGACTCTAATAGATCACCCTATTGCAAATATCAACAATATGGAAATATGTCTTGATCAATGCTACATGTAAAACCCAGTGGAATTGCATGTCTGTGGTGATGGTGGTTGGAGGTGAAAGAAAGAACATGAACCATGGAACCATGGAAAAATATTCTAAATTAATTAAATTTTAAAAAAAGATGGAAGCCTTAGTGTGACTCATTGGCATGGGACATTGTACCCCCAAATTATAGAAGTATTTCAGGCAAACTATAAGCAGAAAAATTCCTTTGCTCCCTTGCATCCTTGTGATTACTAACCTTAAACATCTGATAAGACCCTGAGAGGATTCATCCTTTAGGTTTGAGATGGACATAGAGATACACCTCCAGGCTATGCCTTAATACCATTGAGTTGTATCTCAGACATCCATCTGTCTCCTAAACTATGAGGGTCACCCCTTATGTCTTCAGGCAGACAGACCCTGGTCAGATGACCAAATTCCCACCCACTGTGCCAGAATGCATACTCATGTCTTCAGTGTTGTATAGAGTATAAAAACTCCAGAATTGATGACCTCTAGGGGACAGCTTTCCATCTATGCTGTCCTCCCAAGAAACAACTTTCTATCTAGGAGGCAGTTTTCCACCTATGCTGTCCTCCCAGCCAGATTCAACATTACCTTCTAAATCAGTGATTCCCAAAGTGGGTGCTACCGCCCCCTGGTGGGTGCTGCATCGATCCCAGAGATTCGGTGATGGCCACAGGTACATTTGGGGGCAGTGAATAACTGTAAGGGGATAGTGATAGTATATAAGTAAGCTAAGTAATATTTTTTCTGAAAAGGGGGCAGTAGGCCAAAAAAGTTTGAGAACCACTGTTCTAAATTAATAAATTTTTTTTTATTTTTAAGCTGTTTCATCCTTGCAAAAGGTAGCCTTCCCAAACCCCAGGGGTTCACCTTAAGCCCCCCCCCACAACATCATTACATTGTTTTTCATCAAACATTAACTCTCACAAATAACCTTTCTTCAGGGTTCTCCATCGGAAGTTGCATCCAAGTCAGGCAGTGCTTCTCTTTGTTTCATTAACTATAGTACTTTTTAAAAATCAGATAGGTTCACATGAAGAATAATAGCTTGTGAAATACTGAGGTCACTATTATGCAAGATTTCAACTTACTCAAAGGGTCTTGGAATGTATTGGCTACATAAACCAAGGCCCCTCCTGTACACAGATTAAATACAAACTCTGCACAGAGGTCATACAAACTATATACAAAGTAATGGCAAGGAAGAGAAAGAGCAACAACTAGTAGGATCATGGAAGGCCTTACTAGCAGGGTTGTCTTGATCAGAGCTCTGAAGGAAGCTAAGGGCTTCAAGAGGTGGAAGGAAGGAGGAAAGGGGGGGGGGCACGGTACAGGCTGTGCAGAGACCTGGAGGCAGGAGATGCCATGTGATGTGTGGCGAACAACATGTAGGCCATTTGGGCTAAATGTACCCCTGATCTGGGAGGAGGGGCAGGGAGGAGACAGGACTAGGGTTTAAAAAAGCACTCAGTGGGGCAGCTGGGTAGCTCAGTGGATTGAGAGCCAGGCCTAGAGACAGGAGGTCCTAGGTTCAAATCACACTTCCCAGCTGTGTGACCCTGGGCAAGTCACTTAACCCCCATAGCCTAGCCCTTATCACTCTTCTTCCTTGGAACCAATACACAGTAGTGATTCCAAGATGGAAGGTAATAGTTTTTTGTTGTTGTTTTTTTAAAGCACTCAGGCAATTTACATTTTGGGGGTAAAGTTATTATTTAGTAGGCACTTGAGAGCTCTAGAAGTTTTCTGAGCAGAGATTATGGATGATTTGGTCACTCCAGCATTCATATTGTCTGAGCTGGGACTCCAGTCTAGGTGCTCTTCCCCTGCTTTCCACCATGGTGGGGGAAAAGATGCAAGGTTCCCTTATTATGAACCTAACACACCATGGCCACTTAATGAAAACCTGGATTTTAGGAAACGTTGCTGATTTTCCAGGAGAGTTTATTACTCTTAAAGACAGTGAGAGGAAGTTTCAAAGAGGCAGAGACTGATGCTAGAAAAAGCTTCCCAGCTTTAAAGTTGCCCCACAGTGGTTCTACTGGGCTGTGGGAGAAGTCCTTTGAAAAAGGTCTGGATGACCACAGATTGGGATTCTTGATTAAGTACAGACTGGACTAAGTGGATCTCCGAGAACCCTTTCTGCTGCCATTCACTGACTTCACTGAAGAAAAACAGCAGCATACTCAGAGTTCTGAATTCTAAGAGTTTTTCATGACAATAGCAATGAACTTATACCGTTTTGAAGTTCAGTGTCTGTGTAGATAAGGTATAAATGCTGAAACCCAGAGAAATCAGTCCATGCCTTAACAGCTTGGTGATGCCAGGATACATTCAGGGCAAAATCTACCTTGCTGTAATTCAATTGAACAAAACTGTTTGCAACGATCACAATGACACGCTGACAAAAAAAAAAAAAAAAAGCTCCCAGAGATGAGCCTCCTATATTTAGATCCCAACACACATCTTCTGAATCCAGTATTTTACAACCACTAATGGGGGGGGGGGGGGGCTGGCAGTCCCTCCGGAGCCTGCCTGCCTCCCACAGTCATAGACATCCCCCCCAACTCCCCATGCAGCCTTCCACGCACACGGATCCACGTCCCGCACGGAGCCCGTTCCCCCTAAACCCACAGACTACCCATTCACCCGGAGCCTCCCCACCACCAGCTGCCCCGCCCCCAAACTCAACCCCACCTTCTCAGTCCACAAAGGCACACACGCCTCCAGGCCAGCCTGCTTCCCGCCTTCCGCGCGGAGACAGCTTGACTCAGCACAGCTGGCCGCAGCTGTCTAGGGCCCTAGCGGCAAAGGTCAGGAAGACTGGCAGGCCAGGGGAGGCTCTTCCCGACACCGAGGAGCCAATATTGGGGTTGGCCGCAGAGTGCGGCGCCCCGGGCCCGGGGAAGTGGTTTAGCCTGACTCCTCTGACCTCCCCATCCAGCGCCCCCACCTTTTCCTGTTCGGGGCCCCCTGGGCCGCTGCGCCCACCCCGCTTCCCGCCAGGTGTTTCCTCTTGGCCTCTGCCAAGCTGTTGCACTCCTGTAGGTTCTGGGTTCGATTCTTCCTGGGGCAGGAGAGTGTGGGTCTGGGTTCGCCAGGCCAGAGCTGGAAGTTGAAGCTTAGATTTCAATGGGGAAAAAAGGGCTTCCCTCCCACCAGCCTAAAGAGGGCTTCCCAGCCGTTTGTCCTCAGATCCTAAAAAAAGAAAAGAAAAGCTGGGAGAGGGGAGGGAATGTCTTGAGATTTACCCGAAGCCTTCCCTAGCCGAGAAAGAGTTCAAGGATAGGGTGATATGAAAATCTCTCCTCATCGTTCTCTGAGAAATAGGGTTTGGGGGTGATTGGGCCATCCTCCCGGAATCTAAACCTCAAATCTTGGCGCTTTGATTAAGTGGGAAATCACCCCCCCCCCCGGAAGTAGGGAGGCGGAGGGCCGAGCCTTGAAAGAAGAGTCCCGAGTTCCCGGTAAGAGGAGGGGCTGGGGAGAGGATGAGACCTGGACCCAGAGGAAATGAGGACCTTCTTGATAGTCTCTGAGGCTAGGGAGGTTATGAGACCGGGAAGGGGTTTCTTGAAACACACTTACCCCTTCACTGCCCACTAAGCTTCCCCCTCTTCCGGGGGCTCCCCCTCTCCTCTTTTCTCTCTTTCTCTCCATAAAAGGGAACGGCAGGGAGCTGAGGGGGGGCTGGGCTGCTGCTGCTCTTGAACTGTCAGGGGTAAGGGAAGCCCGTTCGGGGGGGGGGGGGGGGAAGGGGGAGGAGCTGGGTTTGGGGAGCCAAAGAAAACTACAGGAGCTGCTCTGAGATGGGAACCACTGGGGTGGGGCAGGGGTGGTATCGAGGGGCAGACTGGAGGTTCCTCTGTCTATCTGCACTGGCACACCTGGTGTTCTCCAACAAATGACTTCTGCCCTTCTCTTTCCCCAGACAACTCCCCAGCCTTTCCACAATCCAAAACTCCTCAGGCCCAGTCATCAAACTTTACTTCTGTAGTAGTAGTACCATTGTTATCCAAATCTTGTTCCTCCCCGCCCCCCACAATTTTTCCAGACATTTTAGTATTTAGGATCTCTTCTCCCTTCCCATTACCCTAAGCCCCACATATGCCTTAAGCATATGCCACCTTGACATCCCTCAGGGGGAAAAAAAAAGATACATTTCCAGCTAAATTTTCCTTCTAGGAGAACTGGCTCAAAAGAATTGAAAGAGCCTTCAATGTGTCATTCCTAGTTCAAATTCACTGGGGCAGTGCCAGGGTCCCGTAAAAGAGCTTGGAATCAACTTCCCAGTGAGCTGGATTTCCTTATCTATCTAGAGCTCAGTGGTCTCAGACCCGGATAGAAGCTTAGGCTTCCCAAGTATAGATGAACTAAGCCCAGACCAAGCTTCTTGAGACTGCTTCAGTTCTCCAGGTGTAGAGAGGAACACACTGACTTCCGGGAGCATTGAAGTATTTTCCCCAGGTATATTCTCATCCATTTCAGTGTTTTAAGTGTCTCCCATGTGGCAAGCAGTCCTGCAAAATCACAGAATTTCCCAGTTGGAAAGGCCCTTAGTAGCCCTCGAGTCCAACCCAAACCTTAAAAAGAATTCCCTTTACTATGGCCCCTACAAGTGATTATCCAAACTTTACCTGAAGGCCTATATGACAAGGATCCCTCTAACCCCCCAGGGAGCCTTATCAGTTTTGGACAGCTCTAGAAAGTGCCTACATTGTTTTCTGTGCACCTTTAACTCTTACTTTGCTCCCAGTTCTGTTCTCTAGGACTAAACAAAGGAAGTCTAATCATTCTTTAGCCAATATTTGATAACAAATTTCTACATAAGTTTTCCGAAGTTATATGATCCAATTTGTCTCCCTCCCTTCTCTCCCCCCTCCCCAAAGCTGGCAAGCAATTCAAACTGACTTATATCTATGATCAAGCAAAACATTTCCATATCGTTCATTTTTGTAAGTGAATAATCTTAAAGAACACCAAAACCCCAAAACACATACCCAAATAAACAAGTGATAAATCATATGTTTTCATCTGCATTTCTACTCCAACAGTTCTTTCTCTGGAGGTTGGTAGCATTCTTAAATCCTTAGAATTGTTTAGACAGCACTTGAAGACAATCCTGTCTTCCCTCTAAAGTTGGGAGAGGAAGGGTGAAGGGAACTAAGTGATACAGTGGATAGGGGACTGGAACTAGAGTCAGGAAGATCTGAGTTCAAATGCCACCTCAGACACTAGCTTTGTGACCCTGGACAAGTCACTTAACCCTGTTTACCTTAGTTTCCTCATCTGTTGGTAGTTGTCCTTCTTACTGGAAGAGGACCAACATGACTAGCATAACGAGATTTAAATGAGGCACAGCTACAGGAAGTTATCAGCCTCATTCTCTCTTCCAAAGAAGTCCAGAGGCAAAACAAAAGTCAAGATGACTGGTGATGGCTCAGGTATCTGACCAAGCTCTAAGTGCTCCACACCACCTGCTTCCTTAGCCTTCAAAGCTGTTGGAACAAATTGTTCTCATCCACCCCTTCTATCCAGGAAAGTCTTCTCATGACTCTATAGATTACATCCTTCAACAGGGAGTCTTCTGGCTACAAATCCAGCTTTTCTCCAACTGAATGCCAGTGAGGCCATTTATCTAACTGTATAACCTTGAGCAAGTTTTTTCACTTTCCTAAGCCTTAGCTTCCTCACCAGTAAAAATAGATATACTACTAAGTTAGTTGGGAGAAAGGATTAATCTGGAGACCTTTGGTCAATTGATTTTCCTATATTGCAGTTCATTTATTTATTTGTTTTTACCAATTACATGTAATGAATTTCCACACAAGTTTTCCAAAGTTAAATCATTGAACTTCTCTCCTTCCCTCTTTTCCCTCCCTCTTCCCAGTGCTGGCAGTTGATTGGATCTGGGTTATACATTTCCTATACTGTAGTTGATGGAAAATAGCTAATATTTATTAAGCATTTACTATGTACCAGGCATGATGCTAAGCACCTCACAATTATTTCAATTTGATCCTCACAACCACCCAGGGAAATAGGTGCTATTATTATCCCCATTTTACAGAAGAAGAAACTGAAGTCTTTTTGACTCTAGGCCTATTGTTCTACCCACTGAACCATCTAGCTGAATGTAAGGAGCATGTAACAGACAAGATGTTATGGTCTTAAATGAAATATAAATATTTTTATATCATCTCATTTCCCTTTCATCTGCCAAACTTGATGGATTTAGAGGGCAGCCATAAGAATAGCAAAGGTTATAAAAAGAAAATAAGTCAATAGATGCTAGATGCTAGAATGATTGTGGGGAAAATAGGCACATTAAAGAACTCTAGGTAGCTTCATAAATGAACACAACAATTCTGGAAAACAATTTGGAATTATACATAAAAAGTAACTAAACAGTGAATATCCTTTGGCCCAGCTCTAACCCTGCTAGGGCTATATCTCAAAGAGATGAAATAAAGAGGAAAAGGTCCTATATGTACAAACATTTTTAGGAGCTTTTTTTGTGGTGGTAAAAAAACTGAAAACTAAGAGGTTCCCATTAGTTAGGTAATGGCTGAACAAATTGTGGTTTATAAATGTAATGGAACACTGTTCAAAGAAACATGGAAAAAATTGTTTGAACTGATGCAACACAGTGAGCAGAACCAAAACAATTTCTACAATAACAACACTGTAAAAACAAGTAACTTTGAAAGCTATTTAGAATTCTGATCAACAAAACAACCATCTATGATTGCAGATTTATGCCTGACAGAGAGGTGATAGATTCAGGGTTTAGAAAAACTAGGGTTTGTTTTTTTTAACAGTCATTAAGAGAATTTGTTTTGCTTAAGTATGCATATTTTTAACAAGGAATTTGTTGGGACGTTCTCAAAATTGTGGAGTAGGGAGAATGGATAGGAGAGAGATAATAGATTTCTGTTAATTAAAATAATAAAATGTTAATGTAAAAATTTTTTTAAGGAATTAGAGGGCAGCCAGTCATTGCCTTGCCTGGCAAAAGGCTTAACTATGTTCCTTGGTAATCTTTGAAAAGTACTCTCATGGGGCAAAGGTGTTTGTTTGTTTCTTAAGCCTTATCTTCCATCTTAGAATCAATAAGATTTTGTTCTAAGGCAGAATTAATAAGGGCCAGGCAACTGGGGTTAAGTGATTTGCCCAGGGTCACACAGTTAGGAAACCTCTGAGGTCAGATTTGGACCCAGGATCTCCCATCTCTAAGCCCAGCTCACTATCTACTGAGCTACATCTCTCTCCAAAGTAATCTGTTGTCTAGTGGATAGATTTCAGGGGATCTATGAACTTAGAAGGGGAAAGAATTATATTTTTATTTTCACATGTCTAACTGAAATTTATCATTTCCTTCAATTATCTAAAAACATTCTAAAAAGGAGTGTGTGCCTTACAAAAAAAAAGAATAAGAATTTTTTTCTCTAGGGAATTGGTTAAGGCAGGGAGATAGCTCTGAGGATTGTGAGTTCTGGCAATAGAGAAATGAGCTTGCTATGGAAGAAGGAATTATTCCTTGGATGAGGAAAGGTGAGAACCTGCCCACCTGACTCCCTTCTCCTATCTCTATCAGCAATGATGTCCTGCAGTGAAGCTACTTGCCCAGTAAAAAGACATCTCACCTGGGCAGCTAGGTAGCATAGTGGATAGACAGCCAAGCCTAAGAGACAGGAGGTCCTGAGCTCAAATCTTAACTCAGATACTTCTGACTTGTATGACCCTGGCAAGTCACTTAACCCCAATTGCCTACCCCTTACTGCTCTTCTGCCTTAGAATCAATACTTAGTATTGAGTCAAAGACAAAAGGTAAGAGTTTAAAACATTTTTAAGGACATCTCACCCAGCAGGAAGCAAATTTCATCAATTTAAGAACCATACTGATAAAGCTTTGTAAATTGAAGAAGAGTTAGCATTGGTTGTTGGGAGTTGTGCTGCATGGAGAAATAACCCCCAAGCTAAACTAGAGTCCAGTATTCTAGTCACTATGCCATACCTTTGGGACATACAGTTTAAATAAGACAGACTTCCATTCACATGGTGTTGACAAGTCTTCTAGGGGGAGACAGGGAACATAGACTACAATAATGGATATGTCATAACTAAAAGACAGTAAAATGTAGTGGGAAAAAATATGGGATTAGAATCAAAAGACTTAGATTAGAATCCTGGTCCTACTACTTATCACCTATAATCTTGGACATTATTTGGCCTTTCTGATCCTGGTCTATAAAATGAGAGCTCTGAACCAGATGACCTGGTAGCAGTTCAGACAAGTCCAAATCCCAGTTTTGCTATTTGCTATCCATTTTGTCCCCAGCAATTAATTTATCCTGTCTGGGTCTCAATTTCTTTATCTATAAGATTAGGGGATTAGACTAGATAACCTTTAAAGACACTGACAGCTCTAACTCTATCATCCTATAAATTCCTTATAAAGTTGGAGGAAGGAGGGAAGATGCTACTATATATGAAGTACTTAGTGACCTAAAAACACATATAAATGTACTTTGTTGTTGTTTAGTTGTATCTAACTGTTCATAACCTCATTTTATATTTTCTTGGCAAAGATACTGTACTAGAGTGGTTTACTATTTCCTTCTTCAACTCATTTTACAGATGAGGAAACTGAGGCTTGCCCAGGGTCACAATGTTAGTATCTAAGGCCACATCTGAACTCGGGTCTTCCTGACTCCAGGCCCAGCTCTCTATTCACTGTGTCACCTAGCTGCTTATATAAATGTAGACAGTACTTTAAAAGAATCATGATTTTGATAGTGTACTGATTAGAATTCCTCCAAACTTGAAAGGTAGTCTTCATATGTTGCCATAATGCCCCACCAAAGATTTCTGGATAGCCAGCCTTCTGAGTTGCTCCCAGTTTAGCCCAGGTAATCCTCAGACTATTAAGATCTAATCTATAATTGGGCCTGTTAGTCAAAGCTCTTCTAGCTTGGAAGGACCTTCCAGAATTTGAGTTCTGCTGGCTTAGGCTTTGAGAACTCTATGTCACTAATATGCCTGATCTCTCTTATCACTGTCAAACTCTAAATTCTATAATCTCTGATTCATTGTCAGAAAATCTCAGATGGTTTTCCATGGAGAATACAATGATTCCTCCATTGCATTAGAGAAAAACCTGGTATAGGAAATCATATCCAGTCAGGAAGATTTTGGTCCTGATCTTGCCTTAGACATTGTCTACTGATAAAAACCCACTTTTCAAATACAGAAGAATCTTGGTTGAGTCAGAAGAAGCAAAAAGATTGTTTATTAAAAGGGAAAATGGTTTGATCTACATGCCAGGAACATCCAGAATAGAGACCACATCCCAAGAGGGGCAGGGACAATTTAAGCTTGAAAACACAAAGGGGAGAGGTGGAGTCAAGATGGCAGGGAAGGTCCAGGGACCTATTTATTGAGATTTCTACCAAATTACCCTGGAAAAATATTATACTTCAAAATGAGTTTTGGAGCAGCGAAACCGACAAAAAACCATGTTGAAGAAATTTTTCAGCCTTTAAAACAACTTAGAAGGCTAGCACAAGGGATCTAGTGCACTGGGGTGGTTATGGAGCACAGCATGCCAGGGCAAGCCCACCATGGCCACAAGCCTTGGGGACAGCTGAAGCAGCAACAAAGGTTTCCAGGGTGTGTAGTCACAGATGGAAAGGGGTTGGTGGTCAGACAACTGTTCAGAAGAGGATTATATAAGGGTCCCTTTGATGGCTGTGGGTACAAGACTCTTGTCACATTGCCCATATGCAGAATCAGATCTCAGTGCAGGGGTGTGATCTCAGGGTGAGGAGAAACACTAGCAGATGGCAATGTTTGTGAACACAGGGAAGCAGGGGAACCTGGTCCCAGTTCCAAGGCAGAAAAGAATGCTTGGGGTTACTCATAGACCAGACCACAGGCCAGGAGAGTGTTAAACACACCTCTTCTTACATCATACTACCTTGGAAGATAGATCCCCAGAGCAAGCTCTGAAGGTAGCTGCACAAAGAACCTGAAGTTTGAAACATTGTTCCCTTCACCACAGTAACAAAGCCCAACTTGAACAGTTTTTTTTAATGAAAAGAAAAAGGCAGGAAAATGAATAAACAACAACAAAAGAAACTCAACATAGAAAGTTATTTTGGTGACAGGGAAAATTCAAACTCAGAAGAAGACAACAAAGTCAATACTGCTATATACAAAGCCTCCAAGATAAACAATTGCTCTCAAGCCCCAAAAAGAATTAATGGAGGAGCTCAAAAGGATTTTAAAAATCAAATAAGAGAGGTAGAAGAAAAATTGGGAAAATAAATGAGAATGATACAGGAAAATCATGAAAAAAAGTCAACAGCTTGGTAAAGGAGGCACAAAAAATACCAAAGAAATTAATATCTTAAAAAACAGAATAGTGCAATTAGAAAAAGAGACACAAAAATCAATGAAGAGAACTTCTTAAAAAGCAAAATTGGTCAAATGGAAAAGGATATACAAAAATGGACTGAAGAGAAAAACTTCTAGAGAAAGACAGAATTGGCCATATGAGAAAAGAGGTACAAAAGTTTACTGATGAAAAGAACTCTTTATGAAGTAGAATTGGTAAAATGGAAAAGGAGGTACAAAAGCTCACACAAGAAAATCATGCCAAAAGAATGGAAAAATAGAAGAAAATGTGAAATATCTCATGAGAAAAATAACTGACCTAGAAAATAAATCTAGGAGTGATCATCTAAGAATTATTAGACTACCTGATCAAAAAACAAGCTTACACATTATCTTTCAAGACATTATCAAGGGACACTCCCTTGATATTCTTGAACCAGAAAACAAAATAGAAATTGAAAGAATCTACCAATCACCTCCTAAAAGAGATCCCCAAAGGATAAATCCCAGGAATGTTCTAGCCAAATTCCAAAACTCAGGTCAAGGAAAAATATTGTGGGCAACCAATAATACAAATGTTATAGATCCATAATCAGAATAACGCAAACTTTAGCAATTTCTACATTAAAGGATCAGAGGGGCTAGAATATAATATTCCAGAGGGCAAAGAAGCTAGGACTTCAACAAAGAATCATTTACCCTACAAACCTGAGCATAATCCTTCAGGAGAAAAAATGGGTATTCAATGAAACAGAGGAGTTTAGAACATTCCTTATAAAAAGACCAGAGCTGAATGGAAAATTTAACTCTCAAATACAAGACTCAAGAGAATCATGAAAGGTGAACAGAAAAAAAATTAAAAGACATTTAATAAGGTTAAACTGTGTGTATCCCTACATGGGAAGATGATTCTTGTAATGCCAAAAAGCATGGTCATTATTAGGGAAGTTAGAAGATGTATACATAGACATAGGTCAAGGGTATCAGTTGAATATGAAGGGATGATATAAAAATAAAATAAAATTAAGGTATGAGAAAGAGGACTGCATTGGGAGAAGGGGAAAGGGAAAAATAAAATGGGGTACATTATCTCACATAAAAGAGGCATGAAAAATCATTTACATTGGAGGGGAAGATAGGGGAGATGGGGAGAAGAGCATGTGAACCTTAGTCTCATCAGAATTGGCTCAATTAGGGAAGAACTTACACAATTAATTTGGTATAGAAAGTTATCTTACCCTACTGGATGGAAAGTAGAAGGAGAAGAGGATAAGAGAAGAAAAGGTGGGGCTGATAGAAAAGAAGGCAAATTTGGGGAGGTAAAGGTTAGAAACTGAATGGGGGAAATAGGATGGAGAGTAATACATAGCAATCATAATGGTGCAAGATTTTTTTACCATTTTAATAAAGGCCTCATTTCTCAAATACATAGAGAAATGAATTGAATATATAAGAATACAACTCATTCCCCAACTGATAAATGGTCAAAAGATATGAACAGGGAATTCTCAGAAAAAGTAATTAAAATTCCCTATAATTATGAAAAAAAAATGTTTTAAATCACTATTATTTAGAGAAACACATTAAAACTCTGAGATACCACCCCACACGTATCAGATTGGCTATTATGAGAGAAAAGAAAAATGACAAAACTTGGAGGGGATATGGGAAAGCTGAGAAGTGAATGCACTGTTAGAAGAATGATGAACTGATTCAATCATTCAGGAGAGCAATTTGGACCTATGCCCGAAGAACTATATAAAACAGTACATACCCTTTGAACCAACAATATCATTACTAGGTTTATATCCCAAAGGGAAAAAAAGCGGGGAGGGGGCAAACCTATAAGTACAAAAATATTTAAAGCTGCTGTTTTTTGTGGAGGGAGAAGATTTGGAAAGTGAAGGGATGCCCATCAATTGGAGAATGGCTAAGTAAGTTATAGTATATGATTGTAATGAAATATTATTGTGTTGTAAGAAATGAGAAGCAGTCTCTACTAGTAGCAATGCAGTATCCAGGACAATCCCAAGGGACTTTTGAGAAAGAATGCTATCCACCCCCAGAGAAAGAACTGTGGGAGTAGAAACAAAGAAGAAAAACATGATTGATCACATGGTTCGATGGGGATGTTGACTTTGAATAATCACTCTATTTCAAATATTAATGATATGGAAATAGGTTTTGAACAATGATACATGTAAAACCCAGTGGAATTGCTCATCAGCTCCTGGAAGGGGGAGGGAGAAGGAGAGAGAAAGAACATGAATCATGGAACCATGGAAAAATGTTCTAAATTAATTAATCAATAAAAATTTAAAAATAAAAAAAAAGAAGCAGGAGAAACTCAGAAAAATCTGGAATGACTTACATAAATTGAAGCTGAGTGAAATAAGTAGAACCAGGAGAACATTGTACACACAGGAATACTATACAATGAATAACTGTGAATAATAGTGATTCTCAACAATATAATGATCTAAAACTATCCAAAGCAGTCATGATAAAAAATGCCATCTGCTTCCAAGGAAAAAGAACAGAGAGTCTGAATTCAGATCAAAGCAAACTTTTAAAATTTTCTTTCTTAATTTTTTTTTCTATTTGAGTTTCTTTCCACAAAAGGAGTAATATGGAAAAATGTCTTACATGATTGCACATGTAAAATCTATATGAGATTGATTACCATCTCAATGAAGGGGAGAGGGTAGGAAGGAGAGAATTCAGGGCTCAATATTCTTTGAAAAAATGTTAGAAACTGTTTTTGCATGTAATTGGGGGGAAATAAAATTAAAATTTAATTTAAAAAACCACAAAGGGGTGGTTTGGGGAGGAGTTGGGAGTGGAGAATAAGTAGTCTCTTCTATGAACAGGTAGAACACAGAAGCAGGATGTTTCAGGATTTTTAGTAGCAACAACCAATCACAAGGCTGGTTTAAACTGGTTTAGGCTAATTTAGGTACAGTTTCTGATGGACATAGTTCAGTAAGGTCAGCCAGCAATACCATGGTTCAATGCAGGCTCCTCAGTGGCTTTTTTTTTTTTTTTTAACCCTTACCTTCTGTCTTAGAATCTGTTCCAAGGCAGAAACATGAAAAGGCCTAGGCAATTGGTGTTAAGTGATCTTACCCAAGATCACACAGCTATGAAGTATCTGAGGTCAAATTTGAACCCAGACCTTTGAGCTGTGGAGAGAAATAACCCACAGGCTGAAACAGAGTTCAGTATTCTAGTCACCATACCATACCTTTGAGGTGAGAAGGGACTTACAATTTAAATAAGATTCTTGCTCACATGGAATTATGGTTTTCTTGTAGGAAGGGATGGGGGACGGTGAAGGAAGGCAGATTATAATAATGCATACATCATAACAAAGAGACAGCAGAGTATAGAGGAAAGAACCCTAGGGTTTGAATCAAAAGCCTTAGGTTAGAAGCTTCTCCCTGAAATAAAGTCCCATCTTTTAAAAATGAGAGAGATTCAAATCTGACCTCAGACACTTCCTAGCTTGGTGACCCTGGGTAGGTCACTTAAACCCCATAGCCTAGCTCTTACTGCCCTTCCACCTTGGAACCCTTACTGAGTATTGATTCCAAGAAAGAAGGTAAAGGTTTTAAGGGGGAAAAAATAAGACAATGGTATTCTTCTGGTGTTGAAAGTATGTGAGGACACCACAGTCCCTGGAGAATTAAAACTAAGGATTACCCAAAAAGTCTACAGAGGGTAAAAGTAGACTTTGACACGTTACAAAGAATTTCCCAAAAAGTAACATAACAGATGTTATCAAAGAAATATGTAAACAAAAAAGCTAGGCTGGCCATGTGGTAAGAGAGAGGAAAAGCTGAGGGACAGCATGTGTTCTCCATAGTTTCCTTAATATGTCAAGAAAAAGCAGGTAGGGTAGACCCCCTGAGGTGAATAGGAAGCCATGGACAATAGCCATAGGCCTGGCAGGGCTTGGGATGGCATGGAGATATAGGGTGGTCTGGATCATTGAAGGGATGATCTAAGTCCATGAGATCCCATTCCAGTGTTCTAACACTACTGATCACACAGAAGCATTAATGTAGAACTTCATCAGAAGATATGTTACTATGTCATTATTATTTACCCTGATACTTGTAGTTGCACATGGGAAAAGAGGAAAGAAAGTTGGAAGAAATGAGAAGAAAGAATGTGGCCCCCACTGTAAGGAGACTCTTGCTAGGAAATCCCACAAAAGCTGGATTGCCACCTGGGCTAGCATGATCCAGTAAGTCTCATCCAAACTATGCATTTTCCTTCCCCATTACTCTGGGTCTCTGAGAAAAGGCCAGTTCCTCACAAGATTCCTACTTGCATATTTTCTACTAGCTGCTCTGGGTCTGGAAAATCTGTATTTTCTGGAAAATCTGGAAAATTAGTATGGCCTGGATTATCCACTGACACTATATCCCTTCTGTGTGAAAAGTTAAGATAGGAGAATCCAAATAGCATTCATGGTAACTCCAACCTTCCCCCTGTCATTCACACAGTCGGTGTTCCAAAAGTCTTACTGTAGTTTTAAACTTTAATCATTTCAGAAATATAAATGCTGTAAACTTTTTTTAAAAAACCATTTGATGTGGAAGACTTTGCTACTAACAGCAACAATGATCCAGGACAATTCTGAGGGACTTATGGAAAAGAATGCTGTCCACCTCTAAAGAAAGAACTGTTACAAATGCAAATGAAAGCATAGATTTGGGTATATAATTTGGGTTTTTGGTTTTATAAGATTATTCACTTACAAAAATGCATTACATAGAAATATGTTTTGGGTGATAATATATATGTACAACCCAGATTGAATTGCTTTTCAACTCAGGGAGGGGGAAGGGAAGAGGGGAGAGAGACAAGATGAATCACATAACCTTGGAAAACTTATGTGTAAATTTGTTACTAGCATAAAATAAAAGATAAAAATAAAATAAAATCATTTGAATGCTTTTTAAAATTTCTTTTTAACTTATTTGCTTTGTATATTTTAACAAGAAGGGCACCTTATTATTATGCATTTTATATGCAACAATTTCTGGATAATATTTTCTCAGACCAATAGTAGATTTGATATAGGGCCACCCCAGTCACCTTATCTATCTTCATTACACTTTTTTTTGTGGGGTCACATCAAAACTGTCATCTTTTAATTCAGGTCTTCCTGACTCTAAACCAGTCACTTTATTCACTTTGACACCTACCTTCTAATTAGAAACACATTGATATTTTAAAAATATGTATAATTAACCTTACAAAAATAAATACTGTTTTGGTAAATTTTTAGCATTTATACTTCTGAGGTTATTAAAACTTGTGGGACACCTTGCATTTTATAGTTTTATATTTTATAATATAAAAGAATTTTATAGTTGGAACCTCAGAAGCCATCTAGTCTAGCCCTTCCTCAAAAAGAAATCCATACTATAACATATCCAATAAGTAGGCATCCAACTTCTGCTTGAAGACTGCCAAGAGGGAACATTCTAGCTCTCAAAGGCACCCTTTTTCACTATAATATATGTGTATATATCACCAAAACCATAGGAAGCACTCACTCAGAAGGGGATTTTAGCAAGTGTATTTTTGTTAAGAGTTAATTCTGGGTGGCAGCTGGATGGCTCAGTAGATTGAGAGCCAAGCCTAGAGACAGGAGGTCCTGGGTTCAAATGTGAGCTCAGACACTTCCCAGTTGTATGACCCTGGGCAAGTCACTTAACCCCCCCCCATTGCCTAGCTCTTACCACTCTTCTGGAGTAGAAGATAAGGGCTTTAAAAAAAAGAGTTAATTCTGCTAAAGTTGTATGCCATAATACTTTCATTTGAGTTGTGTTTTTTTTTTTAACCCTTACCTTCTGTCTTAGAAGTGATACTAAGTATTCCTTCCAAGACAGAAGAGCAACAAGGGCTGAGCAATGGGGGTTAGGAGCCACTTGCCCAGGGTCACACTGCTAGGAAGGGTCTAAGGCTACAAAAACCCTCCAGGCTCCAGTCTTGGCTCTCTCTCCACTAAGCCACCTAGCTGCCCCTTGTTTTTCAATTTGATCAAGATATAAGTGGTTAAATTTGGCTGAGAGGTTTTGATTGGCTATTTATACTATGTTTAGTCTGTAAACTTAGTAATTTTTTTCTTTCTTAGAGTAAATGTTACACTTTTTTACAAATTTTGCTTCTGAATAAGAAGAGGTAAGACAAAAAGCACTTTCACTGACTCCAAATTTATTTAATTTACTTAAAAGGTGTCATTCTTTTATTGAGAATTTAATTGTTGCAATTACCACTCTAGCAGCACTCTGTGCTCTGAAGTGGACCCTTCAATGTGTCAAACCCCAAATATATATAGACAAAGGGAAGAGACTTGGAGCCATTTTCTCCAGATCCCCTCCCCCCCTTCTGTGTAGCAGTTGGCTTCTGAGACTTCCCTCAGCCAACTGCCACTGGAAGCTCCCTCCCCCATCTAACCAACTGCCACTAGAACCTTACAACCCCACCTTCAGTCATCTTTGACATCAAGTTTCAGGTAAGGCTACCAGGTACTTCTTCCAAACTCCTAGCCCCATTAATCCCATCCATCTGATTTATATATTATCTCTACCATTGCTCATGCCCACCACCAGAAGCTCCCAAAGCCTACCATTTGAAATTCCCCAACTCTACCCCTCTGCCTTTTATGAAGGTATCTGTCCCCCATCCTACTGAAAGGATGTCCTCAGTCTTCAGTGAGTCTCCAACCAACCTACTTGGATGATATGCCATAGTCCAGTCTCGAGGGTATCCCTTAACCTACTGTGAGGATATTCAAGATGCTACTGTAAGGGTGTCCCACAACCTACTGTCAAAGTATCCTGAGCTATTTGAGGGTATCTACTCCCAGGCTATATTTCTTACTTGATCCGCTCTGTCTCTCAAGCTTTGTTTCCACTCCTCCAGCTTCCTGTTGTACAATTTTTTGTGTGGAAGTTTACCATCACCTCAAACTTAATAGATTTAAAACCAAACTCAATCATCTTTCCACCTCAAACCATCTTTTCCTCTAGACTGTATTTCTCTGTCCTCTGAGTTTCCTAGAAACATAGAATCTTAAAAATGAAAGGGACCTTGGAGATCCTTTAATTCAGCTTCTAACCCCTTCCCATTTACAATTAATTGGCCTTACTTACACTCCATTCCATCCATCCTCCATCCCTAAAATCTGCACCTTCCTCACCAGCCAGGGGTTGTGCTAGAACTAGTTCCAACTGACTTTTGAGAGCAGATCATTCAATTTTGGGGGTGAGAATTTACATCTCAGAAATTGCTATAACTCAGGGCTTTGATTTATTGGTAGTCTAAACTTGAGAAGATGACAGAGAAATTAGATTAGATATAAAAATGTGTGCATTTTTGAGAGCTGGTTATTCAATATTTATCAGCATACATCTGCCTCTCAGCCTCCTTGGCTTCCTTCAAAGCTCAACCCATATGCCACCTCCTTTGAAAAGTCATACCTGATGTCCTTAATTTTATTAGTTCTTTCTCTCTTCCTGAAATTATAGATAAATATGCATATATCCTTAAGAGATGTATGTATGTTTCCAGATTAGAACATAAAACTCTGTGAAAATAGGGACTGCTTTCCTACTTCTAGCACTATGCCTTGAACATAGTAGGCACTTAAATAAATTCCTTCTGGATTGCACTGAGACCAAGAGTGGCTGTGACCAAAGTTGCAGCCTGTAAGGGTTAGCTGGCCTCATTTCTCTCCAGATTCCTTCTTTCTCCTTCATGGTACTAGACAAGACCCATGTTCTCCCCTTTTCCACTTCTTCAGGTATCCCTGCCCCACCCCCACTCCCTGGTCCCAGAGTCAATCCCCAGAATAGTTCTTGCTTCTGCTGCTGCCACCACTGCTCTGACTCCCTATCTGAGTGGCTGGCCCCAGGTTTCTCCCGCCCCAGCTCTGGCCCTGGCTCCATATGGCCCTGTCTGAGCGGCTGGCCCCCTGCCCGGCGGCAACTCCACATTTCTCTGTCCCCCCCTTTTTTTTTCTCCTTCCCGGCGTTAACAAGAAGCAGATGTGGAGCTGCTGGAAGGGGGGGTTGGGGGGTGGTAGGCTGGACCTCCAGCCAGACTAGGGGGGAGGGGAAGGAGAGAAGCAGGGAGGCCAGGGCCCGCCCCACACCGCCACCCTCACTCAGAGCCGCCACAGGGGCACAGCCTCATCATCCCAGAGGAACCAGTGAGCAAGGGATGAAGCAAAGAAGGTGGCAGGGAAATCCAGAAGGGTGGGGAGCAAGGAGAGAACTGTGAGGGGACCAGGGAGGGGGGCTTGAGGAGACAGACCCAGATAGGTAAGGAAGAACTGAGGGACTAGGTGCTACGAGAACTCTCCTCTGAAGAGAAGCGGAGCAGAGCAGAGCAGAGCTGAGCGGAGCAGAGCGGAAAGAAGAGAGGAAGGAACAGAAAGAGGGGGGGGGGGGAAGATCAGGATAGGGAGAGGATAAGGAGGGGGCGTGAGGTTCTGTAAAAACTTCTAGCAGGCAGGAAACCAGGGTGGGGAAGGGGGGGACAGGGGTTCTCTGTCCTTCTGGAGGGAGCTCTTTCCTGAGGAGCGTCAGGATCCCCCTGGGACTGAGGCAGAGGTGGCCAGCTGGGCTGGGATGTGCAGCTGAGGCTGGGCACAGAGTGGAGCCTTCCCCAGCATGGCCCCCACCTCACTCTGGAGCTGTTGCCTCTGTTGCTTGCTGGCTGGGGCAGCCTGGGCTGCGAGCTACCCATCTCGGGGCTACAGCCTCTACACTGGGGCCCGTTCCCTCAGTCCTGGGGGGCCCCAGGCTCAGAGTGTCCATCGCCCAGCTAGTCGCCACAGGTAAGAGGCCCTATTGACCCCCAGCCCCATCCACTCCCCAAGTCCCTTTCCCCCAACTTTTCCAATACCACCACCACCACTATCACTTTCTCCCCAGAGAAATGAAACTGAGCCTTGGGCCCGGTGAGGGGTGGGGCAAAAACTTCATATCCACACCACTCCATGCATTCATTGACCTTCACCTATTCTTGCCTGCCTTGTTTATAAAGTTTCTGGTTTAACCAGTACATGCGTAATCTATATCAAACCACTTGATTTGAAAGGTGGGGGGAAGGGAGGGAGGCAAGGAGAGAATCTGAACTCAAAATCTTAAGAAACAAATGTAATTAGGAAAAATAAAAAATATTTTTAAAAATTCACAATAGAAATAAACCTGCTTGAATTGGTTGAAGGAAACACAGAAGGGGTGGCTCCTTAGCTCTCTACCAAGGGTTTTCTGCTCTGGGACCTTATCAGGCTGGGTTGCTTCCAGAGGCTCTATGCTACTGGGACATTCTCCTTGCTGTTCTCTAGCCTCTGGGTGCCAGCCCACCCAGGGCCTACCCACAGGTCCTGGGCAACAGGGGCTCTACATTCTCTGAGAAAGGCTGCTCACTGCCCTTAGGAGGGCAGAGAGGCCCAGGCTAGGAGGAATAGCTCCAGAGTTCATTTTTCCTTTTTTGTCCCTTTTCAGTGACTCAATTGCCCCCATTCCTTAATCCGTAACTGACCCTATTCTCCCTGCTGCCCTTTGCTCTCCTCCTGACCCCGACTCTATCCTGCCACAGTGGATCAGAGGTCCTGCATAGATGGGGGGTCAGGAATGTAGGACTACTGAGAACTGGAAGGGTTGGGGGGTGGGGGTGGGAAAGGGAGTAGTGAACAACCACTAGTGAATGCCCCCATTATCCTTATCTGTCCTGGGCTTGGACCAGCAGAAAAAGGGAAAGGCCCTTACCCTTTTCCCCTGAAGGTCTTAGGGCAATATCCGGTAGGACAGATCTCGCATAAACACAAAGTCACATAGAGAAAATACAGATATAAGCCCATGTACACATTCTGACATTAATAGTTCTTTTGAGGTAATAAATACATTAAGCTCTTAAATTAAATGGTTCCATTTATAATTCTTTGCTCATGAGGATTTATATACAAACCCACAGACTCCCAGACACATGGCTGCACATATGGATATATATTCATAAGCAAACCCTTCCATCTCCCCACTTTCTCTGTGTTACCATCTGTATTAGGAATAGTTTCTGGATATCAGGAGATACCAACTTTTCCTACTCTATGCTTTCCCATTCTAAAAAAATTTGGATTCAATGCCCAATTATAGATCTAGAAGGCATGGGGAGAGAGCCCAATGGATAAGGCTCTGCCTCTGTAGCTCCATCCTTCTGCCTTCTCCCTGGGGTCTTTCTCCCAGAGCTAAAGCCCTGATGGTTATGCCTGCAGGAACTGGTGTGCCTACGTGGTCACTCGGACAGTGAGCTGTGTACTAGAAGACGGGGTGGAGACCTTTGTCAAACCTGACTACCAGGCCTGTGGCTGGGCCCAGCCCCAGTGTCCCCGAACTATCACGTGAGTTGTCTAGGCCCAGGAAAATGAAGACTGGGGGTGGGAGACCAGACCAAAATGGCAAAAACAGGGAATTTCACTCAAGGCCAAGGAAGTGATATGAGCCTGAGCTTGGAAGTGGAGGTCAGAGCCATTTAGAGTCAGTGGTGAGTTGGAAATATAAGCTGGACAGACTAAGCTAAGAACCCACTCAGGGACATCTTGCTGCCCCCTTGTGCTGCTTTCTGTTTTGTGAGACCAGATCTGGGGCTGAACCAGACAGAGGATAGGAGGGAAAAACCAGTGAAGGGCTGGTAAGGCTCATAGGCCCAGGATTATCTCTTTAGAAGAGAGTCAGAAATAACCTGGAGACTATGTCAGAACTTCCCCACAAGCTTGTTAGTTTAAGAAAATAAGTGTAGCAGCAAGGACATGGATCATTATCAATAGCAAATGTTTATTAAGCAAGATCCTGTGCTATGTGCTCCCACATTCAAAAATGTGTAAAACGGAATCAACTCTCCTCAAAAAGCAAAGCATATTCTCATAAAAAGATTAATGGGGGAGGGGATAGCTGGGTGACTCAGTGGGATCAAGAGCCAGGTCTAGAGATAAGAGGTCCTAGGTTTTAATGTGGCCTCAGATACTTCCTAGCTATGTGACCCTGGGTAAGTCACTTAACCCCCATTGCCTAGCCCTTACCATTTTTCTACCTTGGAACCTTTTTTTTTAAAAAAGGGACTAATGATAATAAGATAGTTTATATGTCAAATGTTTCTTTTATCCCAATTTACCATCTCTTTAGGTATCGAAGCTTCCTCCGCCCTCGATATAGAGTAGCCTATAAAACAGTGACGGACATGGAATGGAGGTGCTGCCAAGGTTTTGGGGGTGAGGACTGTAGTGAGGGGCCAGCTCCAGCCCTGGGTACTACCACTCCCTATCCTCGGCCCCATCTAGCCCGTCCCAATCTCTCAGGGTCCAGTGCTGGAAGTTACCTGAGTGGGCTTGGAGGAGAAGGTATGTACCAAGAATAAGAGGGGTAAAGAAGATAGAGTAGGCCTAGTTGAATAATGTGGGCGCAGATGACTGGAGACGGGACTAATAATCCTGAAAACAGAAAAGGGGGGGGGCATAAAATGAGCCTGATGGGCAATAGGCTTCCTCAAAGATTGTTTACTACACACACACACACACACACACACACACACACACACACCTGCCCCACAAATCCCAGCAGCAAGCAACTATGTATATTAGTTTGGAATTGTATGTTTGTACCTGCTGGCCAGAGAGGTACTCTAAGCCAGGAAGGTAAAACAATTTCTCTTTAGTTGGTGGGTGGTGGAGAAATTCAACAGAGCACTCACTCTGGATCTGTGGGGATGGATATGCCTATTTCATCTCTTGCTAACCAGCAAACACTTGGCCAGGGCCCCTTGTGGATGACATAGGTGACCCCTAAAGTAAGAATAGCTTTCTTACAAGAAGTCCATAGAAAGATGTTAATAGCTTACCGACTCTAGTGAGTTGGTCCACAAAGACTCTAAAACCTTGTATGAACCCAAGTTGACAGACTATGAGGTATACAATATGACCTTTGGAGACCTTAGGTTGCATGATATTCTGTGCTTTGAGCCCTTCTCCAAATGCATGCTGGTCCCCTCAGGATGGGCTTTATTTCCTTTCCTGGGAATAATTATTATTGATTATCAACTTTCTTTATATATATATATATGCATATATATACATTAATTTTTCTAATTACTTGTAAAAACAATTTAGTGTCTTAAAATTTTTTTTGAATTCCAAATTCTCTCCCTCCCTCCCTTCTCCCTAAATGAGAAAGCAAGTAATTTGATATAGCTTATACATGTGCAATAATGGAAAACCTTTCCATATTAGTCATGTCGTGAAAGCACACATACTAAAAAAAAAAAAGTTTTTTAAAAATATGCTTTGATCCACATTTAGACTCCATCAGTTCTTTCTCTGGAGATGTATGGCATTTTTCATCATCAATCCTTTGGAATTGTTTTAGATCACTGTATTACTGAGAATAGCTAACTCACCCACAGTTGATCATTATACAGTATTGTTGTTATTGTAAATTACCAACTTTTTGATGTACGCCTTACCTGTCTTAAGGAAAACAAATCAATATGCCTTCTATGAAATACCTGCCTTTGTTTTTTTTCTATTTCTGGAAGACAGCCCCATATGGGGTTTCTTGGCAAAGATACTAGAGTAGTTTGCTATTTCCTTCTCCAGTGGATTAGGCAAACAGAGGTGAGCTACTGAGCCACCTAGCTGATCAATGAGGAATCTATATTCATCCAAAAGAAAGTCAAAATTAGAATCACAGATTTTCTTCTCTAGCCTGTCTGGTTATAATCCCCTCTCTAACCCCTTTTCTAGGTCTTGGGGACTCTGAAAGGTTGAAGCAACTAGAGGAGAAAGTACAAAGCATGTCAAAGGATCTTCAAGGGCTTCAGAGCACCCTGCAGGGCTTGAGTGGGCGCTTGACTGAGGATGTTCAAAGGGCTGTGGAGACAGCATTTAATGGAAGAAGGACACCAGCCGATGCAGCTGCCCAGCCTGGGGTGCAAGAGACCCTCAATGAGATCCAGAACCAGCTGCAGCTACTGGGTAATCGTGTCTCCAGCCATGATAGGGAACTGGGTCTCTTCCAAAATGGAGGTGACTCTTTGCATCCTAACCAGGCCAGCTCATCACCAGCAGAGAAGTGGTTTCAGGAGATGGAGCAGAGGCTGCAGGAATCCTGCTCCAGTTGCATGGATGGATTGGATGACTTCCGAAGGAAACACCAGGAGGACCAGGAACGCCTCCATGAGTTAGAGAAACTCCTTGGTTCAGTAGAGCAACAACAGAGGGAAGCTAGGGAGGAGCTGCACCAGCGGCTGTCCGGGAACTGGGTGCCGCCTCTGGGATGCTGTGCTCCTGAGCTAGGCCAGAGGTTGGGGGATGTGGAACGTCGGCTGGATGTGGTGGCCGGCTCTGTGCATGTTCTGAGTGGTCGGAGAGGGGGAGAGCTAGAAGGTGCAGCTGGGCAGGGGGGGCATCCCCCTGGCTATACTAGTCTAGCCAGTCGCCTGTCATGGCTGGAAGATCAGTTCAATTCTACCTTAGGCTCATCTGAGAGGGCAGAAGGTGACCACACCAGCCCTGGAGGCTTGGGCCACTGGTTTCAGGGAGCCAAGGGGCAGCTCACTAGGCTGGAAAGGAGACTGGCCAACTTGAGCCAGGAATTAGACTCCCGACTCCATGTGCTAGAGGAGCGGGTAGAGGGAGCTGTGCAGGCATGTGGGCAGCTCTGTGCTGTTTACCCAGGGACCCAAGATTCACAAATCAGTGCCATCCTCAGTGACCTGGAGCGCAGGATCCTGGACAATGAGGGCCAACTGCGGCTGGTGGGGTCCAGCTTGCATAAGATGGGGGTGGCTGGAGAAGCTTTACAGGCAGCTCTGGATGGACTGGAGGGAGAACTGGGGCGGATGAGGGATCAGCTGGGTATGCAAAGTGAAGGCCCTGGGGATTTGCTACATCACTTGAACCATACAAATGGAAGGCTGACCCAGTTGGAAGAAAGGATGCAGGCTAGAGGAGAAGACTGCCAGGGCTGTGGGGTACTTCAAGAGGAGTTAGATAAGTTAAGGGAAGGAGTAGAGCATTGCTCCTGCCCTTTGTTGCCCCCAGGAGATCCTGGAAGCAATTCAGGAGTAGGGGGGCCTGGGCGTGGCCCATTGGATGGGTTCAGTGTTTTTGGAGGCAGTTCAGGTGCAGCCCTTCGGGCAATGCAAGGGGAACTCTCAGAAGTCATTCTCACCTACAGTTCCCTCAATGACTCCGTGAGGGAGCTACAGACAACCGTGGAAGGCCAGGGGGCAGACCTGGCTGATTTGGGGGTCACTAAGGATCGGATCATCTCTGAGATAAATCGACTACAACAAGAGGCCACAGAGCATGCTACAGAGAGTGAAGAAAGGCTTCGAATTCTAGAAGAAGGGCAAACTCAAGTCAGACAGTGCCCAAATCTTGAAGGAAGGCTGACCCGGATTGAAAGCATATGTGAGCGACTAGACACTGTGGCCGGAGGACTTCGGGGACTTCGAGAGGGGCTTTCGAATCACGTGGCTGGGCTCTGGGCTGGATTACGGGAAACCAACAGTACCAGTCAAAACCAAGCTGCCTTGCTGGAGAAGCTGCTAGGTGGCCAAGCTGGCCTAGGCCGGAGGCTGGGAGCCCTCAACAGCTCTCTGCTTCTCTTGGAAGATCAGCTGCATCAGCTTAGCCAAACTGATATCTCTGGTAAGAATCCTTTGAGAGAGGAATGGGGAGAGGATGTGACTGTCTGGGGGGTCCCTTGTGTTTGCCTCATTCATCTCTCAACTACTCCTATTCCCTAAGGCCCAAGAGTGATTTCTGACTCCTTCCACTCCCCTAGAACCCGCTGCCCCACAGAAGTGATGTGCCAGGGTCCCAGCCTCTCTCCATCAGGCATTCCCTTCAATTTATCAACATTTATTGTGCCTCCCAGATGCCAGACACTATAAAGATAAAAACAAAATCCCTTTCCCTAAGGAACTTCCATTTGAGGGGGAGAAAACAATGTGAACACTAGCAAATGCAAAAAATAGACAAAGTAACTTTGGGGGCCATCAGGAAAGGTTTCATGTAGAAGATGGCACCTGAGCTGAGCCTTGGAAGGGAATCCAAGAGGTGGTGAGGAGAGGGACTGTATTACAAGTGTTTGGACAGCCTATGTCTCTGCAGATAAAAGATTAAAACATTATAGTGAACATCAAGGAGCCCAAATGGTCTGGACCCTGAAGGGTGGGAGATAGGAAGGGCAAGCAAGATAAAAGTAGTCTGGACTAAGAGGTAAGGAGCCAGATTGTGAGGGGCTTTACATTTGGAACTGAAGAGAGTATTTTATCCTAGAAGCAAAAATGAGTCCATGAAACTAATTGAACAAGGGAATGACAGGACTTTTAAGAATATCAGTTTGGTAGCTGGGTGGGGGATGGATTGGAGAAGAAAGTAGTCATTTTGGGAGATGAATTGCTATGGTAGCAGCTATGTGAATGAAGAGAAGGTAATAGGCTTAGCAAGAGAATGTTACATTATGGACATGTTTGAGTATGTGACATCTATAGGATGAGTAGTTGAATGTGTCCAGAAGGCAGATTGTGATTTAGGATTGGGATTTTGGAGTCATCTGCATAGAGACAGTTAAATCCATGGGAGTTGATTCGTTCGCCAAGAGAGTATAGAGACAGTCTTCAAAAGGGTCCAGTAGTAGATATACCCCAGGCGAAGGGAGAAGTATGTGGGTTAATATCCAGCAAAGGAAATTTAAAAGGGGTGGTCCATCAGGAAAACAGAAAATATAAAAAACCAGGAAGGAGAGGATTCAAGAAGAGAGGTGTATTCAGCAATGTCAAGTACTGCAGAGAGGTGAGATAAATTAAAATTGAGCAGAGACTTATGGGGGTTAGCAACTTGGAGATTAATGGTCATCTTGGAGCACGTTCCATCTATGTATGTGTGAGTGGGGGTGACCAAAATCAAATTTTAAGTAATCGAGAAGTAAATGGAAGGAGAGAAAGTAAATAAATTAAGGTTCCCCCCCCCCAGGAATTTAGCCATGGAGGAGACAATATATAGGAGTCTACCATGGAAGTTTGTTGAAGGTTAAGGATGGAGGAAATCTGGACATATCTGTGGGCAGCAGAGGAGTAGATATACAAAGAAGGATTGAGGATTGTAGAAGGATAATTAAAGGAGCAAGGACCAAGAAGAGATTCGCTGGAATAGAATCAAAGGCACAAGCAGGGTAAGAGGGATGGGGATCACAGTAAAAGGTGATAACCTTGAATCACCTCTCACAGCAGAATTAGTGACACAGTAGGATTGCAGTAGTAGACAGTCAAATTAGCTAGTCCACATGCCCCTGAAAATCGGCTCATGTGCCATCTTTGACCTGTATAGACTAGAAAAATGCAGGTTGAACATCCCTAATTAAGATAGAGATCCCCATCACATACTCCTTAGCCTGATAGGCTATGACTGTTCTGTCTCCCCCCTAGGCTGCCTTCTACCCACTTCTCAGCCCTTGTCTCTCTGACTCTTACCTCCTTCGAAGCCTCTCCCACTGCTTCACTTCACTCTAGTTTCATTTTTACAGGTCCAGCAGGGGAGATTGGGCCACCAGGTCCTGTGGGAAAGCAGGGGCCTCCAGGCCCTATGGGACCCCCTGGACCACCAGGCAAAGATGGCAAAGAAGGACCCATTGGACCACCAGGTATATGGTAGTTAATTCAAAACTGGTTGAACCTAGCACTGAACCTATAATTTTTCTAGCTTACTACTATGTAGCAGAGAAGAAAATTCAATGGCTGAGGCTATTTCTATGCATTCTAATGTTTTGCCTCAGAACTAGGAAGAAAGGGTAAAAATTAGAGAGGTAGATTTTGGCTCACAAGAGGGAAACCTCCAACTAGAACCCTAAAGTAGGGCAGCTTCCAAAGGCAGCAGGTTCCTTTCTATTTTTTTTAAACCCTTACCTTCCAGCTTAGAATCAAGACTGTGTATTGGTGACTTGCATAGGGTCACACAGCTAGGAAATGTCCAAGATTTGAACCCAGGAGGTCCTTTCTATTCTACATGGGTCATATACGTACCTCTTATTTTAAATATATGCATTTTAAGGGGTGAGCTTAATATTTGTTGATTGATAATTTTTATTGTAAGTCTTCAAAACCAGGTTTGAATGTCCTATTTGTCAGGGAATTCATGCTTCAGGTATTCATTGACTTGGATGCTCTGATTCAGCATGGTAAAACTGAAAGAACACTGAATTGGAACTTATGACTGACCGTTCACATGCTCTTGCCACATATTAACTAGGTGACAATGAACAAGTTACTTAACCTATCTGAGCTTCACAGAATCATAGGCTTTGAAAGTTGAAAGGACCTCAGCAGCAATCTATTCCAAACCTGACAGAAAAGGCCATCCCTACTCTAACTTTCCTAACAAGTTGTCATCCAATCTCAGCTTGAAGACTTCCACTGAAAGGAGAACCATTCTAATCAATAGGAAGTTTTTCCTGACATCAGCATAAATTTGCCTCTTTGCAACTTCTACCTATTGTTTATAATTTTGTACTACCAGTAGAACAAAGCTCTGACAAATGCTGTAAAGTTGAAGATATTTTAGTGAGTTTGGTGCAGGACTGCTCATGTCTGTTGTTTAAGGATCAACCTAGGGGGCAGCTGAGTGGCTCAGTGGAGTGAGAGCCATGCCTAGAGATAGGAAGTTCTGGTTCAAATCTGGCCTCAGACACTTCCTAGCTGTATGACCAATACTTAGTATTGACTCCAAGATGGAAGGTAAGATTTAAAAAAAAAAAAATTAACCTAGCTGATTTGAAGAGGTTTTTACTGCCTTGGCCAAATACTGATGAATTTATTAGTTACTTCCATTCTATTATGTTATTCATTCAACAAAGGCTTATTGAAGCTCCTGGCACTATGCTAAATAAAAATTGCCCCTGTCCTAGAGAAGAAGACATTTTTATAAGTCAGAGAATTTGCAGCACCAACACTGAAAAAAATCATAGATCCCAGCTTGAAGTGTGTAACTAGTTAATGAGTAAGGTTATAATGGTAGGAAAGATTCAAGAGAGTTAAAAGATGGAGGATTAGTAGTTTTCCATCTGAAAAGGAGAGAACTGGGGCCCCTTCCTCTCTTCAGTTATTCTGCTTAGGCTAGTAGTAAGTAGGTATTTGCTTTTTGTTGACTAAATGAACTTATGCTGTAGTGCCCTAACTAATGCATCTCCTTCTCCTGCAGGTCTCCCAGGTGAACAAGGTATGTATCCTTGAAATGAAGCAGCTTATTCTTTTCTACAGTAAGTCATTCAGGAGGAGCTTGAATGGGGAATAGAAACTAAGGGAAGGGCTAAAATAGAATTGGCATTTGATGGAGTAGAAGGGTGCAAAGAGGCAGCTGGGTAGCTCAGTGGATCGAGAGTCAGGCCTAGAAACGGGAGGTCCTAGGTTCAAATCCGGCCTCAGACACTTCCCAGCTGTGTGACCCTGGGCAAGTCACTTGACCCCCATTGCCCACCCTTGCCACTCTTCTGCCTTGCAGCCAATACACAGAAGTTAAGGGTTTAAAAAAAATTTTTTTAAAGTTAAAAAATTTGAACTGATAGAGCAGAACAGAGTGATAATGGGTATGAAATCAGTATTTTA
This sequence comes from Gracilinanus agilis, assembly GCF_016433145.1. Taxonomy (NCBI): domain Eukaryota; kingdom Metazoa; phylum Chordata; class Mammalia; order Didelphimorphia; family Didelphidae; genus Gracilinanus; species Gracilinanus agilis. Next base: position 232,318,571 of record NC_058131.1, on the reverse strand, counting down.
ATCCTGTAGTGAACATTTTACCTATGCCCACCTCTAGGTATGGAAGGAGCAGCTGCAGTTCCTCTACCTCGAGTGTCTTTCTCAGCCGCACTGAGTTCACCCCGTACAGAACCAGGCACAATTCCTTTTGATAAGGTCTTACTCAACGATGGAGGCTGTTATGACCCAGAGACTGGTAAGGGAAAGATGAGGGGAGGGAGGTAATACTTGGGTAAGGAAGGGGCGTTTGTTGATTTGAGTTGGTTGTGGCAGCCTGGGAATACGAGGAACTTGATAAATATTGACCCCTGAAGTCCTGAACTTTTGTTTTCCCCCATCTGGGCTGTTATCTGTTTTCTTGTCCCATTTGATACTCTTAACCTTTCTGACTAAAGTCTTTCTTGCCTCTAACCAGGCATATTCACCGCGCCCCAAGCTGGTCGCTATTTGTTGAGCGCTGTGCTCACTGGGCACCGTCACGAAAAGGTGGAGGCCGTGTTGTCTCGCTCCAACCAGGGCATAGCCCGCATCGACTCAGGGGGCTATGAACCTGAGGGGCTCGAAAATAAGCCCGTGGTGGAGAGTCAGCCCAGTTCGGGTGCCTTGGGAGTCTTCAGTCTGATCCTACCCCTGTTGGCTGGAGACACGGTCTGCATTGATCTGGTGTCTGGGCAGCTGGCACACTCGGAGGAGCCGCTGACGCTCTTCAGCGGAACCCTGCTCTACGAACACCCAAATTATGAAGGCAACTAAAAAGCGGCCCTAGTGCCGCACTGCAGGGCTCGAGGGGCCTCCGGACAACCCAAGAAAGCTGAGCCTCGGACTGGCCGGCAGTGGGGGGAGGGCGGGCTGCAGCAGGGGGCGTGTCTGCCTTTACCGGGTGAGGGTGGGGAGCTTGGCCCCACTTTCCACCCTCCCCAAGCCGGTCTGGTCGCCTGCGTTTACTAGGTCCTCGGCTGCCCCATAGGAAAGACATCTCCCGGAATGCCCAGCACAGCCTCAGGCGCCCCTGACCTTAGGCTCTCATACCCACTCCCTCTCCGGGAATCCTGGGACTTTTCCCAGGGAAGTCGAGCACCCATTCCACCATGCGGCTGTATTCCCTCACCACCTACCCAAACCAAGGCGGTCGAGGCCCCGCCCCCTCTATGCCCCGGCCCCGCCCCTTCCCCCGTCCCTCCCCCTTTCCCCTCCCCTT
>NC_058131.1:232259353-232307458 GCF_016433145.1 Gracilinanus agilis | reverse complement strand
CCCCCCGCCGCCATACTAAACTATTCAGGAATAAAGAATTTTTTTTTTTTTAAAGAAAATCAGCTCGGTCTTGACTCACGTGCTAGACGAGGTGGCAGGGCAGTGGAGGGAGGTGCTGAGGGGAGGGCATTCTCCACCGCTTCCTGGGGACCCGGGGTGAAGGAAACCAAGTGGACTCTTGCTGTCCGGGGTCCTGATCCTAGCCGAGACCCAGGTGTCCGACAATGGGAAAGACTTCCCCGGGGCTTTCGCCTATACCCGAGACGCTCACCAGGGGTCGCCCCCAGCTTAGTGGACCTTTGGGGGTCACGTGGGCTGCGGAAGCGGGTGTTTGTTTTCTCACGTGAGGCGAGCACTCTACTATGATTGGAGGAGGGTCAAGAGGGCGGACCCAGGTGAGCAGGCGCGGATGGAGACGGAGAAACTAGTTTTGTTCTCTGCAACCACGCTTGGGCAAACCGCTCGGCCCGAGTTCATTTACACCTGCTTCTCCCCACCCAGGAGGGACTGGTTGGAGAGAATAGCCTAAGCCTGGGGCTTTCTTGAGCAGGTCTGAGACCTAGGGGCAGGGGGGTGAGGAGGAGGAGTTCTTGGAGGCGGAGCCGCGGTGGTGCTGAATAAGAGGTGGTGCTGGCCTCACTAGGCGAGAGCAGCGCTGAACCCATGGAAGAGAAACAGATCCTGTGCGTGGGGCTCGTGGTTCTGGACATCATCAATGTGGTGGAGAAGTACCCAGAGGAGGACGCGGACAGCAGGTAGGGGACTCGAATAGGTCCACGCATGTCGCCTCGCAACCCCCCTCTCCCGGCTTCCATCGAAGGGGGCGGGGGGGGGGGAGCCTCCGGTGGCTGGAGGTGCGCGCCAGGAGAGACGGACCCTGTAGGGGTGATTAGCACGGCAGGGACGCTGGGGTTTCCGATGAACTGAGCATCTTTTTGCTCAAAGTGGCCATTTCCCCGAAATCTTGAAATCTTAACAGTTCCTTCCCGAGGGTTGCAGTGCGGACCCCTGTGGTCGCCCTGACCCTGGACGGTTCCTTTCGGATAAGAAGCAACAGGGTGACATGGAAAACGTCTTGGACCGGGAAAGTACTAGACATTTCAAATTCCAACATATCATGCGTGACCTTAGACAAGTCTCTGGCCTCTGCACCTCGGTTTTCTCATCTGTAAAATGAGAGAGATCTAGATTCTAGAATCATGAGGCACTCACCCAAACTCTAGATTTGTGAGATTATATACTATCTTTGCTGGCTGGTTTTCAAGAGAGAAAGCATTGAGAATCTGTGCTGTGGCTTCTGCTTAGAGCTCTGGCATAAAGTAGCTGTAGGAAGATAGTGTCCTCTTCTCTCACTGACTTGAGGCCTGAGATGCCTCTTGGATGAGTGACCATTTGGCTTTATTAGAGATGGCAGACATGTCCTTGAGGAAGTTACCAACTAGGCATTTGGCAGAAATGATCTCCCAGAAATCACTGTCGGTAGCATCGTTATACCTCCTTTGTTCAATGTTACTTTTAGCAGGAATCCCAGAGTATCCCTCCAGAGAAGCATAATTCAATGGAAAGCATATTGGATTTTAGAGTCTGGGAACCTGTATTTGAAACCTGACTTACTCCTTTTATGCCCTTGGGCAAGTCAAGTTATTTAACTTTTCTGGACTTTAGTTTCCTCATCTCCGTAAACTGAGAAGATTGGACTAGATATCTAAGGTCCCTTCCATTCTAAATCAATGATCCTGTGATTAGCCCATCCTCAAGGTGGCCTAGGTGTATCAATCCCTGATCACAGAAGGAGATTTTAGAGTAAGATTCCAGAATTTTCTTTAATATTAATTTCTTTCTTAACAAATGGTATTTCCAACGGGTAATGAATGCTAGACCTGGGAGTCTGGAGGCCTGAGCTCCAGGGCCATTGACTATAACCTCTTAGTTTCCAGTTTTTTTTATCTTTTAAATAAAGGTCATTGTTATGCTTATTTCATAGGGTTATAGTAAGAGGAAAATATAAAGCAGTGACGGCAAACCTTTTAGAGATGGAGTGCTGCCCCCTCAGACCAAGTGTTGTGCCCTTCCCCTTACCCCACACAGGGGAGGGGAAAAGTGCCCCTATTGGGCTGTTGGGCAGAAGAGCAGGTGAAGTGAGGAATGTCCTTAGGGAGTGTAGGGAGGGGAGGGGAGTGGCCAGAGTGCTTTGCTCTTCTCCAGCTCTGCCACCTATGAGCCACCCACCTTGCCCTCTGTGCATTCCTATTGCTGTGATGTGAAAAAATTTCATCAGACAAGGTGGAGAGGGAGAGGGGAGCAGCTCTGCTGGAGTCTCTCTGCCTTTCTAGTAACAAACTGGGAGGGGGAGTAGCCAAGTGTCCACAGAGAGCTCTGTGTGCCATCTTTGGCACATGTACCATAGGTTCACCATCACTGATATAAAGTGTTTTGAAAATAAAAGGCAATCTGCAAGCAAAGTAAGCAATGCTCTCCCTAATCTAAATCCCTTCAAATATAATTTCAGCCAGTGTTCTTTTGTGAAGACAGAACAACCCATTACCACCTATCTGATAACATTTTAACTTCACACAGCTGGGACACTTTTCAACTTTTTCAAATACAAACTTAAAAAATGACCAACCTTAGGCTCTAGTTTCTCATCTTAAATATTTTAATACTTGTTGTTGGATTTTTTCTCAAGTTCTTAATCTTCTGTCTTAGAATCAATACTAAGTATCAGGGGGCAGCTGGGTAGCTCAGTGAATTGAGAGCCAGCCCCAGAGATGGGAGGTCCTAGGTTCAAATGTGACCTCAGACACTTCCCAGCTGTGTGACCCTGGACAAATCACTTAACCCCCATTGCCCAGGCCTTACCACTCTTCTGCCTTGGAGCCAACACACAGTATTAACTCCAAGATGGAAGGTAAGGGTTTAAAAAAAAAAATACTAAGTATCAGTTTTAAGGCCGAAGAGTGGTAAGGGCCAAGCAATTGTGGTTAAGCAGCTTGCCTAGGGTCACACATTGAGGTAGTATCTGAGTTCAGATTTGAATCCAGGACCTCTTGTCTCTAGTCCTGACTTTATCCATTGAGCTACCTCGCTGCCCTGGATTATATGTTATTGATCCATATTATTCAAGGAAAAAGTTATTTTTTCCAATTCTTTACATTTTTTCAGTTACATATAGAAATAATTTTTGACAATTTTTTTACACTTTAGAATTCAGATTTTCTTCCTTCCAACCCCCCAATAGTCTAATTTAGGTAATAGCCATAAAAAGTGTTTTGTTTTGTTTCGGTTTTTTGTAAATTTGATATCTTTACTTTTTTTGAAGTAGTTTTGTATCTTTCAATCTGCCAGGATTGATGCAGTTACCAGAGGGGCCAATGTTACAATCCAGTTGTAGTTTTATTCACTGCAAGTTATATAGCTCATCATATGTGAAGGAAATAAGGGAAAGTGAGGACTGGCCAGACACAATGGAATTGGTAAGCAGATTGTTCTGGTGGGGCTGATTATCAGGTTTCTGATGATCATACTTGTTGTCAGTAGGAGACATGCAGCTAATTCCTTTGTGTGCCAGTGGAAAACGACTGTGGAGTCCATTGAAGAATGTATTGAGTTTGGCTGTAGTGAAAGTGAGGCCTGAGCCCTTTCTGTGGTTAGACTCATCCCTCCCATTCAGTAAAGGATTCATTCATTCAACATTCATTTATTAAGCACTGTTGCAAGCTATGCTAGATGGTGGAGCTATAGAGACAAAAATGGAACAGCCTCTGCTCTCAGAGAGAAAGGTTTGGATGTATGAGGTTAATACTCTAGGTTTTAAACATAATAATACCCTTCATTCATTTTCCTTTCAGGTGCCTGACCCAACGATGGCAGCGTGGTGGCAATGCCTCAAACTCCTGCACCATCCTTTCCCTCCTAGGAGCTCCTTGTGCCTTCATGGGCTCCTTGGCTCCTGGGCATGTTGCTGAGTGAGTATGAGGAAAACCTGGCCTATTAGGAAAGTTAGCCTATATAATACCACTGGAGTGATTACTGAAGCTCCTCTATAGAGGAAGGGAAAAGGGATGGTCCCCAAAGATTGGCACTAGACTCTGCTCTTTCAAAGGATTTTACTTGCCCTTTTTGGACCTTAGTCTCCTCTCTAAAACGAAGAAATTGAATTAAATGATGTCTAAGGTCCATCTGCAACTTTAAGTAGGGAGGAGAGGTGAAAGAAAAAGAGTCCCTGTGAAGAATTGTATGTTTGAGGTTTTAGCTCCTGGAATGTTTAATTAGGATGTTCTGCTTATTAAGGCTTTATTTCCAGAGATGTCTAGCCCTTTGCACTTGCTTGTTTCTTTGACTTTTCCCTCCTGCTGACTTTTCCCTCCTATTTTCCTTTACCCTTTTTTTAAAGCTATCTTTAGTTAATAGACTGTAAACTTCCTGAAGGCAAGGACTTAAGATATTTGTCTCTGTATAACCAGTGCCCAGCACCTAGTAGGCACTTAATAGAGATTGTAACAATGAATGAATATCTTATAGTCAGTACTCTTGGATTAGAGCAGAAAGAACTCACCCTTTCTTTATGATCCCTGGGTGTGAAGAGACTGAGGTATAAAAATATAAGGGCAATTTTCCAGGGAGGTTCCTCTTTGCCAAACACAGACTTAGTTTATCCTGCTGCTGAGTGTTTTGAACCACTGAGAGGTACCCATTCAAGGTCACCCACCAAGTACATAGGCATTGCAAATGCCCAAGAGCCCTTTGACCCTGGGCTCTGCAAATTCAGCAAGCATTTATCAGGAAGGTGAGGCCCAAACTTTGCCCACTGTGGGCAGCAGGGAAAGCTGCCAGGTTGCTGAGCTGTGGTGCACTAGCCCTTTGTACCTAGTGTGATTGAAATGTTCATCTCAGTAGGCAATTCTAGGATCCCACAGCCTTGGATATAATGCCACATGCATAAGATGGCCTGAGAAATCTTAAGTGACCAGTGCCAATAGGAAAGTGAATACAAGGTGTCTGGTTTCAACTTGCCATATTTCCAAAGCTAATTTCTTACCAAGCCTTTGGGTTTGGGACCAAATTAATTCTGGCTGTTGGAGTTTCTAAGAAACTCCTAGAAAATCACTGGGAGGATCAGAACAGACCCAGAGCTCCTTATTGGCTAGAAGAAGGCTTATAATTCTCCATGTTTTGGGTCCTCAGACTAGAAGGCCTGGTCTGGACTTCCTGGGACCCTGTATAATTGAATGGAAGGAGTTTTGAAGCAGATGATACTAACTGGCCTCAGGAATGCAGTGACCGCCAGCTAAAGTGGAGAGGGTGGGGGACAGTCCAATATTACTAGGTACTATAAGGGAGAAGGAAGAAATAGCAGCCCCATAGAGAGCTGGTACCTCCTAGAATATATGGTAGAGAAGGGAATGGAAAGGAATAGAATCTTGGAATTGTAGGGCTCAAAAGGGATTTTATTGCACAGGGCAGTAGGCAAGATTTTTGTACTAATGAGACCCCAGAAATAATTATGTAACTCAAAAATATTAGCAGATGGGGGTGGAGGAACTTCTGTTGGGACCTGAGTATCCCAAAATGGAGCATCAGTGTTCTGCTAGAGTGCCATCAGAGTGTACATGCGGATTCAAGCTGGGGGACAAAGTATCACCGTGATCATTAATCATTAATTGTGATTTTGGCTGCAAGCAGGACCATGATAGTTCCTGTTGGCTCAGAAAAGGATGTGAGGCAGCTAGGTGGCTCAGTGTGTAGAGTGTTGGGCCTAGAGTCATAAAGACCAGAGTTCAAATCTGATTTCAGACACTTATTAGCCATATGACCCTGGGCAAGTTATTTAACTTCTGTTTGTCTTAGGATCTTCGTCTGTAAAATGAGGTTAATAATAGTAGCTAGCTCTCAGAGCTGTTGTGAGGACCACATAAGATAATATAATTGTGAATCACTTGGCACAATGCCTAGTATATGGTAAGCATTAAGTAAATGTTAGCTATTATTATTTTTTAAAGTGTCTCTAAGCCTCAGTTTTTTTCTTCTTTTGTAAGATGAGGAAGTTTGGACAAGGCAGTCTCCCTTTCAGCTCTAGCATTCTTTGATCCTGTGATACTCTAGAGCCATGTTGGCAAACCTATTGCAAGTATACCGAAGTGTCCCCCTCTCCATGCACCTGAGGACTTGTCTTACATTCACCCACCTCTCTGCCTAGCAGCCCAATGGCAGCACTTTCTCCCTCCCTTTTTGGGGGTAAGGCAGGGGGTGGGGGTGGAGCTTACATGCTTTGTAAGGGTTACAGTTTAGGAACTTGGTCTCTAAAAGGTTTGCCATTACCGCTAGACTATAGGAACTAAAGGAAGATTCAGATTTTGTTTTGTATAAGTGATATCCCTTAAGGAAAGCTGTCCTAATGACCCCCCTCACCCCATATACATATTGTGCTGCTTCCTTATCTGCTCCTTCCAGCCTCTTACATGACCTGAGGGCCATTTCAGGGTTAGGGGTCTGTGCTCCTTCCCAATCTTCCCCTTTGCTGCTTGCTCTCCTGTCCTTCACCTGCTTTCCAGGGCCCCAGATATTCCTGTTAGCTCCCCTCCTGCCCCAGACCCCTTGTCAAACTGCTCCCCAGTGTGGTACTCCCCCCACACCTGGCAGCTTTGTCTTGGATGACCTTCGCCGATACTCTGTGGATCTGCGCTACACAGTCCCCCAGCGTGTGGGCTCCATCCCCATCTCCACTGTCATCATCAGTGCAGCCACTGGCAGCCGCACCATCCTGCATGCTAACAGGTGTGTACATCTGTTCCAGTGAACAAAGACGTGTCCAGGGCCAGGACAGGACCCCTCTCATACCAGACAGGGCCCCAGGTGTTCTAAGGCATGCTTCCAGTCCCATAGAAGGTCCATGCCATTCATAGGTTCTAACCTGTGTCTCCCCCCCCCCCCCACATCCCACAATCTCATGCTCCACCCCAAGCTTCCTGGTGGCTGACTTTAAGTATCGGGGTGTGGACTCGTCGCAGGTGGTATGGCAGAACAAGGGCGAAACTCCTTGCTCCTGCTGCATCGTCAACAACTCCAATGGTTCCCGTACCATTGTCCTCTATGACACGTAAGGCTAGTCCCTGGCACAATCCATCAATCAGCTCCTCTTTCTTCCCTTACAGGACAGCACCTCTGCTGTCCACTTTTCTGGCCTCTCCCTTTGCTTGAAATTGTCCCCATGCTGAGCCAGTCAGTGATTTTGAATCATCTCCAATAAGGGCCAAGTTGGGGGCAGGGGTATGGGGAATGAATAGATGTTTCCAGACCTGGTGGTTTGGCCTTTGCTCAGTACCATGGATGGATGGGCACTTAAGTAATTTAATTTGTATTCTGATTCCTTCATAATTAATTAATCAGTTACTGCCTTTGGTAAAGAAAAATTACCTTAAAGCCATATGGGTTTGCAGGGAGGGAGTGTTATGTAATGGAGGGCAATGTGGGAGAGTTTGGGAGAGATCAGCCCATTTCACTCATTCTTAGTAGCCAAGGCCAGTCCCAGAACTGTACCTTGAAATGCAGCTGAAATTGGGAGCTCAGAGCTCCCATAAAAGAGACTACACTCTCATTGTGCTTGACACAGAGGATTTTGGAGGCATACAAGCTCCCTTGGGCTTAGTATTAACTTGTAGTAATTGCCTGGGAATCTTCAGATTTGGAGAATATAGACTATATCCTGCCTAGATTGGTCAACAGCTGCCTTAGAGATGAGGGAAAGTCTCTTTTCTCCCAAGCTGTCTTCTAGGAGGGTGAACTGACTATAAATTGAATTGTATTAATGTCTAGAACCCAGGAAGATCCTCCAGCTAGTCCTTCCTCACCGCCCCCCCCCCAACATGTATACAAATGTTGTTGGAACAGAGTGTGAGACTCTGGGTTAAACTGAGGTGCAAAGTAGGTGGAAATTCAGGCACTCATTATCAGGTCAGTTTTACCTATCAAGAGCTCATCACATGTGCCATGCCTGAGGTTAGATAGGGTATTACACCACAACTTCCCATCAGGAGTACCCATGCAGGCTCAGGGCCCCAGGGGCAGTCAAATATTAACTCAGACCCTCTGCTTGAAGATGAACTTTAACTCCTGCCTAGGTAACCCATAAACAAAATGGCAAATTCAGGGAACATCCAGGTACACCCTCAGAGAGCTAGAAGGATCTGCAGAAACCTCCTAGAATGCTTGGTTTACAATCCAGAACACTGCATTCTGAGTTTAATGTCTTATGAGGGTAAATACCAGCACCAATGTAGGGGATCACCTGTATCTTGGCAGGAAGGTTCACAATAGCATGTTATCCACAATACCTTATTCTCAAATATACCTTTTCAGAGACAGTCTGATCTTTCAGCAATATGCTGTTGATTAAAATTTTGGGGTTTTTTTTTTGTTTTGTTTTGTTTTGTTTTTGTGCAGTGCAGCATTGGGCTGGGGTTTAGGGTTGAAGGCCATAGCCTTCTGGCTTCTCTAATTAATTTTTCACATCCCACCTCTCCCTCCCCTCCACCCCTTGCTCGATGTTCAGAAACTTGCCTGATGTGTCAGCAAAGGACTTTGAAAAGGTTGATCTGAATCGGTACAAGTGGATCCACATCGAGGTAACTCAGCTCTCTAGGGACCCAGACCAACATTTCTCCCCTTTTCTTCTATTCTTTCTCTTTCCCAAGAACACACCCAGGGACTCCACTTTTTTGTCTGCTGATCATTTATTTAGACTGGTATCTGGCTACTTGCTTTTATGTTGGTAGAAGGGGCAGAGAGCTCAGAGCTGATCTTAGTTAATGCCCACACAGCTTAATTTCCTTTGTTGAAGCCTGCTAGGGCTTTTCCCATTTTTGTTGGAAGCCTTTAGAGGGCTTTGATCAGATTGGAGTTCTAGGTCAGTTGCCCAGCTCACCAACCCTGAATCTCCTCTTCCTCAAGGGAAATTGTCAACAAATTGGCAATTTGTTGCTGGATTGGCACAAGCTAGTAGCTGGTGCCCCTGAGAGTTGAAGTTGGAGGCACAAGCCATGTTCCCCCGATCTCCAGGGAGGATGGTGTGCCCACTTTCCCCAACATCTCTCCCTTCCCCAGGGCCGGAATGCATCTGAGCAGGTGAAGATGCTACAGCGGATAGAGAAGCACAACAAGAAGCTTCCCCGAGAGCAGCAGATCAGAACTTCTGTGGAGGTGGAGAAACCCAGGGAAGAACTATACCAGCTCTTTGCCTTTGGGGATGTGGTAAGTGCCTAGGAGACCCCAATCAGTAGTTTCCACCAAGTTCTCCTTATGTCATCTACTGCTGGCAGCCAAATCAAATCCCTCCAAGGGCCCTGGGAGCATCATCATCCTACAGACAGGTCCTGGGAGATGGAGGAAGTGGACAGGATGCTGGATTTGGATTCGTGCAGATCCAGCCAAGTAGGCTTTGTGACCCCAGACAAGTCATTTAAATCTTTCTCAGCTGTAGGTCCTCTATGATCCCCTCTAGCTCTAAATTTATGGTCCTCTGATTCTACAGCCAGGGGGTTACTAGAATGAGGGAAAGGCAGGGTTTCTTATCCCAACTCCCAGCCCTCAGCCCCCCAGGGCTGATCTTTTGTTAAGAACCCATGTTGCCACAGCTGTGATTTGCAGCCCCTCGGGACTGCCCAGTGTTTCTATCCATTAAGTACAGACCAGGATGCCCATGCCCCAGAGTTCCAGTAGGGACTAGATGCATGGTGCTCTTGGTTGATATGTCCACACTCCAGAAGTCAGGCAGCTTGCAGGATTGGAGGGAAGGGGAGGAGTGGCAACCAAACTGGGGAGGAGTGCCAAACTGGAAACAATTTCCAACTATCACACATGAAGACAAGATCTCTGCACCAGATCCTGCCCTAAATCCTGGGACTGCTTGAGATAAAGGACTAACCTGTGGGGAGCCCTAATCTGTTCTCCCAGCATCTTAACAGGTCTAAAATGAACTGAGTTCATCTCTTTCTCCTGTAATGCCTCTCTAGAATGTCTCAGAATTCCCCACAGAAAGCCCAGGACCAACTCTTCACTAGGAGACAACCTGAGTGCTATTGTTAGAGTAGCCACCTATATTTGCCAGTAGAATATAAGCTTTTTAAAGGCAGGGACCATTTCATTTTTTGTCTTTGTATCCCCAGTGTCTGGCACTTAGTAGACTGAATACATCTGTGTTGAGTTGAATTATTCTGAGCTGTGTACCAGGAGAAAGGTCCTTTGGCTACTGCCTGTGATTACTCATTAACTGGACAGGTCAAGAAGCCCACCATGGTCTGTTAGCCACCTCTATAAATCTACATATATGGTAGCAATAACAATTTATAAGCACAAATTAATAAGATCCAGTGTTTGCATAATGCTTTATGTGGTCCAGGAATTGATTTCATATACAAATCATTTGATATTACCATTTGATAACTCTGTGATATAAGCATGCCAAGCCAATATTATCTTCATTTTACAGATAAGGAAACTGAGGTTCAGGAAAGTTATTATTTGGCTCAAGTCTCTGAACCAGAACTTGAGCCCAGGACTTTTGATTCCTAATCCAATGCCCTTTCTACTTCACCTGGTTACCTCCCATTATACAGGACTGGACAAAGCTAAAATTATACAGATGTAGGCAAAGAGTGAGCTGGGGGCAGCCTAGAAATGTTACAGTTGAGTAGATAAGGGCAGGGTTTGGGGTTAGTGTTAGGTTAACTAGTGCTTTCATCTGTCTTTTCTTTTACCAGGTTTTTGTCAGCAAGGATGTGGCCAGACACATGGGATTTCAGTCAGCTGCAGAAACCCTAAAAGGGTTGTACAGCCGTGTAGGGAAAGGGTGAGCTGGGAAGAGTCTGGTGGAGGGAGGGACTGGAGGAGGGTGGGACTCTTTAGAGTTTCCTCATTCTTTGGAATAAGTCGGGGCCACAAAGGAATTAGTGTATATCTTTCATATCTAGAACAATACATGAAAATATGGAGGATGGGAAATACCCTGCCCTGCCTGTGTCTCTAGGCTTTCCTCCCATATTTGAGTTCTCTTGGGTTTCTCCTTGTGCTGAATGGAGTATTCTACAGGGCTGTGCTAGTATGTGCATGGGCAGAGGAGGGAGCAGATGCCTTGGGCCCTGATGGAAGGCTCCTTCACTCTGATGCATTCCCACCACCTCGAGTAGTAGATACCCTGGGGGCAGGAGACACCTTCAATGCCTCCGTCATCTTCAGCCTTTCTCAGGGTGAGTGCTGCCATCTAAACTTAGGGGCAGGGACCTTGGGGGCTGGGGCGGATAGAGGGGCTGTAATGGTGAAGCTGAGGAGTCTTCTGGTAGATGCCAAGTGAGAGCTTCTGAATTACTTATCCTTCCTCCAGGGAAAAGCATGCAGGAGGCATTGACTTTTGGTTGCCGAATAGCAGGCAAGAAGTGTGGGATACAAGGCTACGATGGAATTGTGTGAAGGCACCAGAAGCCAGAAGGCATAACCCTCAGCAGGCTCTAGGAGCATAAGGAAGCCAGGGCATTGCTGGGTGTCTCTACCTGCCCTGATGTCATGGCCATCCAAATTGCAGAGCAGGTGCAGCTGGGGCTGGAGTTTCCTAGCCCCACCACACCTCGGTTCTCACCTATGTCCTTCAACCCAAATAAAAATTCTTCCACCAAGCCAGTGTCTTACCTTCAGCATACTGCATATTAGATATGCTGAGGCTGGGGGCTCTAGATACATTTCAAGGGTTGCATGGGATTAGGGTTCATCCTGACAGAAGCAGCCTCCCCTGCTAGGCTAGAGCCATCCACAGAAGAAACCTCTTGGTATATGCTCTGTGCTAATGGCTCACGGTAGCCTCTAGGACACGTTATTTTTTTGCCTGATATCTAAAACTCTAGGGAGGGGAAAAAAGTTTTACATTTATATGATACTTTCCTTCATTAAAGTGGAATATCTTCTTGTGACACAGAATGGGCCAGGGCCAAAGTTCCATGTCAGGGGAGTACAAGCTTTTGCCAACATGAGCAAGTTTCAAGAACAGGCTCAGGGACCTCTGCTGTCTAAGAGCCAGCCTGGCTGACTTTGGAGGCTCATCACCAAGCAAGCCACAGTCTGCCTTGAAGGCTGTCATCCAAATGGCAGAGGCTATCTCCAAATCACAGGTTCCTAAAGTGTGATCGCTCACATTTATACAGCACTTAAAAAAACAAACAACCTTACCTTCTGTCTTAGAATCAATACTAAGTATTGGTTCTGAGGCAGAAAATCGGTAAGGGCTAGGCAATGAGGGTTAAGTGACTTGCCCAGGGTCTGAGGAAGTGTCTGAGATCAGATTTAAACTTGAGACCTCCCATCTCCAGGCCTGGCTCTCTATCCATTGAGTCCCACATGCATATAGCGTTTAAAGTTTGCAAGAGCTTTGTGTTATCTCATTTGATCCTCACAACCACCATGGGAAGTAATTTGAAGTTCTTTTATCAGTGAGGAAAATGAGGCCAAGAGAGATTAAGTGATTTAAACTAAGAAGTCTTTAAGGCTTCCTCATTTCAAGTCCAAACCTTTATCTACTGCATAGGCCAACTGACTTGCCTGGATGGTGAAAAATAAACTGACCCTGCTTCCTTCTCCCCCATCCCTGAGGGGTCCAGATACTTGCTCCGCACCCCAGAATATGTGTAAACAGTTGTCAGGTTGCCTCAGAGATCCATTGGAACTCAAATGGTGATTTCCTGAGTGGAACATGGTGGAGTCCAGTTGCTCTTCAGTTCTCCATAGGAAAAAGATTTTCTGTGAGGTAAGTCCCATCACACCTAGTACCTTCAGACTAGTCCCAGGTTCCAAGGACTCTGGTGACTCCCACGATAGTTTACTCAGCTTGCATTAGGCTGACTTTCACACAGTTGGTTCTGCATATAAGCTGTGTAGACAACCCCCTTGTACAGGCTTGTAGTTTAGGGAATCCAACCCTCTCTGCCCTCAGATATCTTCCTTACTGGCCTGTCCTACATCAAGCCCCACCATCAGAGCCCCTTTCTTCGTATCGAGGCATCTAAAAGGCAGCCCAAGGTATTGGAAAGAACACTGGTTTGAATTCATACTTAAACCCTTATTCTTTTTTTTCCCTTTGTTTTTTTTTTAAACCCTTAATTTCTGTGTATTGGCTCCTAGGTGGAAGAGTGGTAAGGGCTAGGCAATGGGGGTCAAGTGACTTGCCCAGGGTCACACAGCTGGGAAGTGCCTGAGGCTGGATTTGAACCTAGGACCTCCAGTGTCTAGGCCTGGCTCTCAATCCACTGAGCTACCCAGCTGCCCCCTACCCTTATTCTTGCACCCACTAAGTGGCTGGTTGATCTTGGCCAAATCACTTAAACTCTCTGAGCTTCAATTTACTTCTTTGAAACACATGGCTAATAATTGAGCTTCACCAACATTATGTGAGCCATTATTCTCCACTCTGCAGGGCTTTGGTGAGCAAAGGACTTTACAGGCTGTTAAGAGCTCTAGAAACCTGGGGAATCATTAGAACTTGGGAGGAGTGGCATGCACCTTAATTTAAGAAAGCTAGCTGAGCAGAGACCTGACATCACTGAGGCAGACCCAGAGGGGCTTTGAAAGGGAGAAAATAGGCCCAGGAATGGATGTAGATACCCAGGGGCAACATGAATGCAATTAAGTAAAAGAAAAGGGATTGAAAGGAGTTTATTGGCACCAAATACAAATTTATCACTTCACAGGATGGTCTGGGGCTAGTCTAGCTCAGATTCTCAGACTTTATTGTATAAAATGTCTCAAATTACAAAGAGGTCACAGGTTCATGGGTCCAAGGATTGATTACATAGGGCCATTTGCCCATTCACTCTTTCCCTAAAGCCCTTCACCTATGTACCAGACTGATTCAACTGATCTAGACATGGAGCTGAGTGCCCATCAAGCAAACACTATTCAGTTCCTGATGATCCAGTCCAAAATCATGGTCATTCAGCACAGGCCCAGCTGTTACCCAGCTACTTTTTCTAGAATGACAGTTGAGTTTCAGACCAGGTCTTCACTCTGTATTAGTGTTCAATAACCTGAATTCTGGGTTCTCCATGAACCAAATGAAGGATTGCCCCACATTAGGACTAAGAAAAGGGTGAGCAGTGGTGGGCTGTAACAAGTGCCCTAGGGAAGCAGTAGAGACTATCCAAAGGTTTTCATTCTCTGATACACACACACACTGCCCTCTGATGTCTTCATGGGGGATTAAGGCTTCCAGGACTATGACCTAATTCCCTAAGACTCACATTTCATCATTCTCCACCTGAATTACATGACCTTCAAACCCATCAGGAAATTCTTTGGGCTCCAAACTCTCTCCTGGCTCCAAGATTTCCCCTTCAGTTACAACAGTCTCAACCCCTTCCTCAACCTCCTCTCCAGCGCCTGTAACCTCTGAAGCTTCTCTTTGGTATCCCACTTCCACTCCCTGACCTCCTATGGCCTCCTGCTCAGAATCTGTGACCTTCCTTCCATCCTCTTCAGGGCCTGAGTTCTCCCCTGGGCTCCTAGCCTCCTGCCCAGGATCTATGGCCTTCCTTACAACTTTCCCTCCAGGGCCCAGGACTCCCTCCTGGATCACTGGCTCCCTAATAGTTTGCTCTAATGGATCTGTAGCCAACATGGCAGACCTATTAACAAATCCTGAGTCTCCAGGAATTGCAACAGAGGACTCCTGTGGCCCTTGGTGACTCAAAGTATCTCCAGGAAGGACAAGCAGCTCTGCAGGTGACACCAGCCCATCTCTGTTCAGGTCCTGAGTTTCCAGCACTTTATCTATTACTTGGATCACCTGTAGCAATATATCCAAGTTGGTTGCTGTCATTGCCAGGGCTCATACTGCTGGGCCTTGAAACAATTTGAGATGTTCCTAGGACCACTATCCTAGGACCCTTTGGGATTCACCATAACCACACTAAAGCCCTAGTTAGCTGTGCACAGGTGCCACAGTCAGAAAACAGAAGGCTGTTCTCCAACTGGGGACCTCAACTAGTAGTACCTACCTGATTCGTAGATGACGAAGCATTGGCCCCAGGAAAGAGAGCTTCTTTCAGCATAGCCAACAACTCCAAGCCATCCAGCTGTCTGCTCTCATCAAAGTCATGGAGTGCAAAGAGATATAATAGCACTGAGGAGGAAAGACTGGGTTAGGGGAGAAAAAGGATGGGATTCTGGAGGGGACATGGGTACAATAATTTCCATCCCTGTGTCCCTTGTCCATCTTTATTGGCCCAAACTCACCCTGTTCTCGGCTTATGTGCTCTAGATTCCCAGAGGCGTGTCCTAGTCCCATCAGATAGTTCCGCAGCAAACTATTGGAATGAAAGAAAATTGGCATTTAGGAGGCCCTAGGCTTCCAGCGGGGGGGGGGGGGGACTGCCCTGTTGGACATTCCTGCAGGGTTCCCTTCCTCATGGGCTCACTTACCGAAATTGCTCTGGACCTGACTGAAAGGGGTTAGACTGCAGATCATGTCTGGTTTCAGCCTGAGTCCTGGAAAGAGAAGCAGAGAACCAGCAAATGTAAAGCCACCCTCTTGGGGCCCACCCAGGGCAGGAGCTATAGCATGCTCCCCAGGTCCCATAACCATCAGAAGCATAAAATAGTGAGTACATAAATGATTCCCTCGCCAGAGTCCCAAGAGATAGGGACCCAGGGAAAAAAGGACATCCCAGCCACTGAAGCCTTCTTACCATCCTGAAGGGAGAAACTTGGTTCATTCAGAGAATTGGGTTACGCTGCTTCCTAACTGAGAGCTCTTGGGCAAGGCACTTAACTTCACTGGGCCTCAGTTTTCCCATTTGTAAAATGAAGGTAACTTCTATGTTTTCTATGTTTCCTTCCCACTTTAGAGTCTGTTTCCCCTCTTTTGCAGCTGTCTGGCTCTCTTTTTTTTAATGGAGGAGGTGGAGAATGAGAAAAAGGGTTGACTACATTTAGTGTAGGTCTGTATGACACAAAGGAAATACTGGCTAATCATTTTGGTGTAGACTATGTCCAATGTGGAAACTACCTCCACAGATATAGATTGGCAACTAACTCCACATTCTCAGCTGCTCCCCAGCTTCTTCCTGCTCCCAGGCTTTGCTTCTCACATCCCACGTGCGCTACCTGCTCCACTTACCTGGTAGCCCCATCCTTGGGAGCAGCCTGACCCAAAGCTAGCAGCCACTGCAGCAATGACAAGGACAACATCTTCTCTGAATCTGGAGGCAAGGTCAATGTAGAAAGTCAGGAAATAGAGGATTTGCACCTCTGTTGCCAGTGTAATATGGTAGGTAAGACACTGGATTTAGAATCAGGAGAGATTGAGTTCAAATACTACCATATAGGCATTAGCTGCGTGATTGGTGGGCAAGTCTTTTAATGGCTTCTCTCAACCTCAGTTTCTTCACATTGATAAAATGGGAATAGTAACACCTATAGTGACTAACTCACCACATTATTGTAGTGTAAAGCACTTAGAGACCCGTAACTACATCAATTGTTACTATTCTTCCTCCCAGTGGCCAGTCACAACATCGTGTCTAGTGGAGGACAGGATGTCCAAGGGAGGAACCACAGAAAGTGAGTGCTGGAAGAGACCTTAGAGGTCCCCTAGTCAATTCCCTCTTTTCACAGATGAAACTGAAACACTGACATGCCAGTCCATGGTAGAATAAGGACTAGAACTTGTTTTGACTTGCAGATCAACCCTTTTCCCAAAACCCTTTTCACTTCCGCCAAAGAAGAGCCCTGCTGGACACTTACCTTCCTTTCCTCCTCACCATACACTATGCCCTAACCTTACTGTTCCTGGGAGAGGAACAGAGAACACAGCAGCAAAGAAGAAAGAAAAGAAATGCATAGAGATATCCAGGGCAAACAGAGATAGAAAGGCCAAGATATTCTGAAGATGAAGACTTGAAGATGGAGACTGGGAGAGAGAAAAGCTTGCCTGGGAGATAGAAACAGCTGAAAGAAAGGCAGAGGCAAACTGTCACTGCGGTCAGAAACTGGGATTGAACTAATCTCTAAATTTCCATCCAGCTCTGACTTTCTATGACTCAGGAATACCTGGGCTTGATGCCTGCCTCAGACACATTAGCTATGTGACCCTAGGCAAGTCCTCTTCTATTTCCAGTTTTCTCATATGTAAAATGGGATAATAACACCTACCTCCCAGGGTTGTGGTGAAGATCAAGTGAGATAATAATTGTAAGTGTGTTTACAATTGCACCATGCCCAGCACACAGTAAGAGTTCTATAAACGCTAGCTATTATTATTATCACTAATGCCATTATTATTGTTACAGAAAGTACCTACTACATATGTGCCAAGCACTGTGTTAGGTACTAGAGATACAAAGACAAAAATGAAAAAGTCCTTCCTCTGAAGGAGTTTGCATTATATCAGTTGGAAATGATGCTGTATACAAGAAATACAATATAGGGGGCAGCTGGGTGGCTCAGTGGATTGAGAGCCAGGCCCAGAGATGGGAGCTCCTGGGTTCAAATGTGGCCTCAGACATGTCTAAGCTGTGTGACCCTGGGCAAGTCACTTAACCCCCATTGCTGAGCCCTTACAGCTCTTCTGCCTTAGAACCAATACACAGTATTGATTCTAAGAAGGAAGGTAAGGGTTTAAAAAAAATACAATGTAACTTCTTGGGAGAGATTTACAATAGGCAGTTTTCTGTCCCTGGCTGCCTCAAGTATTCATGCTGCTGTCCAAATGTCTAGAGCTCTCCACTACATGCTCTAGCCAGACATCTATCTAAGGGCACCGGGCTGTCTCTGAAATTCCCCTTAGCTATCCTTCTTCCCCATCTTTATCCCTCCTCCATTTCCAGTCAAAGCCCCCATGCGCTTAGGTTAGGACTTCAGTTGGCCACTAACCAGAATCTAATGCTTAGAGTGTGATCAGCTTTCAAAAGGGGTGGCCTCTTAGGAGAATTTACATCTTAAAAGAGGACACATAGATTCAAAGGAATGGATCTATAATGGTGGAATATCTGGCGGCTGTAAAGAGCCAGTGAGGAGGACATAGTTTATTCTGGGGACTCCTTGGAATCCACATGACTCCACCTATTCTTGAGGTTAACTTTGCCCTTCGGAAATACATCTAGCATAGACTTTAATCAAGAACCCCCCAAGTTCAAAGCCTGCCTTGGACATGTACTAAGTGACTTTGGGCAAATGACTCCACCTTTCTTAGTCTCCGATTCCTCATGTGTAAAATGAGGATAGAAATAGCACTTCCCAGGGTGGTTGTACAAATCAGATGAGAGCACTCAGTAAACCTTCAAGTACTATATAAATGTTATCATCATCATCATTACTACTTGGTATGCAGCTCCCTCCCATCATCCTCCTTTTCCCTTTCCCCTCCCCATATGTGTGAATCTGCATACATGATTGTATTTGTGTATTTAGCAATGCCACCCTGTTACAGATCTGATGACTGAACATATTCCTAATGAATGGGTTTGGGGTAGAGTTATGGAGACAGTTCTCTAGCTCAAAGGTATTCAAGATGGGGATGGATCTGAGTGATGTCATAGAGTAAAAAACAGTAGATACACCATGAGCAAGAGAGTGAGAAAGCCACTGAGACCTACTGCTAGGCCTATTCTCCGGAGGTGGGGATGTGTGCCCCGGTCCCTTGCTAAAGAGCATAGGCTACCAAACTCTCCAAAGATTCATTCCTGGATGGCTGGGGTGAGGGCAAAAGTGGTTGCACAAAAAAGCCTGCATAAAGAGGGAGCCTCTCCCCTCGGTTGACTAGGAGAAGGGCTGGAGGGAAATTTAACCCTCTTTTAGGGACTTTGCTAGCTCTCTTGGAGATGCTTAGAGGCTTCCTCATTCGCATCACATTGTTAGCCTTGTGTTTACTGTCCAGCTCGAACCTTCGCTAACACTGAATGAGGAAACACAAAGATCCTGACTCTGGTACCGTCATTATCACACACCAATCACCGGGTATCAGACCCTCTCCCCCAAACACACCGGGGCCCTTCCCACATTCCTGTGGGCAGCCCAACCCACCTGCCGAGCTCGGAGAGTCCTGACAGGCTCCAGACTCACCTGCTGCGTGCGTTCTTGCGCTCTCTTGGATAGAGCTCCTCAGCTTTGTCTCGCCTGCCTGCCGCTGCCGCAGCCGCGGGTAGGTCCCCGCCCCAGGTCCGCTCCACGTGGCCGCTCCACGTCGCCAAGCGCTTCCCTCCCCTCTGCGGGCACAGGCATGGGTTCTGCCCGGTGCCGTGGGGAAAGCAGGAGCCCTCAGCACATCTCGACTCCGGAGGCCACGGGACGACAGCCCCGCCCCGCCCCACCACACCCCAAGTTGCATCCCGGGCATCGCTTTAATCGGTTCCTCCCTCCAGTTTCCTAGCTAATATTCCAGGCGCGGGGGAGGAAGGGGGTGATGTATTAGGTATCTGGATAACCATGTACCAATGAGATAGAGACAGAGACAAAAGGGAACGGGGTTGCTGTGTTAGGCATATGACTGTGTACTTAGCTGGCTGTCGGGCACTTTGTTGGGGGTGGGGAGGGTAATCATATTGACTAATGCGCGTGTTATTTGCTGATATGTATATTGGCTTGCATAAATATAACTGACGTTTCTGTCACTGATTATATGTGTGTGTGTGTGAAACATGTTTTGGCTGTACAATCATGATACTGCGTTTGTGTGACACGAATGTGTAAACAGTGAGAAATGTTGTACTGGCTGTGTCCACAACACTACTGTGCATGCCACTGTGTGTTTGTGTGTGTGTGTGTGTGAGAGAGAGAGAGAGAGAGAGAGAGAGAGGAAAACTAAAGGAAGAGAGAGGGAAGGAAGGAGGAAAGAAGGAAGAAAAGAGGGAAGGATGAAGGGAGGGAGAAAGGAAAGGGGAGGAGGAAGGAAGAAATAAATGGAGGAGGGACGAAGGGTGGAAGGAAGGTGGGAGGAAATGAGGGAAGGAAGGAGGAAAGGAAGGAAGAAGAAAGAAAAGGAGAAAAGCAGAGGACAAAGGAGAGAGGGAGGAAATGAGGGAAGGATGAAGGATGGAAGGAATAGAGGAAGGAAAGAAAGGAGGAAGGGGATAGAGAAGAGGAAAGAAGTTGGGAGAAAGGAGTGAAGGGAGGAAATGAGGGAAGGAAGGAGGGAGGAGGGAAGGAGGGATATGTTTAGGTGTGTAACTGTTGTGTGCCCCAGCTTCTACGTATGTAAGGCTGGGCTGTATCAAATGTGTAACTGTGTGATCACTGTGTCCTTGTGTGTGAGTGTGAATGGTGTTAACAGCATGATAACGTGACAGCTGGGAGTTGTGGCACTGCTTGTGTGGAAGAGGGAATCCTTTCTAATTCCAAGGGAGAGAAATGAGAAGTGGGGAGAAAAAGGAGAGGGAAGGGAAGAGACAAGGGATGAGGGCATTCATTGTGCTGAGTGTGTAACTGCCTGTGAGCTTAGATAACAGGAATAAAACTCATCCCCGCTGTCTTTGTTCGCCAGAGCCTAGGTCTGGGGTCCGTATTCAAGGTCCCTAGGAGGCTCTGCGGTCGGGCTCTGACACACTCAGTCCCAGTGTCCCCTTGGGCTGCTGCGGGCCTCAGTTTCTTCGGCAGTTTTCAAGATCCCTCCCTTTCCATTCACTCTCCCCTTCTGTTCTTGGGTCCACCAGCTGAGGCTCTGGAGGGAGGGGCCAAGCGTGGACCATCGGGGGCGGGGCCCAGACCGTCCAATCGCATGTACGGGGTGGGGCCCAGTGTTCGTGGGGGCGGAGCCTCCCCTTCAAAGTTGAAGACTCGCCCTTGGAGCCCGAGCTGGGCAGCTCCAAGCTATCTTCGGGCTGACAATGTTGACCACAGATCCGGGTCCGCAGGATGGAGCCTGGGGAGAGCTCGTTCCTTTGCTCTTGGGCCTTAGCACCGCTTTCTACCTGGGCTACTACTGGGCATGTGTGCCCCAGGTGGGTGAGCAGCTGGGACTCTGGGCTGCTTGGGCTGGGAGCAGGGTCAGGGATGTCAGCCAGCAGAGTTCAGCCAAACTGTGGGGTACGTTGCAAAAATGTTTGGGGTCCCCTGCCTTCCTTCTTCCTAGGAATTCTGGGCGACTCTTAAGGCCAGTTACTTCTAGGGTTTCCATATCTGTTCCACGGGGCTTGTAACTGACAGACCCCCTGTCTCATTTGCTTTGGCATATCCTGGATCTATTTGGGCCATAGCTTTGGGTTAAACACCTAGCCCTCAGGCTTGTAGACAGGGGTATGGTGGGAAGGAGGTCAACAGGGAGGTGGGTTTCTGTGCAGCAGCTTGGCCAAAAGCCATTCAGAACAGTCCTGGGAATCAACAAAACTGCCATTATTCTACATTTTTCTCTTCCCATGTTGGCTGGGCAAATTGTTCATTAGTTCCCCTTGATGAAGGAGCTGTGCCTTCAGAAGCACAAGGCTGGTTGACTTGCTAAACTCCCAACACTGGCTGCTATTAGGGCTACCTCACCCAGATTAAAAAGTGCAATAAGGGCACTCCACCTTGTTTGAATGCTCAAGGAGTTGCCACGCCTAGCTTAGGGGGCTGACTGGGTCCTTGACCTTGCTCATACAGCCCCCTCTGACTAGGCCCTCTAATCATCTAAATAGTGGGAAGTTCAAATAAAATGTATTCAAAATATTAATCTAGCTTCAAAGCTGTACTCTCTCCTCAATCTTCATTAAACTTTATTCCAGGAAGCCAGGTCTACCAAGCTACTTTTAACAATTTTACAGCACAGCACCCCATCCCTACTAGCAAAATAAAAAACAAGGCACATTTCACCCTATCCTTTAGGAAGTCGTTCTAAGCTCCTTCTTTTGAATTGTTCCATTTATTCTGATCACAAATATTAATGATGATGGTTCCTCTCGAAACTTTTTTGTCCTTTGTTTATAACCAGGTATATAGAGACTCCTGATATTTTATGAGTCTTGAAACACCAAATCATCAATTTGCGATTAATATGGAGGAAAATTTCCAATTTATGTTAGTAAACTAGTATTAGAGAGGTGATATGTTACTGAAAGAACCCTGGACTCAGTCAGGCAAGATCTGAGTTTGAATGCCAACTCAAACACTTAATAGAAGTAAGTCACTTAGTATGAGCCTTAGGTCTTCCTACGTGTAAGATGGGAATAATAATATCTGTAGTACTTACCTCACAGAGGTATTTTGAAGATCAAGTAAAATAATATTTGTAAAGTGCTTTGAAATAAGTATCTTATTAATATTATGAAACACCATAGGATATGCATTTGAATTGTCTTTCTGAGCAGCAGCAATGGACTGGTACTGGTCCAGGTACATTTTCACCTCACTATGACCCATAACATATAATATGGCCATGAAATACTTAGCTTCAGTGAAGTTCATAGTCTTTATAGGAATCACATCCATTACCTTATTAGCATTCTAGTATAATCAATCAACAAATATTAATTAAGCATCTATGATGTGTCAGGCATTTGTGCTTCTGCAAACTGATATGAAAGTTTCAGACAGCTTCAAACTTAAGGAGCATCTCAGATTTCTGAGAGGCCATTAAAGCATTATGATTTCCCTATGCTCTAATCCTGACTTCTTAATTACTGCAGGGGTCTGTGAGAGTGAATTATTTGTGTATTTGTGATTTTTCTAAAACCTGCACCAGAATTGAGATGGATGTTTATGAGCCTGAAGCATTTGGGCTTTCTTTACTATACAAATGTTCTCTGGTTGGCTCTGACCTCAGCCTTCACTTGCCATGTGAAGAACTGAGGACTGTTCCCTGTCAGCTTGGCTGCCACCTTTATGTCATTCCTACTGCACTTTTAATGACCAGGCTGACAGTGATGGATAAATCTATTCCCATAGACCTTATTTTCTTTAGTACCATCCATATGTAAAGTCCTTGAGAAAGATGCTTTCTTCCAAGTCCAAGAAAAGAAAATGAACAGAAAAGCAGGATTTTAACTGAAATAAAACATAGGAAGTTAGGAGAGACTTGGCAGGAAGTGTTTGTAAATTTAACTTAAGTGTGTGCTGTAGTACATAATTTTGGAGGCCCAACCTGATTGGAACTGATTTGACAGGCCACCTTCCCACAGAAGAAGTGGTGATGATATAACTCAAATAATCAAATTGATCCATAACCACCCAAGAGTTTAGGCTAACCCCTTCCTTTCTTGGAGAGTTGAAGGTATATGGATGTATGTGTTATCAAACATAGCTGATCAGTGGTTTTGCTGAACTGTATCTTTTTGTTTGTTTTGCTAAATCTTTGTTCCAAGAGAAAACTCAAAATTCAGAAATAAATGTGGTATTAAAAAAAAGGGCATTGGGGGCAGCGGGGTAGCTCAGTGGATTGAGAGCCAGGCCTAGAGATGGGAGGTCCTAAGTTCAAATCTGGCCTCAGACACTTCCCAGCTGTGTGACCCTGGGCAAGTCACTTGATCCCCATTGCCTAGCCCTTACCACTCTTCTGCCTTGGAGCCAATACACAGTATTGACTCCAAGATAGAAGGTAATGTTTTAAAAAAAGGGGGGCATAAGTAAAAATAAAAATATTTGGTCTAACTAGCCACATGGAAAATGGAAGGTGATAAAGAATGCCTGCTGTTCAAATTCTGGCATGTAGTTAAATGGACAACCTATAGAGTTTGTCTCTGTGTGTGTGTGTGTGTGTGTGTGTGTGTGTGGTGGATGGGTGGGTGGGTGAGTAGGTGGATGTGTCTTGAGAAGACATTGATGGGGGCCACGCCTAGAGAAGGGAGTTCCTGGGTTCAGATGTGGCCTCAGACACTTCTAAGTTGTGTGACCCTGAGCAAGTCACTTAACCCCCATTGCCTAGCCCTTACCACTCTTCTGCCTTGGAACCAATACACAATATTGATTCTAAGGCAGAAGGTAACGGTTTAAATCAAAACAAAACAGAACAATGAGTTGAGTGAACCTAGAATTAAATAGAGAAATGGATGGATAGCCTTTGGGATACTGCAAAGTCCCTTTTAATGAATCCTTAGCTTCTCCATGAAAGCAAAGCCCATCTTTTTTCCAAAACTCTACCCATGCTGTTGTATGGCTGCATATCATGGACCACTACAACTTCCAAAGAATTAAAAATGAGTGCCACTCAGGGCAATGGAGGTATATGGTGGAAGTGAACAAGCTACAACACATAATAGATAAGGAACTACAAAGAAATACAGTAAGAGATGCAATTAAAGAAGATAGGCTAGAGAGGGGGAAGGGAAGGAAAGGAGAGAGACAATTTGGATCTTAAAATTTTGGAAAACGTGTTGAAAATTGTTATTACATATAATTGGGAAAATAAAATATTTTTGAATAAAAAATAATATAGACTAGTTCTGTGAAGAGAGGGCAGGAAAACTGATAACATGTGCTCCACTGGCACTCCTCTTATTATCAGGAGAAATGGAGGAAGGCCTCTAGTATACTGGACTGATCCCCAGTGTAAAACTTATAGGACACAGACAAGAGTTCCATAAGATGAATAGAAATGATAGGTTATAATTTGCACCACTGAAGGAAATAAATACATCCATATGATAAGGATCCATTTGAGTATTTGGGGGATGTGGTGGGAAGAGATGGGACATAAACAGCTAGGGACTCCATGAGTACCATTCAGCCCTAAAGGAATTCTTCCAACACTTATTATCCTTATCTAACTTGCTCATGACTGATGTCTAAAATTCTGCTTACCCTAGATTAGTTCATCAGTAAGAGGCACCAGTTCTCTTTGAGAGGCAGTGAGTACAGCCCAGTGGAGAATGTGTAGATGTGGAGTCATGAAAGCCTGGGTTCAAATCACCCCTCAGATAATTATTGTGTGACCCTGGGCCAATCACAATCTCTCTCTCAGCTTCAGTTTCATCTGGAGATAATCTGGAGATAAGAAGAGTACCTACATGTCACAGACTTGCTGCAATGATCAAATGGAAAAAAAACCTAAAGGGTGCTCTGCAAACCTTAAATTGCTATACAAATGTCAGCTATTATAATTCGTCTACCTAAAACCCAGTCTTTAACCACCTTAGGCCACCTAGAACCAGTCCATAACTTCAGTAGAGCTGACCATTTGGGTTCCCATCATATGTGTAGGTTCATTTTCCAGAACCAATTGAAACTCAGTGGTGGTTATAAGACAGAAGCACATCTACTTGTACACTTTTCTTTGAACAAGCGTTCACTGGTGGTTTATATATGATCCACAAACCCTGTAACTAGCTTAGAGGTGAAAATGGGTTGATCTTTGTACCCTGAAATCTCGGATTAGACTGGTAGCCAGGCACTAGAAGGCTGATGCTGATAATAATCACCTGAATGTCTATTCTAGTTCAATGCAGTACACTGCTGGGTTATCCCTGATTTGAGCAGCCTTTAGGATATTGGGTTATATTGGGATCAGCCCTAGGGTATACACATTCCAGGGAATATTGTTTTTGGTTGAACTTGCCTTGTTACCCTACAAGTGACCTGGGCTACTAGCAATTTTGAGACTGAGGGTATATGGGAGTTTCCACTAAACCAGAGAAGGTCCCCTCATCCCTACAGGTCCGCCTGGTCAAGACCACACTTACAGTATGGATCAAAATTCAGAGCATTCTAGCTACTGGGGATGGATAAGGAGCCATTCATCTGGTTTAGTCCTCCAATAGTCTGATGCTACACTGGACTTATGAGAAGCAGCGGTGGACCAAGACAAAAGGTGAGAATAAGGCTGTGTTCTGTGGTTACAGAAGCCTCGGCTAGTGGCTGGGCCCCAGTTCCAGGCCTTCCTGAAGCAGCACTGCCCTATTATCGCAGAAACATTCTACCCTACATTCTGGTGTTTCGAAGGGAGGCTTCAAACCATCCTCCGAGTCTTTGTGCAGTCTCGGCCTCCTGTCTCTTACTGGAGGTGAGATTTGAGGGGCGGGAGAAAGGCTTAAAAAAAGGGGGGGAGCTCTGTTTAGCTATCTGACCCCATCTGATACCCTCTAGGTTATGTATGCAACTAGGGCAGTGATAGTGAACATATGGCACACATTCCAAAAAAGGGCACACCTGCAGTCAGTTAATTACTAGAAAGTCAGAGGAACTCAGGGCAGAGTTGTTCCCCTCCCCCTCTCCACGTACCTGAGGACATTCCTCCCTTCCCCTGCCCCTCTGCCCAGCAGCCCAATGGGAGAACTTCCTCCCTCCTCTGTCTGGGGTTAGGGGGAGGAGATGGGGGGGGGGCAGGTAGGCACAGCATTCCATCTCCAAAAGGCTCACCATCACCAACCTAGGGTAAAACTAAATCACAAAAAGTGCTTTTGCACTAGTTGGCCCTAGGGCTTGCCCTCTTGCCATCATTCCACTTTCTCATTCATTTTGTGATTATGGACAAAACCTCTCTTTGGGAATTTGTAGTTCATTTGGTGTCCAACTGAAAGATAGACCTCTGTGACAGCATATTAACTTAGACTACAAGCTAATGATATTGTATGTTGCATTTTTATTTATTTTGTTAAATATTTCCCAATTACATTTTAAAAATCTGGTTCCTGCCACATTTGGGAGTTTTGCCTCTGTCAAGTCATCGGATCTCTTCCAACCTCCATGCTACTAAATAAAAAAACACTAAAGTTGGTCATTTTTACTAACTTAGCCTTGGGATTCTGAGGTAGGGAAGGACAGTTATATCAAATAGGTTTGGATCTGGGGTGTTAACAGGGTTCTTCAGAACAGAAGTACAGAAATCCCAAGATATACTTCTGTATGCACCCTTCCACAGTGAGGTACTCCAGACACCCGATGGGGGACAGCTCCTGTTAGATTGGGCCAAAGAACCTGAGAATAGCCAATATCCTAACCCTGTCAACCGGCCCACTGTGTTACTGCTCCCAGGCATCACAGGCAGCAGCCAGGAAACCTATATCCTCCACCTAGTATACCAGGCCACTCTAGACGGCTACAGGTAAGAATGGTAATTGAGGGTGGCTGGCAGGTATCTGAATAGTTCCGGATGGAGAAACAGACAAAGAGGGAAGGACAGATTTTACTGAAAAGATGTTGGGAGGGACCTGCTACTGGAAGATATAAACAATTCTGGGAATTCTAGACTTGGGTCCCTTGTGACTGGGATCTCTACACCACTAAAATCCTTCTAGGGTGGGTCTGTCTGAAATGTGATTGTTTCTGCTATAGGACTGTTGTGTTTAATAACCGGGGCTGCCGTGGGGAAGAACTGCTGGTGAGTTCCATCCCCTTTTCAAGTGTTAAGTTCTCACCCCTCTAATCCCATTATCCTCAGCAGTCTTGTAGCCTTTGGCCTTGTCTCCCTAAAGACCTTGCAACTCTCTGCCCCCATTTTCCTTTTCTACCTTGGCCTCATTGTTATCTTACCTCTTGGAGTTCTGCCCCTTTCTGTCAATTCCTATCTTTGAGTAACACTATTTGTCCTCAGACCCACAGGGCCTTTTGCGCTGGTAACACAGAGGACCTGGAGGTAGTTGTGAATCACATAAAGCACCAGTATCCACAATCCCCACTGCTGGCTGTAGGAATCTCACTAGGAGGGTAAGAGCCAACTGGGTTGTTAAGAGCTGACCTGAGATTGCAGTCCTTCTTCAACAACATGTCTATCCCTTCTTTCATTTATACCTCCAACAAGCTCTGGCCCTGCTTCCTTAAAATCATCTTCCTGAGTAGGCCCAACTCTCAGCTATTAGTCCTTTCCCCTTCCCTAAAAGCAACATTGGTGTAGACCTTCTATTATCTCCTCTTTTGGAGATTACCAGCTTCAGATGCCAACTGAGTCTAGCCCTTTCCCTCCCTTCTCCCTTCATGGTTCTGATTCTAGTCTCTTGCAGGGTCCTGGTGCTGAACCATCTGGCGCACACAGGTAATGCAGCAGGGCTGGTGGCAGCACTGACCCTGTCTGCATGCTGGGACTCCTTTGAAACCACACGCTCTTTAGAGACACCACTCAATGCACTGCTCTTCAACCAGCACCTCACAGCTGCACTCTGCCGATTTGTGGGACGGTAGGGCAGTGATGGGGTGGGAAAATGGAGGAAATGTCAATTAAGTCCAACTTGTATGTCTTTTGCTATTGAAAAAAAAATAAAAGCAGTCCTGGGTGGTAGCCAGTGTGGGAGAGGGATTAATTGGTAAGGCTGGAATTAGGGAAAAGATTCCTGGAGACTAGAGCTGTAACTGCTCCTCTGACACAAACACTTTACTACAGACACAGGAAAGCAATCGAAGAGAAACTGGATGTGGACTATGTGCTTAAGGTAAAAAACCAACACCCAACTTGGCCCCAAGTCCCTTAGCATCCTTCTCCACTGTCACTGCTAAGCTCAACTCTGTCCCTGTCAGGCCCGAACAATCCGACAGTTTGATGAGCGATATACCACACTGGCCTTTGGTTATAAAGACTGTGATACCTACTACCATTCAGCAAGCCCTGGAGCCAAGGTGGAAGCAATCTGCATCCCTGTGCTCTGTCTCAATGCAGCAGATGACCCATTCTCCCCACCTCAAGGTGAGTCCCTTTGTCCTCAACATTGAGAGAGGGTACCATGATATAGGGGATAGAGTGCTGGAGAGTCAAAAAAAACCTGGATTAAAACTTTGCCTTGGACACTTCTTTATAGGGTGACCCTGGACAAGTAACCTCTGCAGCTTTTTCCTCATCTGTAAAATGAGAATGACAATAGCACCCATTATAAGATTGTTGTGAGGCTCCAATGAGGTTGGCAAAGAGACTTGCAAACTTTACAGAGATATGTGCTAGCTATAATTCTTCAAATTCTAGGAGAAACTGACCCTAGGGCCTAGCTTAGGGGGCTAGGGTAAAGAGCTTTCATACAGCCTCTGGCTCCTGACTTAGCTTTCCCTCCCCCCCCCCCCCACTCCCAGCTTTCCCACTACAGGCTGCTACACACTTGCCAAATGTTGCACTGCTGATTACATCCCGGGGTGGCCACATCGGCTTCTTGGAGGGGCTGATCCCATGGCAGTACTGTTACATGAGCCGCCTCTTTCACCAGTATGCTGCTGCTGTCTTCCAGCATGCAGAGGAACTGCAGGCCGTCAGCAAAACCCTACCTTCCGAGGAAGGCCAAGGGCTGACAAGACTCCTAGGAGAAGAGCCATAGATCTCAGCTCAGCTTCCCCTCACTTAATAAACCTTAACTTTTACCTGTCTGACTCAGTGAGGTCCCTTCTCTTCCCCTTATGGCAAGGAATAACCCACACTTACTATTAACTATAGTCAGGCTGGCTTATTATGGGCCAGGTGTCTGCCTTCTGCTCTGGACACTTGGAATAACCTCTCCATCTTCCTACCATTTTCTGTAAACTTCTCCATCCTTGTTTATATTAACTATTTGTTTTGGCTGGGCTTCTTTCACACAGGCAGGGAGATGCTAGGTAATGGCCAGTGCTATCAGAGACTGGAAACCAACCAGATTGGCTTGTTTCCCTTCTGATAAAACCCAAGACCTTCACTGGCTTCAGAATTGCCCTAGTTTGAAGGTGATGACATTCCCCAAATAATAACTAGGAAGAAGTGACAGAACTCAGGAGATCTGGATATGTTGAGCAAGGGCAGCCTCTCCAAAAGAAGACTGCTGACCCTCTTCTCCACCCATTTCCTCCTCCTTAGTGTGGACTGATGATTAGTCCACACTCAAGGTCCTAGAGATAAACCTGATTATTTCCTTTCCCTGCTGCCCGTTTACCCACACTCCTGCTTGTTTCATTTTAGGCCATAAGTCTCCCCCTTCTGTGAATGAAAATTTGACATAATAAAAAACCTATTGTTGAGGCATTACTGGTCCGCTAATTCTTTTGTGCAACCTCCAAGTCCCATAACATTTGTTAAGGACTGGGACACTGATTTAATCTCAGTGGCAAATGAACAATAGCTGCATGGAAGAGAAGGGATGTTCACTCCGTCACCAAGCAGCAAGAGGGTGATGAGCCCCTCAAACAAAGTGGGGGGAATACAGCCACCAAGGCTTCAGTCATCTTCACATTGTTGAGGGGAAAGGGCTGGCTGGCTCCTGACTGGCAGGGGCTGGGCAGCATCCAGACTCTAGGTGAGGTGTGGACAGCTGTCACATTTTCCAGTCCTTACAGGAACGGTTTCAGTTTTGCTCTTGGAAGGAGCAGTGAGTGGTACCTCAGAAATTGCTGTCTTAGCTGAAATGAGAGGAACCCTGTATACCAAGGGCAAAGAGCAGGGCAGCATTCAGCCTTTAGGTGGGGTGGGGGCCACTACCACATTCCTTGTCTTCTTGGGGTGGCTTCAGTTCCAGTGGAATTAGTGGTACCCTAGGCCTTGACTAGCTCTGGTCTTTTCAGTGTCCAGGGTCCTGATCCCCCAGGAAACAAGGAAGGCTAGAGAAAGCCTGGGAAGACACTCTGAAGCAGCAGGATGGCCAAAATGATGAGCCCAGCACACAGCAGCAGCAACAACCACACAGGGACACTCCCTAGGAGAAAGTCCAGAGAATAGGCACAGAGTACTCAAATCTAAAGCAAGAAACAAAGTAGCCCAACTTACTTTGGGGCAGACAGCACATGTTGAGAAAATGATGAAGCTTCCAAGAAAAAATTCTATTCTCTCCTATTCCCCCATCCCTCCACTTTTGCTTCTAGTTTTTCACATCTTTGTCTCCCCAAAACTCACGCCGAATGGGCAATAGATGCAGTTGGCATCGGCTGTCCACAGCCACAGAGAACAATGCTGCTTCATGAGACCCCAACAACTCTCGGCCACGTCCTTGCTCTGGCATGAAGACCACATCTGTCACTACAATGCCATGAGCCTCTCGAAGATAGTAGAGGCGCTGGGGAGAGAAGGATGGAAGTGAAGTCATGAAGGTCACAAGTACAGCTTTATCCTCTCCCACAGGCAAACATATATGCTGAATCAATAGGTCTTTCCATATCCTGGGCTGGTCTGTCCCACAGACAAGAGATAGATAATGCAAACCCACCCCACTCCCACTCTTTCCCTCTTGATATTTTGTTTCCCTTCTTTCCCTCTTGATATTCGTGCAATCCCCATCTACCATCCAATTGTACCCAGTTACCTACCTGAAGGGAAAAAGAGATGTAGATGGCAACAGAGCCAGTGACAGTGCCTAGGCCTAAGAAGGTGCCCGATTCACTGCAAAAGCATAACTTTTATCAATCCCATGCCATCTCCAGAAATCTTTGCCCCTTTCTACTCAGGACCCCTCTCCCAGCTGTTAAATTTCAATGTCTACCAACCTTATTACCAGTTCATACCTGACACTGAGGCAGGAAATGACTTCGTTACCGCAAGGCTGGGTCCGAAGGG
Source organism: Gracilinanus agilis (assembly GCF_016433145.1). Classification (NCBI taxonomy): domain Eukaryota; kingdom Metazoa; phylum Chordata; class Mammalia; order Didelphimorphia; family Didelphidae; genus Gracilinanus; species Gracilinanus agilis. The sequence continues at coordinate 232,276,101 of NC_058131.1, read as the reverse complement.
GCAGGAAATTATGGCCATCCCAGGCTGTAAGGTAGCAGGGTGGTGGCCGGCGCAGGCGCTTGTGGGGAATCTGCACTGTGAAGAGCCGCAGCCCAGCAGGCTGGTCTGGCACCCACCCAAACCTGGGGGCCAGGGGTGGTGCTATTCAGATCCCCACAGAGTTCCTCTTACCCTCTTCTCTCCTCAATGGATTGAAAAGTTCTATTTTCAGAGACCAATTCCCAACCCAACTCTCCCAAGTTGTGTTTTTTTGGGGGATTCTATGTGGAATAAATCCATTTCCTATTCTTCTTTGATCCTTCCCTCCCTTTATGCAGAATCTTCCTTTATTTACCCTCCCTCTCAAGCCCTCACACCTGCAAGCTTGATAACGGTAAGGTGTGTCCGGTAAAGGAGGCAAGTTTTCATCCCAACGCAACCCTGTCACCAGCTGATCTCTTTGCCAAACACAGGCTTTAAAATCCCAGCCTGTTGTCACCATCTGATGGAGAAGCAGAAAGGAGGTCAGGGAAGGACATTAGTGAGACACATTTATTGGACAAGATGAACTTCCATGTCTTTTCACTGTTTCCTTTTCAATATCCTCACCTTGTCACCAGGGCCCAAAGCCAAGTCTTCAATCTCCCCCTCATGAGCTTTAAACTCCAGAACCTTCTCAAGGCTAGGCACCTGCAGCCAAAATCACAAATCTATACTTAGACCAATGATCATGGCCTGGCCAGCTTATTCTATTTCAGAGCTAGCTTCCTCTTCCCACTGAGTTCTTGAGCCTCATAGACTGTTCTCAGGATTTAACCAACAAATTCATCAAGGACTAATTCCAAACTCTCTTACAACTTAGGCTTCACCCCATCCCCACACTTGCCTTCCCCAGAAATCCTCACCTGCCAAACCCGAACAAAGCCATCAGTGCCCCCAGTGGCAAGCAAGGTACTGTCATGGTTAAAGCACACAGTCTTCTGCAGTGGGTCAGAGCCAAAGTCTGTCTGCACAGACTGCAAGTTCTCCACATTCAATTCCACCCCCTCCTGCTGAGTTGATGCCCCACTTTCTTGGGTTTCAGTGGTGGTTACTGTCCCCTTCCTTTGTCGTAGGCCTTCCTCCTGAGAACCTGCAATTCATAAACTGTGATTCTAGATTTCTCCAGTCCCACCTAGATGCTCTCTGCAACTTCTAAGATACATTGTGGGAGAAGAGTAGCAGTAGTGTAACTTTGTATTGGTTCTCAGAGGGTCCACTGTGAGAGAAGTCAAGAGGAAGATTCACTAAGGCCTCTCCAGCTAGGTGAAGTCTGAGATGACTTTCTCACCTGTATTGTCTTGCTTGTCACTGGTCTCCTGATCTTGGGGATTGAACTGAAGGAGTTGACAGCTAGCATCCTGCCCTGCAGCAAGAATATTGCCTGCAAGGGCAAGGTTCATGGTAGCCTTAGTCTCTGTGTCATGGGAATGCAGCAAAGAGGCACTCAAAGCCCCACCAATCCGTTCCAGTTGCAAAAAGTGCTGTGGAAATAGAACATGTTGAGGTCTGCTCAGCTAGCACCCAGAACAGCCTGGAGGGGCAAGGTGCTTTAAATCTCCTAGGACTCATTAATGTTCATTTTTCAATAGAAGTGTCTGGAAACACCACTTCCTGGTAAACTCTCCGAGAGAGGCTGTCTCCTTCAACTGAACGTGGGAGTTTTGTGAAAACTGGAAATCCCCAGAGACTCTGATCTCTTAAAACTTCAGAAGGGAACCTTTAACCTGGTTTCATATATTTCCCTCATTGGTGTGAAGGAAGTAGAAAAATTTTAGTCCTGCTTAAGAAGACTGTTGACAGTGAAAAACCACAGCAGGGACTTCAGACATGGGCATATGAGTGGCTTATGGGCGGGAAGAGACAATGAAGGGGAGGGAAGGAGCGACAGGTTTGAGCAACATTGAGTGAGGGGTCTATCAGTCTTGGGGTCTCTTGTAGAACCTTATACTAGACACGTGGGGGAACACCAGGGACCTCTAATACACGAGAAACATAAGGGTCACTGGAAAGCGAGTGGGAGGAGAGGGTTCTAGGGGTGACACTGGGCGAGGAAGCTCGTGACTGAGGGGAAAGGGGATGGTGGTCGGGGAGGCGGGGTCAGGGTATAGAGTCCCCTTCTCTCCGGGCCGGGGGCTCACCACTCCATTCTTGATGCCGGTCTTGGCGGCGCCGCCCCCGCCCGCAGTAATAAGGAGGCCGGTGCTGGGCTCGACCCGCAGCGCGTACAGCGGGAACGGCGCCCGATACAGCTCGGGCGCCCGGCGCCGTCCCATCGTCTTATCTACGCGGCTCACAGCAGGGACATGCCTGGGGTCCGCTCGCTTGCTCAGGTCACCCTCGTCGTCTGCGCACAGTCTCAGCTCCAGGCCCGGAACCGACCCTGGTTCAGCAGCTTCCCCTTCCCACAGCTCAGTGAGACCAGGAACCAAACGCCTGAACTACGCAAGCGCGCTCAAACCCACAGCCTTTCGAGAGCAGGCGCAGGGTGACAGTACACGTCAGCACAGTCGGAACGCTGTTCGCTGAGGCGTGGGTCACGTGAGCAAAGGCACCGCGTTCTGTGGCTTCTCTGTACGCCGGCGCGGTTCGGCCACCTCAGTGTAGGGTACCGGAAGTCTCGTTTGCACCATAATGACTGACATCTGATATCTATGGTGCCGGTACAATTCCGCGCCCGATGCCATGGGATTGGGAGCGCGAGTTCTCGCGAGAAGACCCAGGAGGGCGCTGCCCTGAGACTGGGTGAACCTGGAGAGAAGGCGGAAGAAGCATAGCTACTGCTGCGTTCCTGCAATCAATATTTCCCGCCTCCATGTTTAGCTAATTCTTACATATCTCTTTAAAGTGTGTTGAGCACTAATATACATTAATCTCATTTGATTCTCACAACAAGCCTCTGAAAGAGATACTTTTAGTCTCGTCCCCATTTTGCAGATGAGGAAACTGAAGCTCTACAGGGTTAAGTGATTTGGTGAGGCAGCACAGCAGGTGTGAACCTAGCGTTCGAATCCAGCATTCCTGACCACAAAAGTGACGCTTAGGTCACAGAGGTGACATCCTCATTTATATCTATCTTTTGGACCGTTTCATTCGTTCAATAAACATTAAGCGCCTACTATATGCAAGGCACTATGTACTTACACCTCCAGGAATTTCAGGACTGTTAACCCCCATTACCAGAGAATTAAGCATCTGGAGAGTGAGAAGAGGTATATTTGTTTTATTTTATACTGTTTGTTGTTTGATATTTTCTTGCTGCTACAACTGATAAAGGACATTTTATTCTAAGTAAACTTTTTTTGTTCTAATATGAAATCATGATAAATCCTGACTGACCTGAAAAAAAAAAATCTGCAGTGAGGGGCGGTGGGAATGAGGTTTATTTAAGTGAAGGAGGGGAAAGGATTGCTATAGCATTCTTATTATTTGAATTCAAAGTTGAGAAGATTTCTAGGGTAGTTGTTTGTGGCCTTGTTATAGCTATACACGTATGTCGTTTTGAGGTTTACAAAGTGCTTTCCTCACAGCAATTCTTAGTACAAGTTATTTTTAAATAGGAGAGCTAATGCTATCATATTCTGCCTTGGTTAAACCACAAGTGGAGTTTGGTTGATGTACAGTTCCGAAAGCTACTTTTCAGGAAAAATATTAATCAACTATTGAGTATCCAGGGAAAAATAATTTAAGAATTTAAGAATATTTATCTAGAGAAGATTTAATGTGTGCAGGATAGTAATTTTCAAGCATTTGGAGGGTCATTGGGAAGAATTATTAGATTAGTTCCCTTGGCTCAAGAAAGCAAAACCAGGAACTGTTACTAGGCAGTTGTACATTATATAGCAGGAAAAATTTCCTAAGAATTATTTAGTCATTTTCAGCCCTATCCAACTATTCATGACCCTTTTTTTGAGTTTTCTTGGCAAATATACTGGAATGATTTGCCACTTCCTTCTCCAGTTTGTCTCACAGATAAGAAAACTGAGAAAAATGGAGTTATGACTTGCCAGGGTCACATAGCTAGTAAGTATCAAGCTGGATTTAATCCTCCAGATTCCAGACTTGGCACTCTATCCATTGAGCCACCTAGCTTCCTCCTTTTTAGTTTAATTTTTTTAAATTTAAAATTAAAAAAAATTTTTAATTTAATTTTGTTAAGAAAAAATTTCCATGGTTACATGATTCATGTTCTTTCCCTCCCCTCCTCCCACCCCCCTCCCATAGCCAACATGAAGTTCCACTGGGTTTTACATGTCATTGGTCAAGAGCTATTTCCATATTATTGATATTTGTACTAGGGTGATGTTCCATCAACCCATGTGATCAAGCAGTTGTTTTTCTTCTGTGTTTCTGCTCCCACAGTTCTTCCTCTGAATGTGGATAGTGTTCTTTCTCATAAGTCCTCCAGAAATGTCTTGGATCATTGCATTGCTGCTAGTAGGGAAGTCTGTTACATTTGATTGTATCGTCTCTGTGTATAAGGTTCTCCTGGTTCTACTCCTTTCACTGCATCAATTCCTGGAGGTTGTTCCAGTTCACATGGAATTCCTCCAGTTCATTATTCCTTTGAGTACAATAGTATTCCATTACCAAGAGATACCACAATTTGTTTAACCATTCCCCAATCGAAGGGCATCCCCTTGTTTTCCAATTTTTTGCCACCACAAAGAGCGCAGCTATAAATATTTTTGTACAAGTCTCCTCTTAACAGTGAGAGCTATCCAAAAGTGGGTGGCATAATAGATAACAGGGTTCCCTCTCACTAGAGCTTTTCAAGCAAAGGCTCAATGATCACTTGTTGGATACTGCAGAGGGAATTTGGGTGCATTAGGTGGTCTCTTAAATCTTCCAATTCTAAGATCCTTTGATTCTGTTAACCTCTTTATGCAGATGAGGGGCTTAGTGCTCAGGTTGCTCAGGATTATGCAGTTAAATAAATATCAAAGATAGGGTTGTAGGATCATACATTTAAAACCAGAAGAGACCTCATGGGCCATCTTATCCAGTTGTTTCATTTTACAGTTGATGAAACCAAGTTCCAGAGAAGTTAAATGAATTGTTCATGGTCATACAGATAGGAAGTGGCAGAACCAAGATCTACACCCATCCTTTGATTCCAAAATCAGGAATATACTGTTGCGTTTGAACCCATGTTTCTCTTGACTAACTTGTAAGTTTAGAACTTTCTACTACACCATTTATGTAACTCAGTATCCTTTAGAAAGAACTGTGAACATCAGGCTAAAATTACTTTTTGCCAAAAATAACTCATGTTATGGGGCAGCTGGGTGGCTCAGTGGATTGAGAGTCAGGCCTTAGAGATGGGAAGTCCTGGTTCAAATGTAGTCTTAGATACTTCCTAGCTGTGTGACCCTGGGCAAGTCACTTAACTCCAATTGTGTAGCCCTTACCGCTCTTCTGCCTTAGGAGCAATGCTTGGTATGAAAGGGTTTAAAAAACCTCACATATTGCTTTTTTAGGTTTACGGAGTACTTTTATTATAACTTTAAGAAGTAGATGGGGCAGTAAAGGCTGAGAGGTTTATGGACTTGCCCAGAGCCATACAGCTAAGAAATTTAGAAGATCTAAACCTAGGTAATCTGATACGAAGTTCAGTACTCCCTCCACTGTTGGGCTACTTTATATAGCTCTCATTGTGTCACTGAAAGACTACTTTCTTATATCCTTGTTTCAGTTCCCCATCTGCATTTGGGACTTGTACTTTCACTTGGAAGAAATAAGATGCTGGCAGTTAGGGGAGACTGAGCATTCTGCTTCATGGGATGTGAAAGGGAAGAGTTGAGTGCTTATACTAACACAGCTCAGAATGATAAATACATACATACATACATAGTTCTATAGCATTCTCTTTATTGTGGGCTACAGAATGAGGGCCAAGTGCTAGTGGTGTTGAAGAAACTAATAGCACCCTTTGGCCATTTTCAGCCTGGGGACAACAGACTCCATAAAGGACTTCCAGGATTCCGGGATGGAGAGTAGACATGGACCCCACCCAACCATCCCTTCAGGGTGTCCCTTGGGCTCCCAGTACTTTGAGGCCTGGGCCGAAATAAAGGGAATGGGGCCTGGACTGTTCCTAGGCAGACGTGCCCAGGTTCTTGCTTAGAGACGAAATGTGGATGGTGTCCTCTAGACATGTGGGCAGATGGGCTGGAGGTAAAGGACTGGGTTTTGGGAAAGCAGGACCAAGGTCTGGGGCCACCTTTTGTAGAGACTCTGGGCAGGGGATGCAAGGTGGGAATTGAGGCTCTGGGGGTGGGAATTGAGGCTCTGGGTCCGGGAATCTTTTTTCCTTGGAGTACTGAGACTTGACCAGATATTCCAGCTCCTCTATCTCTTTCATGGACAAAAGCTCCAAGGCTTGGGCCTGATCCCGTTGTAGGTGTAGACCGAAGCCTATGCCGACACGGAGTGGCCCAGACCCCAATGCCAGCCCTTGTTTGGAGGGAAGGAGTTGTGGGAAGGCGAGAAGCCGGGGTCCAGGCCAGCCGATGGGAGTCGGGCAGGAGGGCCCTCTTGGTTTGCGGCACACCAAACATATAGGATACTCCACGGCTGGGGCTGGTCCAGCACAACCCTGCCACAGGCGCTGCAGCAGTAGTAGCCGAAGGTCCCTGGCAATGCGGCGGCGACCAAGTAGCGCCACCAGGTCCTGGGCCAGAGCTGCGGGTTCCCCCTGCTCCCCAAGCCCAGTCCCGCATGGCATGCATCCCTCCCCAACTCTGGGGTCTGTTGCACTACTATGAAGCTGCAGAAGCCTTTCCCTTCTCCCTTGGCAGTCCTGGAGGCCACCAGAAGAAGATAGACTTTCTTTTAATGAAGGAGTACAGTCAGGGGGCTGTGAAGGAATACAGGGAGAGGGCAGCACTTGGGATGGGCAATGTTTTGGGGGGACCTGGCTATTTGTATGAGGGTAGGTATTAGGGTAAAGCTGAGGTTGGGCAGCTGAACTAGACCAGGGGGTGGGACCAAAGAGAAACTCAATACCAGACTGTGACTGTGGGGACAGAGAGATCTGTAGTACCAGTTGGTTGTTGTGCCTGGGCACCATCTCCTTGGTTTCAGGAGGAAGAGGGGGTGGGTGCAAAGAAACCAAGGGTGATGGAACCACAGTGGAATAAGATTGAGGTGACTGACTATAGACTTGATGGTGCAAGAGGTGGCCTGCAATGTTCTGCTCCAGGTGATTGCAGGTCTCAGGGCTAAATAGTGTTGTAGTCACAGGGCTCTGGAGTAATGGGGTCTTAGAATTCTGTAGTTTTTGTGTCACAGGGCTTGGTAGTGGTGGGATCACAGGGCTTTGTAGTGCTGGGATCACAGGGAAAGGGGATTGGACATGGAGCAAAATGGGAGCTGGTGATGGAAGCAAATGCCAGGCTAGAGAGAGAGGGACTGCTCCCAATGTGTAGCACCAGGGTTCTTTGGGGGGCATAGACTGCCACCCCCCCAGGAGGCCAAGCTTAGGTTGATATTCTGTCTCTCTCTTTAACTTTGGCCTTTGATAAGGGTGTATAGGAGCTTGAGACTCAGAGCTGTCACTTAGGATATGAGGGGCAGCAGGGATTTTCTGAATAGGATACCGCCGACGATAAGGATAATTCATCCGTTGGGACCTGCTGAAAAGACATAGACAGTGCCTAGAGATCTTCAAATCTGCACCTCCAGACCCACTTTTCTTTCTCCTTTTCATAGGACTAGAGTTGTTCTCTTGACTCTTCCCATCTAATCTGTGGGTCCTCAAATTTTAGTTCCCTCCCTCCTATAACCCAACCCATATATGTCTAAGTACTAGCCACTGCTCACCAAGACGTCCCTAAATCCACAAGTTTGGGCCTCCTAGCTACCTTCGAGATTGCAGGAGCTGTAAGGAGAGACACAGACCTAGTTCAGAAACTTTGTGATAGAATATATATGGGCTGATAAGGTAAGAGTTCTTGGGTAGGAAACCTGAGCAAGAAAGCAGGGAAGGATTGTTGGAGAAATGGGGTATGATGAATAGGATCAGTCAAAAAGAAGGAATAGAGAGTGACCTGCCACTGATTGACCTTACCTGGATGGGGGCTCCTTGAGCTTCGATTCACAATAATCTTCAGCAGTGAGGGAATCTAAGCCAGAGAAGAATTCAGTTACTAGCAGTAATCACCTCTCCTCAGCTAATGATCTCCTACCTAGGCCAAGCATAGTTTAACCCATATTCAAGATCCTGAGTCCATGCCCTCTACCTTCAGCCAGGGCTTTATTTTCCTTATTCCCATTTGTCATCCCTCCAAACCTCTGCTTTCCTATTACTAACTTAACTGACTGACAGCTCTCACCCAGATAAGATGGCTCAGTAGCCCAAGCAGGAAAAGCAGCAGCAGCAAGGGGCCCAGCAGGAATGAGACAGCTAAGAAAGGGAGACTTTCTCCAAGGGGCGGCAATGCCGCCCCCATAAGGAGCTGTCAGCCCCCCCACTGCTGGGTGGGCTGCTCTAACCTGGAACTCCACACTGATGTCATAGCCAGCTTATACTATGTCATAGAGGTTCCTCCTAAGAGTTCCTAGAGAGCTCCCTTAAAGATAAGTAATCCAGGCCCACCAGCCCTCCACAAATCTATGAAATAGTAGAAACCCCTTTCTTATTGTTGCATTGCTTTCCACACCTCTCTTCACATATGTTTAGTGCCCTCAGGCTGCCTAATGATTCCCTCATCCCAAAGTAGACCTGATCTAGCATCATTCTTCCATATCTTCTCCCATCCCTCTATCAGCCAAGCAGCCTGCATCAATCAGGAAATGTCATACTTAGGGTACCCCGATTTCAATAAGTTTTGACAACGTTTTGCTTTATATCCAAAGACAAGATGGAGAAAAATTCCTGGACAGTAGCATAGTTAGCTGGCTTTGAAGCTAAACAATTAACAGGCAACTTTTTTTAGTAGCATGGGCCCTTTTAGTAGTCTGATGAAGCCTATAGATTCCTCAGAATAATGCTTTTAAGAGCATAAGATACAATACATAGCATCATAGAGGAAACTAATTATGTTAAAATCCAGATATCAAAAAATTTTTTAAAAACAAAATCATTTACACCAGGTTAAAACTCCCTGAAGGACTGTTAATCCTCACAGTCTGACCTCCAGGGAAGGCTGCTCATGGTAACCAGAGTTTGCCTATGGTCCTGTCATATCCTGCATCAATCAGTGGGATGAAAGAATAGATCCAAACTAACAATCTAGTGAGGATTAAGTGCCTCTTGTGTGTGGTACAGGGGCTACAGAGTCAAGTTAAACACTAGCCAATTTTTAAGCATTTATGAAGTGCCCACTATATGCCTTACACTTTGCCAGGCATTGACAATACAAATTGAGAGCAGCAAGCAGTGCAATAGAGTTCCAAGCCTGGAATCAGGAAGACTTATCTTCCTGAGTTCAAATCTGGCATCAGCCACTACTTGTGTGACCCTGAGCAGGTTGCTTAACCCTGTTTACCTCAGTTTCCTTGACTATAAAATGAACTGGAGAAGGAAATGGCAAGTCACTCTAATTAATCTTTGCTAAAAAAAACCCAAGTGGGACTATGAAAGTGGTTCACAACTGAAAATGACTGAACAAGAGGATGTGAAGAAAAATGTAAAAGCCTTCATCCTCATAAAACTTATGTTTGTTTGGGGGAGACATGTAGAGAAAAAAGTACATATAAAATAGATACAAAGTGATAGGGTGGAGTGTAGTACTGAAAGCTGGGGAGGTCAGTTGATGCTTGAGCCAAGCCTTGAAGGGAACAGGCAATCTAAGAGGTGGAAGTGAGAAGAGAGTACATCCCAGGGACAACCAGTATAGACCCTGCCCTCAAGTTTACAATCTAATAGAGAAAGAGCTGAGAAGTAGAAGGGAGAGGGAAGGTACTGAGTACATGATGAAAAATCCAAAGAAGCCCAGGTGTTAATGAAGAAGTCAAAGAAGTCCAAAAATGAGTGTAGCTGGGTAGAAAATGAGACAAGTCCTGTTCCCCTCCTAAAATGGAGAAACTTATCCCATGTACCAGTCAGAGGGGCATCTGTACTGATGAGGTGTGAGTAATAAGGCTAATTGGATCTTACAATATAAGATTTCCCAATGATGAGTTTACTGGAGGCATGGTGAAGTAAAAAAATTCCAAAATGAGTACATCTAGCTAGGAAATGAGATTATCTGAGAAGACAATACAAACCAGACCTTTAGACTGTAGCCCAACTGGAAGCAAGGAAACTAAGGTTATAAATTGTTTTGTTTATTTTTTTAAACCCCTACCTTCCGTCTTGGGGTCAATGCTGTGTATTGGCTCCAGGGCAGAAGAGTGGTAAGGGTAGGCAATGGGGGTCAAGTGACTTGCCCAGGGTCACACAGCTGGGAAGTGTCTGAGACCAGATTTGAACCTAGGACCTCCCGTCTCTAGGCCTGGTTGAACTACCCAGCTGCCCCCTATAAATTGTAATTAAACTCTATTTCATAAGTGCTAATAGGGAGGAAGAAGAAAATGATAAAATACTATTTGATCTGAGGAGCTAAAGACAGATATACCATTGATTAGCTCTGGCCCTATTCTCTGAAGGGCCAGGCCTATTACTATCCCTTCCTACCCCCTTAAATAGCCTTGAGGGAGGTTGGAGATCATGTCTTACCATTTGTGTTCTCCCCCATTTTAGGGGTCTTATAAATAGCACCTCAGTTGTTTTTTTTTAACAATTTAACACTAGATTAGCTAGATATTTACATCCAAGATATAGAAAGAACAAACACAGTTTCCCCAACACTTTGATAGTATAATCCCCACACGCAGATAGACAGACCGACCAACCAGTCACACGCACATACACACCATGTCAATCTCTGGGAAAGAGGGATGATTAGGCTCACAGTTTGGCTCAGTTCTTACATAGCATTAGGATCATCACATTCAAGTCCAAAGCCCAGATAGGCTAGTCTCCCTGGATTCTTGCTCCCAGGGCATTAATGCTGAGCTGCTACAATGCTTGGCCTAGATTTCTGTACTTTGGGATCCAAATGGCTTACATTCTTGGGCCAGATTGGAGACTCCATTTCCTGTGATGATAGGTGATGAATGAGTGGATGTGAGGACCAGGTCGGGAGTTAAACCCACTGTCACAGGTGTGGGGAGAAAGAGAGAGAGAGAGAGAGAGAGAGAGAGAGAGAGAGAGAGAGAGAGAGAGAGAGAGAGAGTCGGCTTTATAAGGATACCAGCTCCTTGCAAGCGAAAAGATAGTGAAATAAAGAAAAAGATAGAAAGAGAAAGAGCAAAGCACCTGCATGACTGGGAGAGATAAAGCAGGCAAAATACATAACACAGTGATTGTAGCTAGGTCTTCTGTTTATTATGACAAAGAGAAAGATTTTTATAGAATGTAAAGTATTAAATATTACATCATGATGAAATTGCTCATCAGCTCATGGGAGGGAAGAGGGGAAGGAAAGAATGTGAATCGTGTAACCATGGAAAAATATTATAAATTAATTAATTTTAAAAAAAGAAAAATTTGAAATACAAAACTACAAAAACCCCAAACAAAACATTACATCATGAAGAGGCATAATTTCCCCACAGACTATTGTTTATGAAAAGTCTTTATCCAAAACATTTTTAAGGCACTTCTACAAACCAAAGCAATTGAAAAATATTGACATTAACTTGGGGTTTTACAGGAATCAGGGGGAAAGAGTCTGGGCCATTTGGTCATGACATTACAAAAGTTTCTTTGGTCATCAAAATAATGAACAACTAAAGGATTATTATGAAGGAAGCTTTCAGGAGATGTTTTATCCAAGTGTCTGCTATTTTGAGCTGCTATTTTGAGATCTGGCCTTGACATGGAATTCCAGACAAACTCACAAGCATGTCTTTTATGGATGCTTTTCCTCAGTGGGTCTAATTTGTCTTAGGTTCCTTCATACTACCCCTACATGGAAAATAAGGAATGAAAAGGTCAAAACTCCAGGCTCATTTCTTAAGGCCACAAGGCCCAAGGAGTAAGGGTGAAAAGTTGATCTCAATCCCTTCCCCTCTTATCACATGTCATCTGCTGTGAATAGAGTCCTTCAACCTCAATTGTAATATAGGAAATTGTAGGAAATGTAGGAAAATGAAAATTTCCAAATGTAGGAAAAAACACCAATAGTGCTCAGGCAGTTTTGGCTACACAACCAATGGAAAAAGGCTACTCCTAGCTAAGGCCAACACAGAATGTCTACACTTGATTCTCATCTCCCCTTTAGAGATCTCCTTAGGCTCTAAGGACTGACTTTGCAAGGCTGACACACCCAGGAGCTTACTATAAATAGGGTGACCAATAACCCTTCCTTCCCCTGCACCTACTAGAACAAAGCAGTTGTTCCACTCCATAAGGCACTCTTACTCCCCATGCTGTGACCTAACAAATCCACGATGGATGTCTGTCCTTGCCTATGTTCTGATGCCCATACTTGCCCATCATGTTTATGTTCATAACCCATGGAAACTCTTGTGTATGTATCATGTAACCCATGGAAGCCCACAGAAACCCCTGATCATGCATGTATCATGTAACCTATAGAAACCCTCCCCAATTGATAGTTTATAAAATACCCAGAATTCCTTTCTTCAGTGTCCATACCTTAAAGGAATGATCCCTGATTGGGTCTGCATATACATGCATAATAAATCTCTTTCTTTCCTTATTTTTGAGTGACAATTGTGGTTTCCTGCATGGCTAAACTGAAAATTCTGCAACAATTCAGTCTCCTAGAAGTAAGTTCCTTAGCATCTTCCACATGGGGATTCTATAGGAGGTCTAGGCATATGCCAAAACCCCATTACAGAAGTTACTAAAGCCATTTATTATGTTATGGGCTGTCTTGTTTGTGTTTTAATAAGTTATTTTAATTTGCTCCCATGTGATAAACAATGCTACCCTAATCTGTAGCATTTTACATGTAGATGTCAAAACAGAAATAACCATCCAGATTATTCTTGAGATTATACTGGAAGCTACCAGATCATATCTGGGACTTCAGAGCACTCTCTCTGACTATAAATTATCACTGTCAGTCTGGGAGGTCACCCCCTTTGCAATCTAGGACATGCAATTTTTAATTGGTTCAACCTTAAACACAATACAGTATTCCAAAATTTTAAAAGTAATAGGCTTACAATTAATAATAACAACCTGCAAACTCACATATAATCCTACCATGGAAAAACATCTTTAATGGAATAAGGGACTTTCAAGCATTTCTAATTAAAAAGAAGGAAAAAAAAAAAGACCAGAATTGAATAGGAACTTGGAAATAGAAACACAAGAGTCCAGAGAAGCATAGAAAGGTAAATTTATTTGAGGGATTAGAAGCTGTATGATGATACTTAATAGGCCTTTTGTTCTCATTGGAGGAGTGGAAGCAAGTGTCCCTTAATCTTTTTTTTTTTAATTTTTTTATTATTAAACCCTTAACTTCTGTGTATTGGCTCCTAGGTGGAAGAGTGGTAAGGGTAGGCAATGGGGTTCAAGTGACTTGCCCAGGGTCACACAACTGGGAAGTGTCTGAGGCCAGATTTGAACCTAGGACCTCCTGTCTCTAGGCCTGGCTCTCAATTCACTGAGCTACCCAGCTGCCCCCACGTGTCCCTTAATCTTAATGCTTTCAAGAGGTATATGGAGAACTAATAAAAAAAATGGAGGACTTAGGGTTGGATTGGTTGGATTTTGAAGGTTTTAAGAGGGGAAAGTGAAGGGAGGTAAAAAGAAAACATTAATGTAGGAAAGAAGAGGTTGAAATTTTCTTATGTAACAATATTTACTCTGGTCCTGCCTGAAGGGCAATTATGTTACATTTCATCTGTTCCTACCCTAGTAACCCTAAGAAGTGGGGGGATGGGACAGCTGGGTGAATCAGTGGATTGAGAGCCAGGCCTAAAGATGGGAGGTCCTAGGTTCAAATCTAGCCTCACACTTCCTAGCTGTGTGACCCTGGACAAGTTATTTAACCCTCAATTGCCTAGCTCTTACCACTCTTCTGCCTTGGAACCAATACATAGTATTGACTCTAAGACAAAAGGTAAGAGTTTAAAAATTTTTAAAAAAAGTTGTGTGAGGAGATTCTCACCACTATTATTGTCTCAACTTATCACTTTTCTTTTGGTTTCAGGGCGTCCTCAGAACTCCAGTTCCATTTAATCACTTAAGTCAGACTATCTTTTACAAAGGAATATTTATTTCAAAGTATAACAAGGACAAACATACAAATAAATATTCCCCCTACCACCTTGGGAAAATTGTTCTTCCTAGCCACCTCAGTCTCTGAGGAGGGAGAAGAATATGGTTCATAGCTTAATGCACTTTCTATAGAACATAGTAGAACTAAGTTCAAGTCCAAACTTTCGGGTTTGCACCCCAGGACCCTGACTTCTTAGGGCTTCCCTACTGTGTGGACAGCAACATCTAGCCTGAGATCCTGACTCCAAGGTGACATGGCTCAACTTCCAGGACCAAGGACCCCACTCTGTATATAGGACTGAAAAGAACAAATGAAAGAGTTAAATTCCAAGACTTTTTCTTGGAGCCACAGGGCTTAAGAGAAAACAAGTTTTCCTCCACCCAGCAGATACATTTTTCTTATGCTGAGGATTAACAAGACCAGAGAGAGAGAGAGAGAGAGAGAGAGAGAGAGAGAGAGAGAGAGAGACTCCTGTCTGGTAGTTTTAAAGATCCTGCTATCCAGACAATAGAAAGGAGATGCTCCCACCCACATAGTAGGGGAACCCAGAATATCTTCTCCCAGGAGTAGGTCTTGGAATTAAACCATTTTAGGTGATCCAAAATCTGGTTACACTCATAATTTGGGGGAGGGGTGTGAGAAAATAATACCTACTTAGAGAAACTGGGTGATAGAAACCAGGATCAGATGACCCTCACTTTTATCTGAAATGGACAAAGGAAGGCGGAATGAATACACAGAGACACCAACAGTTTAGGAGAGAAATACATCAACTGCAATAAGCAGAGGTATCCGGGTCCAGCCGGATACAACCGCGGGGTCCGTGAAACAGCCACCTAAAAGACCATAGGGAGAGAGAGGTGAGACCAAGCACGCAAGAAAGACAGAGTCAGTCTAATGGTGTCAAGGCTCGTTTATTGTGCGTAAGGGGTGAGTTTATATGCTTCTAGGGCTGGGGTAGGGAAATTTCTGGTGGTTTCAGGCCGTTGGTCTTGCCACGCCTATCCCGGATGAAGTAGGGTAAGTTTCTATTCTTAACATAAGTTTCGTTTCTCGGATAACCCTTTACTAAGTTTCGTTTCTATGGTTTTAGGTTTCGTTCCTTGGTCTCTGACAATTCCCCCTTTCTTTTCTTTTAAAGGGGCGATTCAGCCAGGACCGCAGCGACAGCCCCTGTCTTAGGCTACACAGGGGGAGTTACTTGGCCATCAAGGGTCAAGGACCTGTGCTATTCCCGTCATTGGGTTACCGCCCTGCTGGTGAAACGAAGACGGTCACTGTCAGGCGAGATGTGTGGCCGTTCAGTGTCTGTTATTTCTATGCGATGGTATTGGACCATAGGGAACTTAGTGAGGGCTGAGTCAATTCTCGTTTTGATAAATCCGGTCAGGCGTTGAAAAGCCCAAGGGCCAAAGGTGAGAACTAAAAGGAAGATAATAAGGGGGGCTAAGATGGTGGGGATCAGGGTAGAAAGCCAAGGGGAACCTTTGAGGAAATTGTTAAACCATCCTTCCTGAGCCTCGACCTCCCTTTTTCTTAGGGCAAGGCGTTCTCGTAATTTTGCCATAGATTCTCTTACAATGCCGGTATGGTCGGCGTAAAAACAGCATTCTTCTTTCAGGGCTGCGCATAGTCCGCCCTCTTTCAAAAAAAGGAGGTCGAGACCTCGCCTATTCTGCAGAACCACTTCTGAAAGAGAAGTGAGGGAACGTTCCAAGGCCATGACAGACTTCTCCAATGCTTCTAAGTCAGATGTCATAGCCATATGGAGAGCGGCCAGATGTTGGGCCTGTAGGAGGGCGGTGGTGCCAGTGCCAATGCCCGCGGCAAGGCCACCGATGCCCAGGAGGATAGCTAGAGTAACAAAGGGGCTCTCTACGTATTCTAGGGGACGGGGAGAGAAGTGACAGGGCAGTGTCATCCGCGCGGTAAGAGATGCGGGGCCACAATTGGACGAGAATACAGAACTCAGAAGAGGTATCAAAAACCAGGAGGGAGATACATGGGGTGAGTCCGGTGTTGCAGGCCCAAAAAGTATTGTTTGGGGCCTCGAGGAAATGTGAGGAGGGTGAAAGAGGGAGGGTAGAACTGCAGAGGTGGGAGTGGGAATGGGGGACAGCGCCAAGGCAGAGGCTGTGGCCAGAGACCTCGGCGAGAGTAAGGCGATGGGAGGATGCAATGCAGCGGGAGGATGGCCGAGAAGTGATTTGGGGTTCAGCGAGATAGGCAATGCCTTCATAGTAAGGGGGCTGTGGGCTGAGGCATAGCCAGCAGCTAACAGTGAGGTCCAGCTTAGAAGCGTTCAGGGCGGTGTAGGCGCCAGCGACGAGGGAAAGGAGCCTATCTGTGGTACCGGGAGGGGCTGAGGGTGGCGTGGGAAGGGTAGAGGGTGGTGGAGAGGAGGAGGAGGGGGGGGCAGGTTGAGCTGGGGGAGGAGGAGGAGGAGGTGGCTGAGGACGGGGAAGAGAGGGGCCACGCTGATCA